>NW_006399758.1:37953520-38027748 GCF_000299155.1 Elephantulus edwardii | reverse complement strand
GGCGGTGCGGTTGGCGCAGGATAGAGCAGGGTTTAGGGCTGTTGTGCATAGGGTCGCTATGAGTCGGAAACGACTCGACGGCACATAACAACAACAACACCACCACCTTCCGATGGGGATGGATACCAGTTGGGCCCGGACCATTCCTCAGTCCCAGCATCAGGGCTACCTGGATGGCTTCAAGGCATCAGAAATGTGTTTACAGGTCCAAGTATTGACCAATATTTTATTCTAATGGTTTCTGTGGTAGGTCTTAACTTATTCATTTAGTAATATTTGTTTAGTTTCTTCTGTGTACTTAAAATGGGGTAGCAGTAGTTTATTTTGAATGTAAAAAAATATGTAAGAAAGCCCATAGTTCCGATACTGTATAAGTATGTTAAGAAAAAGCAGAGAATGTAATGATTAGATGAACCTTACAGAGGTAACTGGTGAGCTAATGGTTTTCTTAGTGTCATAGCCTGTTCAAGGAGGAAAGCTGATGTTCTGTCGCTTCTACTACTGTTAAAATTAATTCTAAAATCAAAATTTGTAAAGTTATACAGCTGTTTAAATTACTTTCTCCCCTCCCCCTTTTTTCCATTTTTAGCATAAAAAATTAAGTCCAGCAATTGATTTTGGAGGTGGGGAAACCAGATTGATAACAGAAGAAAATGAAGAAGAGGCTAGTTTCTTTTCAGCTCCTGGAACCTGTGTTGTTGAAGTAGGAATAACAAATTCACAGACTTTCATTTCTGACTCTCAGAAAAACTTGATTCCTTCAGTTATGGATATTCTCAAGAGGTGCATAATTATTTTTTACTAATATAAAAATGTGGTTATTTTATATATATCTATTATATGCATTCCCCTTTTCTATATAAAAAGTTTAAACAATTTATATAGGCTTTGTCCAATAGGATACTTGAAAATTTATGCTTGAAACAGAGCATCTTTCTGTGGTAGTTGTATCTCAGTATTTATTTTCTGCCTCTTTTTGTTACTTTATATTTTTCATAAATTTTTTCAAATTTACTTCTCTACATTAATGAATTCTTTCTTTCCAGTGCTGTAAATTATGTGTGAGATTGCCCATATTTCTCCTTCAAAGCCATTGGTTTATTCAAAATACCAGAGACCTGACCTTTAAGTTATTAGCACAACTTCCTACAGACTAGGCCACCAGATCACTCTCTGAATGAGCTATCAGGAACAGGTTTGCAGCCTTGACTTCTAATGAGCAAAGACCAGATGAGCTGTGGAAAGATATCAAGAATATCATCCATGAAGAATGTGAAAGGTCATTACAAAGACGGAGGAAGAAGATAAGGCCAAAATGGATGTCAGAAGAGACTCTGAATATTGCACTAGAGCTCCAAGAAGCCAAAGAAAGGGAAGAAATCAAGATGTTAAGGAGTTGAACAGAAGATTTCAAAGGGCAGTTCAGGAAGTTAAACTAAAGTATTGAAATGTTCAAAGGACTGGAGTTGGAAAATCAAAAGGGATGAACTAGATTGGTATTTGTTAAGCTGAAGAAACTGAAGAACAAATTCAAGCATCGAGTTGCAATACATAAAGATGTTTTGAAAAGAATACTAAATGATGGAAGAAGCATTAAAAGAAGATGGAAGGACTATACAGAGTCACTGTACCAAAAAGAATTGGCTGACACAGAAAAATTTCATGAAACAACATACAATCAAGAGGCAATGCTGACTAAGGAAGAAGTTTAAGCTGCTCTGAAGGAATTAGCAAAAAACAAGGCCCCAAGAACTGACAGCATACCGGGTGACATACTTTAACAGACAGACACTGCCCTGGGTACACTCATCAAGTTAGGCTAAGAAATCTGGATGATAATAACCTGGCCAAACTGAATGGAAGAGATCATATTTGTTCCTATTACAAACATTTCCGACAGTGTGGAAACTTTCGATTTTGTTGTTGTTGTTATGTGCCATCAATATCACATGCAAGCAAGATCCTGCAAAAAATTATCCAAAAATGACAGGAACAGCACATTGCCAGAGAACTTCGATGTGCAGACTAGGTTTGGAAGAGGCTGAGTTTAGAAGAGGCCATGACACTAGGGATATTATAGACAATGTTAGATAGATCTTGGCTAAAAGCATAGAGCACCAGAGGAATGTCTGTGTTTTATTGACTGTGCAAAGGCATTTGACTGTGTGAATCACAACAAATTGTAGCTAATTCCGGGAAGAGTAAGATTCGCAGAACACTTGACTGTTCTTATGTGAAAACTGTACTTGGAGCACTTGTCAGAAGAGAGCAAGGAAACACTGCATGGTTCAAAATTGGGAAAAGAGTGCATTACAGATGCATCTTATCTCCATACTTTTTCAATCTATGTGCAGAACAGATCATCTGGGAGGCTGGACTCTATAAGGAGGAATGTGGCATCAGGATTGGAGGAAGACTCATCAACAACCTGCTTTATACAGATGATACAATCCTGCTTGCTGAAACTGAGGAGGACCTGAGGCATTAGCTGCAGAAAGTCAAGGACAACATCCTTCACTATATATTGAAGCTCAACATCAAGAAAAGAAAGATTCTCATCACTGGGTCAATAGGCAACATCATAATAGATGGTTAAAGAGATTGAGATGGTTAATAGCTTCAGCTTGCTTGTCTCCACAATCAACACTCTTGGTACTAATAGCCAGGAAAATCAAAAGATTAATTGCATTGGGAAAATCTGCTGTCAGAGACCTCTCCAGAGTGCTGCAGAGCCACAATGTCATTCTAAGATCCTAAGGTGCAACTGATACAGGCCATGGTCTTCACAATGACTTGCTTTGCGTCAGAGAGCTAGACAGTGACTAAGGATGAGTGAAGAAGAATTGATGCCTTTGAGTTATGGTGCTGGAGAAGAGTATTGAATACACCATGAACTACTAGGAGAACAAACAGGTTCATCCTTCAGAGGGTGAAACCAGGCTGTTCCTTGGAGGCAAGGCTTTTGAAGCTTCATCTGATGTACTTTGGGCATGTTACAAGGAGGGACCAGTCCTTGGAGATGTACATCATGCTTGGGAGGGTGGAGGGACAGCGCAGGAGGGGAATACCTTTGATGAGATGGATTGACTCAGTGACTGGGATAATGGCGGTAAGTGTGTCAGAGACAATGAGGTTGGCTCAGGATAGAGTAGGATTCAGAGCTGTTGTACATAGGGTCACTAGGAGTCACAGGTCACTAAACAGCACACAACAACAACAAATTTTGTAACAGCTAAAAGAGTTAAAACTTGGTTAAAAAATTCCTTAACATTATCTAAAGCCTAAATATATTTGCCCCTATATGGTTGCTGTTGTGTGCCATCAAGTCAGAACCATAGCTGACCCTCCAGCAGGTTTTCAGAGGTAGTTAATCCTGAGAGGAGATTGCCTATCCTCTCCTAGAGCTGCTGGTGGATTCGTACTGTATGCTTTGGGAATCACAGCACAGCTTCTTACCAGTAGGCCACGTGACCTCAAGTTATTACCAATTGGTCATAGTTACTACCAGTGGAAAAAGTATATGAAGATTGCTATGGCACAGCATAGGGCAGGGTTTGCATGAGTCACGTTTGACTCAACAGTACATAACAACAACAGCAATCCCTGTTATATAGGTCGTTATTGGGGGAATATCAGATATTTTAGAATGGTATTTGTAGTGGAGAGAGAAAATGAAAAACTAAATCAAGGGTTTGTTTCCTGGAATTTTTATTGGTACTAATGTTATCATTGTTGAAATAACCATTTTAAGTAACAGGGTTTTGTTTTTAAGTAACAGGTTTTAGCAACTCATTGACTGGACCTATACACTTAACAAAATATTCTTAGGACCTCCTATATTTATATGCCTGAAAAGTCCTTAGCCAGCTTTCCACTAAAGATTTTTTTTCTCCTGAGTTTGCTAAAATGAAGACTATCATTTCAGTCATGTATCCTATGACTACTTTATATAAAGGAAATTTATTCCATGCTTTGAGGGAGGAAAGAAAACCCACTATATAAACAAGGTTGGGACTATAGTGATAAACACGATCGTGGCCTGTGCCATGTTGAACTTGAGTAACTGGAGGGAGTAATAGATACAAGACATACTAATGGATAATTCAAATATGTATAAAGGAAACAAATGAACAGGGTGAAGAAATATGGCTTATTCTAAGTAGAGAAAGTCTCTTTGAGGCAACATTTTTCTTAAGACTTGAAAGCGCTAGTCTTTCACAGAGACAGAATAATATGCCAGGCAGAGAAACAGCAGTAATAACCTCATTTATATAATGCTTATTCAATAACTGATGTTCTAAGAGAACATATATACAGTAAGACTTAATTTTCACACAACCCTGTGTGCTATTTACTGTTAAGGTAACCATTGTACAGATGAGGAAACAGATAAAAAAGGAGTTTTAGTAGAACATAGTGGTGAGGAGAGAAGCAAAGGTGTGAATTCAGACACTCTTTAATTCTAGATTCCAAGTTCTTTACCGTTACATCACACTGCTTTTCTGCATGCCAGGGCCTTGACTAGCAAAGAACCTAGAGTGCAGCCAAGAATGTTGCTTATTCAGAACTTGATCCCTGATCATGAGGTAACATTTAGTTCTGTAGTCTTTAGTAATTCTATGGTTTTGGAAAGGCTGTCAGATTAACACCTGTTCTCTTGTATCTGAAACTCTTCACATTATGAGTTTTGTGGTAACTCTTTGTGATGGGGTAAGGTTGATTCAGCTGGATTGTACTAATTAAAGTTGTTAACTTTAAAATGCTGTTATACTGACATTATCTTATTCTAATAGGCAGGGTCTTAGACCCATTCCTGAATCAGAAATTGGACTGGCAGTTATTTTCATGACTACAGAGAATTACTGTGATCCTCAGGGCCAGCCTGCTATAGGTAATTGTAACATTATTTTACTAATTCTAAAGTACCTTTGCTGTGTAAATCTACTGTTGTCGCTGTCCGTTCACTGGCAACAAACAGCAACACCCTGATGGGGATATGCACGATGGAACACCACTCTGGGAGCCGTTCCGAGAGTCAGTCCATCTCAATTTTATTGCGGGCTGCAGTGCACTTATATACGAGCAAGTAAACAGGGAGACAGGATAGGTGGGCTTACAGATGTGGGACATGCTGATTGGATAGGAGAACCTCAGCCTCATGAGGACTACTCCCAGCTCAGCAGATGCGATAGCCGTCTTCCCAGGTGGCAAGCTTTCTTAAGCCAGTACAGCCAAACACAGGGGAGCTTTCTCTACTCTGTATTAAAGGCCATTGGGAGGCTTGCACTTATCCAGAGCTAGGCAATCTGTCCTGGCCACAGGTCCTCCCTTTCTCCCTGACATTCCCCAACAGACTATAGGCTGTACTGTGCACTTTACTCTTGCTTGGAGTGACCATATTCAACATCTTTTAGTATGTAACTATTTGATTATTAAATAAATATTTAGGGCTGCTTTGCACCACATGGGAAGTTCTGAAGGCTTAGTGGTAAGGAATTGTGCCAGAGTATGTGGTTCAAATCCATCAGCTGCTCTGTGGGAGAAAGATGAGCAGTCAGTTTCTGTGTGATTTCTGCCTTGAAAATCCTCTGGAGGGTCAATTACAGGTCCTTTCCAACTCAGCAGTATATAACAGCAACAGGTATCAGGCATTGTTCTCAGTGTTACAGTACTGACATATGAACAAGGCCCCTTGTGCTTTATATTGTAAGGGACCTCTGGTGGCTTAGTGATGGGGAATTCTCCCAAACCAAAGGCATGTGGTTCAGAGACATCAGCTGCTCCACAGATGAAAGATGGGCACACTCCTCTCGTCTGACTTACAGTCTCTCCATACACTCTGGAGGGTCAGCTGTGAGTCACTTCTGACTTAATAGCAAACATGTACCAGTTACTGTTCAAAGCGTTGCAGACACAGTACTGATCAGATAAAGTCCCTGCTGTTGTGGGTTTTATATTCTATTTAGATAGTAAGCTTGCACACATGATGATTTTGGCCATGGAGATTAGGCTGTTTATTTTAGGTAGAGGATGGGAGTGATCTCACTGAGGATGTGACAGTAAAGCTTCCTGTGGTCTTGAATGATCAGAATGAGGAACACAGGTGAGGATCTGGGATAGAAAGAGTAGGTGGTCGCTCTGGCTTTTGTGTGACCTCGTGTATGATGGAATAGAACTGTTCTGTGGGTTTTTCTTAAGAGGCTGTAATCTTTATGAAGCAGTTCACGAGTCCTTTATTTCCAAATACTGCTGAGTGAGTTCAATCCCCTGACCTTTAGGTTAGCAATCACCTGCAGAGGCCTATGGAAGTAAAGACACCAGTGAGAGTGCCTAGTGTCTTGGACCAGAGTGGTAGGAGTACATGTACAGAAAAAGAAACAGATTCAGGATCAGTTTTGGAACTCACACCCAGCAGAAAGTGGCTGCAGAAGAATCAGAACTCTCTTTTTGCCATGGAGTAAGTAGGTAAATGGTGATGCAGCTTACTGAAATGAAGAATGCTTATTACAGTCACTCACAGTTTGTTAGCTACTGTCAGGAAAGTCAGTTTCCCTGTACCTCTTTGTTGTTTAGGAAATACTCCTGTAACTTTTTTGAAAATAAGCATCGTCTTACCTCAAAAGCTGGTTCTTTTATTCTTGTCATTTTGCTTTTTTACTATACAGATTTTTACATTTACTCTCATCGGTAAGCCTTTTCTTTGCCTACCTCTCAAAAGCAACCATTCTGTATTTCTATAAATATTTACTTGCTTTCTAGGTTTGTTCTGTAGTGATTTTTGTCATTGATTTAATTTACACTCTAGAGAATAGCTTTCGTGTTATATCCTTTAGAAGAAGTCTGTGGAGTTTGGCACTGTGCCCTGGATTTAAGTATGTAGTGACTGTATGAAATTAGATTTTGGAAAAACTAAACCATCAGGGCCTCCTTAGGGATTGGTTAACAATGTAAGTAATTGTGTACCATGGCATCAGAACCAACCACCAGCTGACCCTCCAGCGGGCTTTCAGGAGAATTACCATCTTTCTCCCACAGAAAAACTGGTGAATTTGAAGCCCATACTTTTAGGATTGCAGTGCAGCTTCTTACTGTTAGACCACTGACGTCCCTGTAAGTCATGAATAATGATTATTAATAATAATAGTTCATAGCAGATATCTTTTGGTTGTGGAGGGATTGGAGTAAATGGTTTTTTTTAGAAAAGAGTCCTTTTATAATAGATGACATCATCTGTATTTTATAAATCAGAAAATTAAGATAAAGGGACATTGAGAATTTTGCCCAAAATCATATAGCAACCAGTTGATTCCACCTGACCCTTAAACTCACACTATTAGGATATGATTATACCACAGTGCAGATGTCTTATGTTTTTGTGTGTATACTTGAGAATTGATGATATGGGGATGACTGGCAATAGATACAGGAGGAAAGCTGATAAATAATTGATAGTCTAGGATATAATTTGGATTAAGATATTTATTCATTTGTTACCTGTGTCTCTTCCCACTGAGTACATTTGGTATGTTTGTGTCTAGGCATAGATAACCTTCAAATCCAGACTTATTGTTTATGAAGGTTTATAAGTAGCCACATAAGTATTTTGGCGAGTTTGTGTTATGATGAATACTTCCCAGAAATCTATGACTAATAATCTCAAAATGGAGCCTAGTCAGAAACTGATGACCAACTCTGCAGCCTTATAGAGACCAAGACTTTACTGTGGACACCAGAAGAGAGCAGTATTCTCGGAGAAGCTTCTCCAATACCCATTAAAAATTTGCCAAAACTTAAAAATGGCATGTAACTCTGTGCTATTTTGTTCATAGTGGATTTCTATTTTGGCAAAGAAAAAATGTCAGTATTTAATCGCAACAGCAGACCCTTATAAAACAAGCAGTTGTTGAGCCTAAGTCTGTAGTGCTTTACTATCCCAGTTCCCCTTTAGATCCTTTGTTTCCCTGTTTTGAAACCTAGTTCTCACCTAGGTTTATGCTTCCTTTCTAGTATAATTCCTCATTTTTCTCAGTATAGAATATTCTGTGATGTGTTTAGGCATTTTAGGATTATTGCTCATTTTGTTTGATTTTAATATCATGTTTCTCTTGCAAATTCTTCAAAGAAACATCACGTTAGAATGTTTTGATAAAGAAAACTAGGGAGGGGTAATATTAACAGAAGCAGCATTTTAGTCATTCCCCACTGGCAAAGAAAATTCTGTGCACTAGAACTTGGTTCCGTTAAACAAGTATTCAGACTTACTGTGAACAAATGTGTGTTTGTCAGGCATTTAAGTCTCATAACTACTTTAGGGCTGAGCTAGTTCTAAAATCCAGGTTTTCTGAGTCTCAAGTCAGTTATTTTTATGTTGTGTATTTTCCTGTGGAAACAAGATCTTGAATGGTGAGTAGAAATAGACATTATAATTAATATTACTTCTTGTACATATTCATAGGTAATATGAGTTAGATTCTACTATGAATAATAGATTTCATAGATCTATATGGGTTCCTGGAAGAAGGAGTGGCATCCACTTCCATAATAGCTTGCCTCCGGAAACCCTATGAACCTGGAGAGAGGATGAAAGGCACCCAGGCGTCGAGGACTCTCCTTCATAGGGTCACTATGAGTCGCCTGCGACTCGATGGCACTTAACAACAACAGCATATTGATTCCAGGTTATAGATCTCTGACTTACAAATAGACTTGAGTATATATCTTCCGTCTCCCCTCTCCCTTGCTATCTCCCAAGCCTTTTTTTCCATAGTCATGCATGTATTTGTTCAACGAATATTTATTGAAGTTTTATTGGATGCATATGGCTGTACTCAATGATTAAAGAAGAGAGCAGATCCAACCAAATCCCTAATCTCATGGTATTTTTATTAAGGTGAACATTAAAGGTAATAGTAATCCTGTTAACAAATGTAGTTATTCTGAGTCATTACATTTGACTCTGTACACTTCTTTTAGTACTATTTATTTGTAAATCTCTGTGTAAGCTGAAATGAACACTAAGGATATTTGTCTTCAGGACCCCAGTAAACTTTTTTTTTTTAAAAATTATTTTATTATTTTGTATGTGTGTAGCGTCAAATTGGATCTGACAGGTACAAGAGGAGATTGCCCCTCCTTCTCCAGCAGAACATCTGGTGGATTCGAACCGAGTACCTCTGGGATTGTAGTACAGCTTCTTGCCGCTAGGCCACCAGTAATCCCTAGGAGACCCCAGTAATCTTTCAAGGAGGCCATATAAGGAAAGTGGTAGAATTAATTTTAAGTACTTAAATTTGGAGTCAACATCATTTCAGCACAATTTGGGTCATGAAAACCTAACAGTGGTAATTTAGCTTAAGTGCTAAGTGAATGTCAACTTTTAAACTTTTTATCACTTTAGTAATTGAATCCCATTAATTTACTTAACTTTCTTAAGTACCTGCCATTGCTGGAGACACTGAGAGTATACAAATGAATGGGATTCCATCCTTTTCAAGCAGATACCAGTTTAATAAGGGAAAGGAAGCGAGTGTAACATAAAGTGAGGCTAACAAGAGCACCCACCACTTGCAGAGCACTTACAGGTAATGAGCACTGGCTAAGTGCTTTGAGTGGGACCAGTAGTTTGTCATTGATAACTAACGGAAAGGTGGTGGTCAGACCCACCCAGCAGCTCCCAGAAGAAGGGTAGTGAGCCACTTTCAGAAAGATTCTGCCCAAGAAAACTGTCTAAGGCAGTTCTTCTACTCTGTGATATGTGGGATTTCCACAAGTCCGGGATTGGCCATGTACATGTGCGCATGCACATACCCACCCACCATATATATTAATTCATTGTTTCCTCAAACTAACCCTGTGAGAAAGGTATGCTAATTGCCACTATTTTACAGATGAAGAAAATGAGATGTAGAGAGACTGAATGTCTTATCTAGGGACTTCAGTAGTGATGTATGTGTTCATAGAATATGAAGCAAGGTAGTATGGGAGCAGAAGTGGGAGGACTTAATTCTGTGTAAGAGAGTCAAGTGTCATAGGAGATTCTGGAGTAGCCAAGAATAATATCTAAAACTTTTAAATTCATACTCCTTCTAAGAATACAATTCACATTTATTCTCATTTGTCTAGATCCTTATGTAAAGATAACTGTGTAAGGAGAAATTTGAATTGTTTAGATTGACTTAAAGCATAACTTCAATTAGAATTTGAGTTCATTTTCTTTTTTATTAATGTTTTTATCATTCATATATCATTGTGTTTCATCCATATAATCTTTCATTTACTTGATATCTCATTCATGTATGTTGTGGACTTCCACCCCTTACAATCATCTTACTAATAACAACATTTGTGAAAGCCTATAAAACAGCTACTTCATGTCTTATACCTTTAATATCCCCCTTTGAGACAGCCAATTTTTGATATGCCCGTCCCTATCAAACCAGTGCTCTGGGAGAATTAGCATGTCCTTTTTGCCTAAGGACCTTCTGTTCAACTTGGAAACTTTGAGCATCTGCATTCATAAGAAAAAAAAAAAATTAAAAATCCAAAGGTGGAATTACACACTTTCTGATTCTACATTATCCAATATTCATTTATATTGTACATTTTTATATCTCTGCTTTTTAAAAATTGATTTATATATAACTCCCCATACACACTGTGCTTTATTCATGCACATTGCGCCCCACACAATCCTTCATACACACTGTATTTAACTACCACTTATCCATGTCTGTTATCACACTGTCTTCTCAACACCCCACTTAACCCCCGGCCTCCCCCACACCTCCACCTTCCCAGTGATCATCTCTCCTCCGTTTCTTTACTTCCTGCCCCCCTCCTTTTTTAATGCATTCTTTTACATTGTGTTCATTCATATACAGTGTTTTACACTTTCATTTATAGTATATTTTCTACATTCATATCAGTTGATTTTATATAACTAATTACTATTGCTCTGTGCCTGTTATTACACTGTCCCTTCAAGTCCCCATTGAATCTTTCCCATTTCTTCACCCCATCCCCAGAGTCTTCCCACTAAACTCAGTTTTCCTGGTGATTTCACCCTTCCCTTTCTTCCTGTCCCATTCCCTCTTTCAAAGCCTTTTCCTTTTGGTAACTTTTAAAAGAAGTAGATTTAATGTGGGAAGGCTGAGTCTCTTAACTTTTACCAGATTCATAAATGAGAACTGTCCCCATCAATAATGTCCATATTGTTATGTACCATCAAGATGGAGCCAGCCCATAGCTGAGCCTTTGGTGGGTTTTCAGAGGCATTTAATCACACTGCAGGAGATTGCTCATCCTTCTCCCTTAGAGCTCCTGGTGGATTCAAATTGTGTCTTTAGGATTGCAGTGCAGGTTCTTGCCACTAGGCCACCAGTGCTAATACCATATAAATAGCTACCGTGGCCAGACACGCCACCTTATATGCTCCTGTATCTTTTTATGTCAATCACTGGATTCAGTATTCATTGCAAATTGACTCACAGACTTTACTCACTTTTGTGAAGTTTATTAGGGAGATGGGTTGGGGAGTAAGGCAGGCAAAAAATATCACCAATACAAGCCCAGCCAGATTTAGAGCAACAGTCCCAAACTAGATTAACAGCTAGACACAGTTCCTCCATTAGTGGAAGTCTAGATTTCATTTCAGCAGCACAAATGCAAGAAGCTTCTGGTTTCCTCAGTTGTCTAGCACACTTGATCTCAGAGTAATTTACGAGTCAGCTTTTTCTTCAGCCATCTAGCAAGCACAACCTTTAACTGTAGCTCCACCTCCAGGGTTCCTCTGGTTACACCTTGCCACAGTTACTTCACAGTTGTGCCACAGTCTCTTCACAGTCATTGCCAGTTTCTTCACAGTCTTTCCATCACTGTCTTTCATAGTGTCTTCACAGTCCCCCTCATAATGTGGAAAGCATTCCTTTATATTGGTCCCACAGATGTTGATGATTTGCAAAACTGTATGTCCACAGTTATTGTAGCTGAGCTGGAGACAATGCCTCCAATGGGGGCTAATACAATGGCTAGGAAAGCCAGTTTTCAAGGATTCTGACACCCCATACTTAGACGCATCTTATAGTTATCTATTTTTACATTTATGGTCCTATGCAATGTTTGTCCTCATGAGACTGAGTTAGTTTATTCAGCATAATGTTCTTTTAGTTCTTTAAAAAAATTGTGATTTTAACAAAAGTTTAGAGAAAAGTTAATTTTTTTCATTAATTCATTGTTGCACATTTTCCTCCCTAACCCCAACAATTCGCTTTTAAAAAAAATCATTGTTGGCATTTTTTTAGTTCTTTTTAAGTTGGTATTTTCACTGCAGAATATTTGAAATAGCTTTAAAATAACTTGGTTTGAGTAAATCTCATAGATGCCAACAGGAAGTCATGGACTATTTCATTGATGGCTCCATTGACCAAAACTAAATGTGTGTTGTATTACCTCTTTAATTGCCTCAATATGGCACAGTCTAATAATTTTAAATGACCAGATGTCCATTTTGTTTCTAGCAGTCGTGATTCTTTTCACTTGTGTGATTTACAGGATTAAAGCCAACCACTCCAGGTCCAAGCCTTTCCCAAGGCTCATCATTCAGTGAAAGACTAATGCCAACTGTCCCAGTGAACGCCACAACATATGTAGCTGGCACAGAATCGGAGCCAGCTGACACATGGTAAAGTTTCTTTGTTAATAAACTATTGTTATTATTTGGCAATACATTAAGAGTATCTTCAAGAAGTAAATTAAGTTCATTGATCAGTACTTCTCTTGGGAGAGAAAGTATAGAACAGGTTTCTGAGAAAGAATATTTTAAAATAGAGGTCAGCCAGTTATTCTGTAAGGGACCAGAAAGTAAATATTTTTCAGCTTGCCAAGCTGTTCAGTTTCGGTTGCAGCTACTTAGTTTTGTCATTATGACATTAAAGCAGCCGTATAGACAATTCACAGATGAATAAGTATAGCTATGTTCAAATAAATCTTTATTTGCAAAAACAGGTGGTGGCAGAATTTGGCCTGCATTGGTTGCCTCTCTTGCCAGTCTCTGTCTCAAGATAAAGTTAATTTTTGTTCTGATTTGTGTTTTTCATTCTGTGTAAATGCACATACAACATATTAAAGAATTATACTATTTTATAACTAGTAAATAATTAATACCAATAAATTAGAAACAAATTTGTATTCTGTTGACTCTATTTGAATATTGTGCTTAATTTTGGAGATGCTTTATGTGTGTCATCTGTCTAAATAGTTAATATTTATTTATGAGGGTAGTTTATTGGTGCTTGTCTATTTGCAGAAGATACTCTTCAAAGAGGAGAATATTCTGTGGTAGCTTTTATTTTAAACTTCATTGTGTTCATAGTGAAATAGACCTTTGAACTAATTATATGAGACCATATATAAGTTTTATTCTACCTAGTTTTTTAAAATTTTTATTAATTTTAATGAAAGTTTACAGAGACTTAGGGTTTCCAGTCATTCGTTGTTGCACTTTTCTCCCTGCCCACCCCCTCCCCCACAATTCACTCTTCTCCTTGAAAAGAAAAAGAAAAACTCTTTTATTGTTATGCAATCCCTCCCCCCAAGTCCACTCCACTATGAATCCTTCACTCTGGACTTCTGTAATGACAAGAATACCTATTCACATATCCCTTTTAAACAGTTCTTCCCCTCATGTGTTTAAGTGCAATATACATCATTCCTTCTCTCCTTTTCTGTCTTCCCTCAACTCTGATGTCAGTCCCGTTTTACAATAGTGGCCCTATGCAATATTTGTCCTTTTGTGATTGAGATATTTCATTCAGCATAACATCCTCCAGGGTCATCCATTTTGCATAATATTTCATGAGTTCCTTGTTTTTCAATGCTGCATAGTATTCCATTGTGTGAATATACCAGAGCTTCTCTGTCCATTCGTTTATTGATGGGCACTTGGGTTTTTTCAAGCTCTTTGCTATTATGAACAAAGCTGCAGTAAACATGGGTATGCATGGATCTGCTTGGGTGGTGTTTATGGTTTCTTTAGGAATTGCTGGGTCAAATGGTATTTCCATTTGCAACTTTTTGAGAAAGTGCCATGCAGCCTTCCATAGTGTTTGCACCATTTTACACTTCCATCAACAGTGAATAAGGGTTCCAGTTTCTCCACAACCTTGCCAGCATTTGATGTTTGCTGTTCTGTTAAATTTTGCTATTCTTACTGGGGTGAGATGATATCTCATAGTTGTTTTGATTTGCATCTCTCTTGACTATTTCTTCATGTGTTTACCATCTGAATGTCTTCTTTGGTGAAGTGTCTATTCATATCCTGTGCTCATTTTTCAGTTGGGTTATTTTATCTTTTTGTGGTGCTCGAGTATTTTATAAATTCTAGATATAAGTCACTTGTCAGGCATGTCATTACCAAATATTTTTTCCCAGTCTGTGGCTTCCCTTTTTTATCCTGTTGGAGAAGTTTTTGGACATGTCTACCTAGTTTTATACTGAAGCCAACAGATGTAATCTTTTAAAGAAATACTATTGTTTTGAAGTCACATGAATGGCGGCATTTTCACTCTGTGGGATTTTTGGTGGTTGTTTTTTTAAACAAGAATAGCAAATATAGTCTTTTCCCAGCAATAGCCTGTAGAACTATTCATAGTCTGGTGTTTTATCTTATTCTAAGGACTACTACCTGGATGGAATATAACATAAAAAAGTATCCCAAGTGATTTAACTACCCATTATAAATTATACTGGAGTGATTGCTTTTTTTCCCTCTGATTTTTAAAAGTTTCCTTTTTATAGTACTTTTGCATGGAAATATTAATATTTGTTCAACACACACAAATTAACCATTCCTGTATGGCACACAACAACAACCTGGTTACAGTGGACTGTGGCATATTAGAGACTGTGAGGATGGCACAGGGTAGAGCCGGGTTCACATCTGTTGTCTGAACAACAAACTACATAACCAGTTCACGTTCTAATAACATGTACTCAGTTGATGTTCATGAGTGCGTGGTGGTTCTTCATAGTGGAGCAAGCCTGGCAGAGTGTGCTGTGAGGGATGAAAAAGAGTAAGGTATTATCGTCAAGGGTCTTCAATGACAAAGGAGCTATGGTAAAATAAATTCATTGAATACTGTCTAAAGATATATATCTTCTAAAACTACATAACATGAAAGTGTTTAAAGCACTTTGACTTTAGGTAAAAGCTGCTATGGCACAGGTTGTTTCCCTTGCATTCTTGTCTTTTGCCACAGTATGGATTTTAGCGAAAGGCCAAATGAAATCAGAATCTCCAGGACAGAGCAAAAATTTGGAATGCTTTCACAAGAAATGTCCACTGTAAAGGACCCCGCCAAACCCAGCTATTACAAGAATAAAGTCTCAAATACCCTGAGTAAGATGAAAACCCCACACTGTCAGCTTTCACCAACTAAATCCCCAGGTGTGAGTAAAAGTAGAGACCGGGCTTCTCAGCAGCAGCAGACCAACTCAATCAAAAACTACTTTCAGCCTACAACCAAAAAAAGGTATGTTTTTCATAATTTTCCTCTTGAGTCTGAAAAATGTTAATGTTTTCTGTTACTCTAGAATGGTACTGGCTTTAGTCTGTGTTCTCATTTTTAAGCTTCTGTGGAAAGCTATGGCCTTTTGACCTCATTTCCTTCTCCAGTCATTAGATGGGGTTTCTCTCCTCTTTTTCTCTATACTTTATTCTTGTCTGTTGCTTTGTTTGCTGTACTTCTTATTATGTTACCTGAGTGGTAAGAAATAGTGCTGCAGTCCCAAAGGCACATGGTTCAAATCCACCAGCTGCTCCACGGAAGAATGGGAAATCTCACCCTGTACGATTAACTGCCTCTGAAATCCTGCTGGAGGGTCAGTTTTGACTCAGTGGTACACAACAGCAAAATTGAAGAAAGGCTTTCCTTCCTTCACCTAATTTCCAAAATGACTTTTTTAACTCTTTTTTTTTTCCTTATTGTGTACTATTGACTCAGATCTGACTGGCACAGGAGGAGATTGCCCCTCCTCCCGCAGGGCATCTGGGGGATTCAGGATTGCAGCACAGCTTCTTGCCGCTAGGTGACCAGAGCTCCCTTCCCTAGATAGCCTTATATCCTCTCAAATTACGTTTTGTTGATATTTTTTATAATTTTTTCTTTTTTAGCATATTCTAGGCCTTTCCCCCATTTTCAAATATTCAGTCTCCTCTTTATTATGTAAAACTGTTCCCAGACCTGATTTTTTCCTTTAATTATTACATTTTCTTTCTTTACAGTAAGTCTTGAACTTCTAAAAAAAGTTGTATTATTATTGTATGTTCTGTACGAACAATTTCATAACAGAATATTTTATCTCAAGGTTCCATTGTTGATATTGTAATTACTGACTCAAGACATTTGATACCATTCAGTCTCCCAAACCATCTCGTTTCCTCCCTTGGATTTTGTGATGGTAGTTCCTTATCTCTGACTTTCCTCTTTATTCCTTGTAAGTCTTTCTCTTCCCTCCTCTAATGTTCTTTATACTTTGCATTCTCTCCTGTGAGAGTGTCATGACCTTATTACAGATGACCAATATCCTTAATACTAACTCCTCCTTTAAATTTTTCATCTGCTTTTCTCCAGGAAGTTCCTGCTATTTTCCTAACTAATTTGCCTATACCCTCTTTTTCTTCCTCTTACTGCTTGGGTTTTTGCTTATTAGTGGTTCACCTTATCATTACTTTTCTTTCTCCTTTGTGCCCTCAGATGAATAGTGTTGGTTTTGATTGTCAAGGCTATATAAATTTCAGCTTTTTCTGTTGCTAGGTTCCTGGTTGAAAGTCTGACCAACTAAATTATTACAAAACCTCTTCAGCATTCTGTCTTCTGTCCAGACTGCGCCTTGATATTAGATTGCTGTTATTAGGGAGTGTGGAGTCAGTTTTGACTTAGAGTATCCCAGTATGTTGGAGAGGAACTTCCCTAGAGGGGTCTTTGGTTTGTATTGTTTATGTGAACAAATCACTAGGTCTTTATCCCACTGGCCTGGATGTGTTCACACTATCACCTTAACAACCAAAAGCTTAACTGTTGGCAACTCTAGGGCTCTTGCATTAGATTGCTTGTTATTAAAATAGCAATCATGAATCTAGTAACCTTCCAGAGAGCAGTCTTTAAATCCTCTATTGACTAATAAAATTCATAAACAATATTTGTAGAATGGATGATACGATATTATCTAGAAAGCACGAGGTCACTTTATTCACGTGTTATTTGCAGTGTATAATCTGTAGCATATTGTGGATTTAGCCACACTGATTTGTTATCCTGAATCTAGCCCTCATTAACTCCTCAGGTTATGTTCCCTCGGGAAGTGGTCCCTGCCCACCAGTTTCTTATATTATAGAGTAGCTCCTGTCTCCTGGCAACAGATCCTTTGTATTTTTATAAAGCCTTTTTCTCTGTGTTGCTTTGTCAGATAATGCAGAGAAAATAGAAATCTCCATATTGTTTCAGCTGCAGGGATGATGAATCCAATCAGATTGTAGATTTTCATTGTTAATTATCTTTATGTAAAAAAAAAGTATGTTGGTTTGCAGTGATAGAATGAATTAAAAAAATCAAGAGTCTTTCTGAATTATATAGGTGTAAGAAAAGCTTGCCAAGTTTTGAAATCACATTACTGGTTATATTTTCTGGTTTTGTTTTCTTCTTTCCTTTTTTTGAAACTTAAGGGAAAGAGATGAAGAAAATCAAGAAACACCTTCATCCAAATCAGCAAGAATGGAAATGTCTTGTTCTCTTTTGGAGCAAACACAACCAACTACACTCTCAACATGGAAAAATAAGGAACAGCATCTGTCTCAGAGCGAACCTGTGGACAAAACATCAGAGAATTTATTTACAGATTTAAAATCTAGTATGAAAAACACCAATCAGTCTCTTCCTGCAGAAAAACTAATATCAAAAAAAAGAAAACAGACTGATGATTTAGAACTAGAAGATAAAGTATTAGAAGAGTTACTCAGGAACACAGAACCAGAGCTGGAAATTGAATTGAGTGTTAAAAAACAAGAGAAAGACATCAATGTCAGGAAAAAACCAAGGCTGATTAAAGAATCAGATGGTGGTTTTAATGATGACACACTTCCAGACAATAACAAAATACCTGTGAGTAACATTTTTACTGAGAGTTCTTGCAAAAGAAATACCCAACTCTGAATGCTAAATACTTTATTTAGACTTTGTGTTGACAGTATGGGCATTCATTATGAATACTTGAAAAAAAATCCCTATCTTCAAAACTCATAAGTATAAATTTTTTTTTCAATGAGGTAAAAATCTTAAACAGCCTAAAAGAAATAAAGCTCATATATGATTGTTTTTATCTAGATTAGACTATAGAATTATATCAGAGATATGGCCATAATTTTGCCATGATATATAAGAGATCCCTTAACAGAGTAAGCAGGTGGAAAAAAGGCTGAAGAAAGTTATTAAAGTGTTTTCTAAATTTCAGAATAAAATATTTGTATTATCATTCATTCATTGCCATACAGTCGGAGACAACTCACAGCAGACTCTCCATTGGCTTTCACAGGCTGTGATTTATCTAGCAGGAGATTGTCCATCTTTCTCCACCATCACGCAGAGCATCTGATGGATTTGAGCTGCCTGTCTTTGGGTTGATAGCACAACTTCTTACCCAGTAGGCCACCTGAGCTTCCTAATATTACAGTTGTCATGTGCCTTCAAGTCAGAACCAACCTATAGCTGACTCTCCAAGCCCATCCTTCTACTGAAGAATAGCTAGAGGATTTGAACTGTGTACCTTTGGAATTGCAGTACAGCTTCTTACCATTAGGCCACCAGAGTTCCCAATATTAGGAATTTTTGTTTTAATTTTTAATATCTTTTTTTGTCTTCATAAGTGTTGATGCTTTTTTTTAAACACTTTGGTTTTAAAAAAACCTCTAGAAATACCATTTTGCATATTAGAAAGGTAATACCATATATTCACTGGTAAGTTCATTAACTTGAGAACACAAATATGAGGAATCAGAATTTCATATTCTGATCTCCTACCTGAATTTTGGCTCTTTCTTGTCAGTGAGCACCCCCTCTTTACAGACAGTTACCGGATGGAGACAAAGTTAAGTGAAATGGTAAGGATTATGTGATTAGGAGTTGCAGTTATTTCGATAAGCATTTGTTGAAAGCCAGTTATGTAAGAAATACTCAGTCTTGTGGGTTTTTACTGTGGTTGATAACTGCCATCAAATCAGCCTTCAATTCATGGGATTCCCTGCACAACTGAGTTGGACCACAGTCCGCAAGTAAGTTGTAGTTTTGATTGGCTGATTTTTTAAAGTAGATCACCAGACTTTTCTTTTTGTTTTGTCTGAGTCTGGAAGCTCTGCTGAAAACTGGCAAGCCTTATAGCAATGCTCAAGTCTCCATTTGCTCTTTAGTTGCACTGATCAGAAATCAAACCCAGACAGAAAGTAAGAATTCTACCACTGAACCACACCTTCCCCCATAGAAGTCTGTAATCACTGTTCAAATACAAATTATATACCTGTGCGCGCACGCGCGTGCACACACACACACACACACACACACACACACACACACACACGTGTACATTACATGTGTACCTATACCTATTTGGCTTTTCATAAAAGAAGAACATTCTCATCGTTTGCTTTTTTTTTAATTTTATTTGTGTGTGTGTGCGTGTACCGTCAAATCAGATCTGAGTGGTACAGGAGGAGATTGTCCCTCCTTCCCCAGCAGAGCATCTGGTGGATTCGAACTGTGCGCCTCTGGGATTGCAGTGCATCATTGTTTGCTTTTATGAATAAATTATAAATCCTTTTTTTGTAAACTAGAGTCACCTACTGAGCTTTCTGGAAATACGGATTCTTAGGCCAAAGCTCCACAGATCTAGAAATATGGATTCTTAGGCCAAAGCTCCACAGATCTAGATTCAGTACTGAATTTCTGCCTAGAAAAAAAATTTACTTATTCTGTTTCTTTAAATGTCTTTAGAAAAAGTGATTTCAATGAAATAGGTTCTTTTTTCTCCTATAAAAGCAGCCTAGTAGTGGGTAGTTCCATGGTACCAGTTTCCAGAAATAATTCTTGTTAGGTGCTGTCAAGCTATATTTTAAAGGTAAAATCAGGACTAGCCCAGCTTCCTGTCAATCTTGTGTTCTTATGTGCCGTCAAGTTGGCCATGGATTACAGGGACCCACTGAAGAGCACATCTGTCATCTACTCTGTCCTGAGCCATCCTCATCATCTCCAGTCTACTTGAGTCCATTGGTAGAGTCACTGTGCCAATATATCATCTTGAGAGTTTTCTCCCCTTCCGATGACCTTACCAAGCATGATGTCTTTTTCCAGGGACTAGCCTAGCCCCTCCTAACAGCATCCTGAAATATGTAAGATGAAACTTCGCCCTCATTGGGTTCCTCTTTTGGCAATCCATGGGATATTCAATATTCTTCTCCAACTCCACAGTTCAAAGGCACTGATTCTTCATTTGTCATCTCTACTCATTTCCTAACTTTCAGGTTTTTAAATGGTGTAACTGGTTAACTTGCACAGCTCATAATAGAAAGATTAGAAGTTAGAGGTTCACTTCTTCCTATAGGTACCTGAGAAGAAAGTCCTGATCATCTACTTCCAAAAATCAGCCCATGGACATTGTACTGCTCTTACTATACATGGAATATCATGAATCAAAGCATGCTAGGTTTTCTCTTTCTTATTAAAATTGATTTCTTGGTCATCTGTGTTGGGTCTTTGAGGAGGCCCCTCATTCAGACATCAAGTCTACTTTCCAGGGAGGAAAAGGCAAGAGGAAGGGACTTTGGGTAGAGGTGGATAAATTAATGTGATATTTGGTGAAGCCCAAGGAATGATTTACTAGGTTTAATGCATGTGTCCTTATAAAGATATTTTTCTTCTACTTTATAAAGTGTCACTTTAGCTCCAAAACAGTTTATGATGTGCTCAGTTATGTTCAATTTTTAGGAAGATAGGTCCTATTGATAGTGCATTATTTTGGGTGTATCTTTATTTGTCCATTCCCTCTGTGGCACTCTCTCCTCTACTTCTTACATTTCCTTTCTTCTTTTATTTCTCTAGTCTTGTCTTAACACATACTTTATTCTTTTACAGCCTTTACTTTTCCTTTATGTTCTATCACACATTGTTCCACTGCTCATAGGGTCATCTTTGTCTGGAATGCAGTTGTTTTGTTAGTCAGAGAACTCTAGTCCATCCTGTGTGGCTGCTAATTATATTCCTGAATCTTAACTTTCCTAGCACATTTCCCCAGACCTCATGTCACGGAAGGATATGGACGTTAGATCCCAGACTGGGAAAGATGAAAATTAAGCACACTATACCTGTGATATCAGAGCCATCGGTCTTTCAGAAAAGACCTGTCATTTGCCATCCAGTTTTTGTTGACATGTTATATAATCATGTAAGGAACTGTTGCATAGCATAATTTCTTTCACCTGTATTTTATTATTTTAGGAGTTAACGATTTTCAAAATAAAAGCCTATAGTATAAAATGAATATGTTTAGTATTAGACATTTAGTAGAGAACACTGGTCATCTACCTAGTGGAGAGGGATTTACACTGTCAACTCGAAACGCAGACAATTTGAGTCCACATGCTGCTCTGTGAGAGAAAGATGGGTAATATTCTCCCATGCAGTTTACAGCCTCTGAAAGCCCACTGGAGGGTCAGCTGTGCATTGGTTCCATTTTAAAGGCAATGAGTGAATGAGACATTTAGAGCATGTATTTTATTATGATACCTTGTTGAATATAATAAAATGTAAATAATTTTATTCTATGACAAAATTGTTTTAGTAAGAAATCTTGACAGTTGTTTCTCTTCCATTTGAAACTATATTTTTTAAAATCCTTATTTTGAGGTAATTGTTGATTCACTTCTAGCTGTAAGAATATACAGTGAAGTCTCATATACCTTCTTCCTCAATTATAACATCTTGCGTATCTCCAGTATCTTATAATAACCCAAGGATTTGACTGTAGTAATATCACTCTTACTCAGACAATATGAAATTAGTTTGATTCTTTACTTTTATCATTTTAAGAATTTGTTTTCTGGAAGTCCTTGTGCATACTCATAAAGTAAAGGAACTACACCTCATTTTTCTAAGTATAGAAAAGATTATCAGAAAAAATTCCTTATTTTTTTAAATTTTCTTTTTAAAAAGCAAATATGTGATGCTTCTCTTTACGGCTACATTTTTAAATTTGTGAAAAGCAGTCTCCAAAATATGTTTCTGATATTACTACCATTTTTACTGGGTTTAGATCTGTTTCCTCTTAAGCTGAAATAACTAAAACCCTTAGAATACTATTGGCTGGATGACTCACTCTCTCATTGCTGTCTTGGAACTGACTCATACATGAGCCTCCATCAGGCTTGCAGAGTCAGTGTATCGCAGGAGAAAATTGTCCATTTTTTTCCCTTGCAGCACCTGGTGGATTCAAACCATATGCCTTTGGATTGACAGTGCAACTCGTTATCCACTGAGCCACCAGAGCTCTGTACTAGCTGGATTCTTCTCCTATTTTAACCTTAAATAGATGATATTTGGCTTTATGTTCACTTTCACAGACTTCATAATTTTATATTTTTAAAAAATCTTACTTTGCAAATTTGGAATCATCTGTTAATGCAGTTTGGAGGCCATTTTTTTATCATGATCATCCACTACATATTTTTTTAAATAGATTGGATTGTGTCTAATAATTCATGCTCTGATGTCTCTTGTACATATGCTTTTCATTGCTGTTAATTTATTTGGGAGTGATATATAAAAGTCAAATCACTGGGTCAAAGATAATGAGAGTATCTAAGGTTCTCTAAATGGCTATCTTCATATTTTAACAAACAAATACTTTTATTTCTCTAGCCAGAGAGTGAAATCAAGAAGAAATGTAACATCAAAGAAGAATCAGTATGGTCAGCTAAAGAAAAGCTGTCTGTAAGAAAGTTTACGTTTATTTCATAAGTATTTGACTAAAATCTCATCAATTTATGTCAACTTACCTTGGGATTATAACTGTTCTTTTTTCTGCAGTTTTGTTCTGTTTCATAATTGAACTTCCTGTGGTATTAGAAGGGAGCGCTGGTGGTCTAGTGGTAAGAAACTGCTCTACAGACTCAAAGGCAAATAGTTCAAATCTGCCAGCTGCTCCACATGAGAAGGATGGGTAGACTTCTCCTGTGCAATTTAGTGCCTCTGAAAACCCGCTGGTAGCTTAGCTTTGGGTTGATTCTGACTCAGTGGCACACAACAACAGAAACTGGTAATAGAGCATGATGTAAAAAAAAGTGTAGTGAGACACCTGCTACTAATAATGTGTTTTGAGCAAATGATTTTCACATTTCTGGGTTTTATATTTTGTTAGAGATCCTGATTGCATTGTCAGATGACCCTTTTCTTTTGACTTTTTCATTTTCCCTTCTGTTCATGACTTCCTTGATATTTCCTTTGTCCTTGTGTGAATCATATCATTCAAAAGAATTAAGAGGATCAGTCTTGAGCAACTGTAGTAGAAATGTTGATAGGTAATTTACCAAGTGGTTTTAAATGACAAAAAGCAAAGAATCTCATCTTGAATTTGAATGATAGCAAGTAGTCTTGACAGGTTTAATAGTTAAGTAAATCTTCTAAAATAAAAAAATAATTTGTCAGTTGAAGAGGTGGTGGTTGTTGTGCACCATAGTGTCGGAACTGACCCACACTGACCCTCTGGCAGGTTTTCAGAGGCAGTTAATTGCACAGGAGGAGATTGCCCATCCTTCTCCTGTGGAGACGCTGGTGAATCTGAACCATGTATCTTTGGGATTGGAGTACCGTTTCTTACCACTAGGCCACCAGAGCCCCCTGTTTCATCATTAGTGCTGATTTTCTATTTGAAGTTGTAGAAAAATCTATTGCTTTAGTTAAAAAACAGCATACATAGTGTTTAAAAAAAATACATTTTACAAGAGATCATTTTGTTAGAAACTTTCAAAGTTATTGAGCATTTGAGTAAGTATTTCTGGTATTGAAATCTGTATGTTTGGTTCCAAATAGGAAGAGTGGTTAAAAGCATTTAGATGTCCAGAAAGTCTGTGGTTTGAATCCACCAGCTGTTCCATGGAGAACGACGTGGAAGTCTGCTTCTGTAGAGATTTATAGCCTTGGAATTCTCTGTCCTGTCATTATGATCAGAGCCAGCTCAACAATGAGTTGGGTTTTTTGCCTTGTGTACAAATTAAAAGTTCGGAGACTAGAATAAAGTCCTTTTATTAAGTAACTGTGCCCCTCCAGCCAAGGTGCTTGAATTTTTTCTTTAGATTCGTAAATAGTAATTTTTCTTGACTATCTTTGCTTTTTTTAAGAACAATGACGAGCTTCAGGACGATGGGGAGATGCTTCCAAGGAATGTGATAGTGACTGAGTTCAGGTCCTTGGTGGTTACAAACTCTACCTCCAGAAACCCATCCAGTGTACATGGAGATTATGGTCAGCTAAAAAATTTTAAGAAATTCAAAAAGGTAAGCACTTTTTACATCACAAGAGGGCAATGTTGTTAGGAGAGTTTTTAGTACTGAAGAGTAATAAAAGCATTTATGTTGATACGCTTCTGCTTTAAAATGTTTTAAAAAATTACCGTAGGAAAGATAAAACCTAATATGATAGTTATTACACCTAGAATATAATAAAGTATGTGAAGACTGAATAAAGAATGCTGTTCGCCAGGTTTTCTGTATCTTAAGCATTAAGCATGTAGGTATGTGAGAACATGGTTCTGCTAGTTCTAATACTGATTGCTGGCTACCTGACAGGGTTCTTTAATTCAGGACTTTAGGATGATAGCAAATTTGCTAAAAAATAACTGAACCCATTAAATGAAATACTGTACAGACATGATTTACTATTCATATAATGAAATATCAATATCATCACAAAATACTGCCATCAGACCTGAGTTTCTAATAAGGAATGCTCAATATTTTGTCGGTGTGATTAAACAGATCGTCCTGAGCTAGGTGTACATTTTGTTTATCCTTTTGTAACCTCTTCAAGTGATTTTCCCAGAAGACTGCTTTTCTCTGCAGTGTGGCTTGCATGAGTCTTATTGTGACTGTGAGATACTATAGCTTACTTTCTGATAGGAACATTTACTGTCAACATTTAGATTTGTTTTCTGCTTAGGGATATTGTTGCTGATGTTAGATGGATCTTGGCTGAAAGCAGAGAATACCAGAAGAATGTCTATCTGTGTTTCATTGATTATGCAAAGGCATTTGACTGTGTGGATCATAACAAACTGTGGCTGACTCTGAGAAGAATGGGAATCCCAGAACATTTAATTGTGCTAATACGAAACCTATACTTGGACCAAGAGGCAGTAGTCAGAACAGAGCAGGGTAACACTGCATGGTTCAAAATTGGGAAGGGTGTACGCCAGGGATGCATCCTGTCTCCATACCTGTTCAACATGTATGCAGAGCAGATTATCCGAGAGGCTGGGCTCTATGAGGGAAATTGTGGCATCAGGAGTGGTGGAAGATCTATTAACAATCTGCGTTATGCAGATGACACAACCCTGCTTGCTGAAACTGAGGACCTCATGCACTTGCTGCGAAGGGTCAAGGACTGCAGCCTTCAGTATGGACTGAGGCTCAATGTCAAGAAGACAAAGATTCTCACCACTGGACCAATTGGCAGCGTCAGGATGGATGGCGAAGAGATTGAGAGTGTTCACAGCTTCAGTTTGCTCGGCTCCACAGTCAACATTCTTGGCACTAGCAGTCAGGAAATCAAAAAGCGTATTGCGATGGGAAAGTCTGCCGTTAGGGACCTCTCTAAGGTACTCAGGAGCAACAGTGTCTCTCTGGGGACTAAGGTGCACCTGATACAGGCCATGGTATTTGCAATCGCTTGTTATGCATCAGAGAGTTGGACAATGACTAGGGAGGACAGAAGGAGAGTGGATGCTTTTGAGCTGTGGTGCTGGAGAAGGGTACTGAATGTACCATGGACTGCCAGGAAAACAAACAGATTCATCTTGGAGAGGATTAAACCAAGCTACTCCTTGGAGGCAAGGATTCTGGGGCTTCGTCTGACATACTTTGAACGTGTTGCCAGGAGGGACGGGTCCTTGGAGAGGGACATCATGCTTGGGAGGGTGAAGGGACAGCGCAGGAGGGGAAGACCCTCTATGAGATGGATTGATTCGGTGACTGGGGTAATCGGGATGGGTGTGTCAGAGGCGGTGCGGTTGGCGCAGGATAGAGCAGGGTTTAGGGCTGTTGTGCATAGGGTCGCTATGAGTCGCAAACGACTCGACGGCACATAACAACTCCTGACAATGTCCAAAGGCTTCTGAGCTTAATCAGACCCAAAGAATCTTTAACATGGAGTGGAAAATGAATATGCTTCTCTCTTGAATCCTCCTTTATTTTCAGTTTTTCATTTCACATCTGTGGCTCATGAGCCATACAGGAGCATTCTTACTTCTGCTCAGTATTCTTTCCAAAACCTCATTCTTAAAGAGTCAAATATCAAAAGATGTACTCTGTTTAATTGGTTAAATAACTAAAGGAAAAATGATCATATTCTCTGTTGGAATAGGAGGGGTACAGTCATACTACTGAAGAAGTATAAAGTAGTAGAAACATCTGGAACATGTTTTGGAAAAACTTAAAACCCTCACAAATATTTATATCTTCTGATCAGAGAATTTGTTTTGCATTTATGAAAGAAATTCAAACCAAAACTATTACAGAAATGGGATTGGCAGAATTGTCTCTGTAGTGAAGGTATTTAACCAAGTTCTTTTTTAAAATCTCAAAAACAACAACATGGCTCTATTTATGCTTTTACTAAATTGCTTAATGGTGAAGTGAATTTAAAATTATCTTTCCATTTCACATACTAGAATATTAAATGTATGTCCTTTGAATGTTAATAATTTATTACCTTCTCCTTACTCTAAATGTAATATAAAGATTGTACTTGATGGCATTTTAAAAATAATCATTTTTTTAATACCACCTGTTTGTAAATACTTTAAACTTATATAAAACACATGTACCTTAATGAAAAACAATGTAAATCAAAGATTATATAAAACACCATGTATATGCATGAAATACAATTTAAATTAGTACAAACCAATAAAAATATGAGAAGGGGGAAAAAGTACTAAATGTACTATATACCACTTAATTAATTCAATTTTTTTTAAAAAAACCCACAACAGCCCAAATTGTTATCTTCACTATCTCTTTATTAGAGATCTATCAAGTTTGGGAGGAAAAGTTATGTTTTTATGGTGCTCAGTGTGGCTTAAATCTTAAAATCGTTAGAACCAAAAATATGTGCCTTAAATTATGAGTCTTGAGTTGCTTTAATTACTACATGATTGAGGCTACTCTTTAAAAATGAAAACTCCAAATTAAGACTCTTGAATTTTTTTTTCTAGAATGTAACTCTTAATCTGAATGTAGTAATTGCTGGAGAAGACTAGGGCAGAGGATAGATGAGCCTAGCCGTGTAGGACCTCACCCTTATATTCACATATAGGATGTTAGCATCTATGGCATTTAGATTGTGCCTGATTTATAGTCCATTTTCAAGCTTTTTAAAACACAGCCATCTTAACTTGCACTTAGCGTCCTTTTATTATTTTAACAGGTCACATTTCCTGGAGCAGGGAAACTTCCACATATCATTGGAGGATCAGATCTAATAGCTCATCATGGGCGAAAAAATGCAGAATTAGAAGAGTGGTTAAGGCAGGAAATGGAGGTAAGTAGAATATGAGATGTAGAAACGTAACTCAAATTGCATTTTCCTCCATTATAGCTTGCTTAGAGCAAATTCTAAAAACCAAGCTTAACATAAGTGAATCACTATCAGTCATTCATTCATTCAGGAAGACTGATTACAGAGCATTAAGGTTAATTTGCACCATCTGTAGCACTTTTTTAAAGGGACTATAGATTTATTTCATTAATGAAAAAAATTGTACAAAATGGTACGTAAACATTTAAGTTTATATCATAATAAAATTAAATTTTCCTTAAAGGAAAATAAAAGACTTTAACTAGAAAAATTTATAAAGAAATGTAAAGGTAACTGTTAAAAGATAGTGAGCGTTACAGTTACATAGTATATAAGTGGTCTGACTTGCTAAGTCTGGAAATGTTACCTTACTGTTTTAAATATGCAAATGTTAAATTACTGTAATGTAACCTTTCCTCACTTTGCAACTTGGTTAGGTTATAAAGTTGTAATGTGAAAATTAGGCATCTTGTAAAAATTGAAGATGACCACATCAGATCACAAAATCAGGAATAGCTACATTATGATATTATGCGAGATTACATCATTAATTTTCCAAACTACAGAGAAGCATGACTCAGTGGCATTGACTTAACCTAAACCATCACAGTGATACCCTTTTTCTCACCTTGCATGTTGGCATTCATTACTGCCAAAGATGCATCATTAATGTGAAAAATTGTTGGGTAGTAGATTTTTCACTCTTGTTGTAGTGCAGAATGTTGGATCAAGAGCAAGTTTACTTTTTCTTATTTTCTGTTATCTCCTCTAAAAGATAAATATCCCCTTATCTCTATGCATTATAACATCTTTTGTTTCATCTTTGCTTTTTAGTAACTTCTTCAAAAACTCTAGCTCACAATGTTTCCTAAGTTGTCTGATTGTTATTCTATGTATCCGCTGAGTTTTACATTTAACCTATTGTGTTTTTTTTTTCACTTCTGGAAGTTTTTTTGTTCTTTTTTAAATCTTTCTTGATGATCTCTTAAGCTCCCTTTTTATGTGTATATTAAGCAGTTATTTTATATTATAACATATGCTGATACATAAAGTCTTTGTGCATCTATTTTGGCTATTTACGTGAGGCCTTGTTTCCAAGTATATGTTTTATAGTTTTCTAATCATCTAGTCTTAGTTCTTATTTTATTGTTTTCATATTCTTCTTAAATTGCTTTGAGTTATTATTTCTCACAGATTGAGTTCTTCATCTTTCTTACATATTCTATTTCAACATCTTTCTCTTTTTCTTTAGCAGATAGGATAACTATGCTGTTCTTTTTATAGCTTTTCTTTTTAATCTTTTAGCTTTTTAATGAGAAATTTCTTTTTTCTTGAAGTGTAATTGTTTTTTGTTGTGTGTACTGTCTAGTTTGAATTAACTCATAGCTGGCCCTCAAGCAGGTTTTCAGAGGCAGTTATTCCTACGAGAGGAGATTGCCCTTTTACTCCCTTGGAGGAGCTGGTGGATTTGATCCATGTGCCTTCAGGTTGGCAGTGCAGCTCCTTATCAGAAGGCCACCAAAGCTCCCCTTTGAAGCATGTGGTACCTCATATAGGTTCTAAAGCCAATTTAGGATGTAAAAATGTAATATCGGCATAATTACCTGTAACTTCTCTCTGCTTGCCTTCAGTTCTTGGGTCTCACATCAGCATGGCAATATGTTCACAGACAGCACATTGCCAGTTCCATCTAGTTTTTGTTGCTTGAAAAATACTCAAAGGAATGGCTCAGCTTGTGCTGTGTATCACTTTTCTCCTTTTGAACCTGGTTCTTTCTGTGGAACTCAGTTAAATATTCTGTATCAGAGTGTGTGTCATATCCCTCTACAAAAAGTCTAGTATTTCAGATTGATCATCTGATTTTTATAGCAAATGATAGAATCATCGCTAGTGTTAGAATATATCCAATACAATGTTTTCGGGTTTGTTTGTTTGTTTTGGGTTTTGGGGTTTTTTTTCAGATCTTACCTATCCAAACTATTTTTATTTTAGGAGTTTAGTGTATTTAAAGTTACTTTTTGGGTGATTAGTAGGAGGATTTTATCTTCCATTTGGGATTGGGAGTTAAAGAACCAAGTCAGCAGTGAGCATGTCTGTGTAAGAGGGGATCACTATTGCCCTTCTAGCATATTCACCCCTAGTCTAGAACCAAAGCCCTGAAAACTAGTAAAACAATTTTGCTGGGAAGAATGTTTAAAAGTTATTAAACTAGCACAATTTAATGAGCTAGGATTCTTACAAAACCTCTGGAGACCTAGTTGGTAAGGCGTTTGCATGTCAACCTAAAGGCAAATGGATCAAACCCACCAGTTGCCCCACAGGAGAAAGATGGACAGTCTTCTCCTGTGCAGTTTACAGCCTCTGAAAGCCCCCTGGAGGGTCAGCTATAAGTTGGTTCTGACTCAACAGCACATAACAACAGCAAAGAAAAGTTATGTTGGTGTCTTTGAAGAGGTAATGACTGAGAAAGTTATTTAATTAGGGTCTTTTTGCAATAATCTAGACATGAAATGATCTGTTGGGTAGGAAAGATATTATAAAGGCAGGAACTCAGAGATGACGTGGTCTCTCAATATAGCATTTCATTAGATCTACATTCAGCATTGAGCAGATATTTATGTTATTTTTGACAGGTGCAAAATCAACATGCAAAAGAAGAGTCTCTTGCCGATGATCTATTTAGGTAAAGTTTAATTTCAGCTTTATCATGTACCATTGAGAGATTATCTATATAAATGTCATTTCCATTCATAGAAGACTAAATATTTGTTTCTTTCTTCCATATTATGAGGTAGTTAGTCCTTTCACTTAAAGAATGTATTTTTAGCATGCTTTTAATTTTACTTTTTGAATGCCTTTTAATTCGCTTTATATAGTCTTCAAATTTGGATTTTGATTTAGTTTTGTTCAGTCACAGCGTACTTAAAATTTGAATGGAGGCATTTGGCCAAAAGAAGGTTCCTGAGCTGGTTTAATTTGGCTTATAAATTTGTGACATGTTCAGCATTAACAGAATCATGAATGAGTAGGTTTTAAATTAAGGCAAGTAAAATGCCAGACCATGTGCGGAGTTTTAATTGGTACATGCATAGAAGCAAAAGGCAAGATTAGAATTTCGGGGCAGGCTTTTGGGAAGAGTTACAATGGATGCTTGTAATTTCTGACTTAACACATTTTCAGCATTCCTGCAGGCTTAACAAACCTGATAACAATTTGCTTTTAAATACTTACAAAATAATTAGAGGTAAATAGTAGAACCAAATATATATATTTTAGTACTATTTATTTTTTAGTCTTTTCTACAGACAATTTGCTTTATTCCCTTATTTTATTATTAAAAACATGAGTTACTGATGCAGATGGCGACAACAAACTTTTCATCAGTGGTCAGATGAGTATACCTAATTGCCCAGTTCTATTTGGTTCATTACTTTAGGAGGAAATTTTGTAAAATGCTAATTACTGATATATTTTAGGTTCATTATGCTCTTTTGTGCAAATAGTATTTTGCATGTATATGTTTAATATGAAAATTAGAAATATAAATACATACTGATTTCTAAGGTGGTTTTTCATTAAACTTTTTAGTGCTTTACAGCATTTTTTATTGCTATCATATTTTGGTTTTATTAAATACCTATCAGTAATAGTAAATGGAGGGGAAATTCCGGTGCTTATTATAATACAGCCTAAGTGGCTAGAGAATTGCTCTGCCATTGCAGAGGTGGGCAGTTCAAATCCGCTATCTGCTCCAAGGGATAAAGATGGGCAATCTCTTCCAGTGCACTTATAGCCTAAAACGGCTCACTGGAGGGTCAGCTCTGAGTGCATTCTGACTTAATGGCAGTGAGTCTGAGTTTTTAAAGGATAAAATAAGAGACTGTATTTTGAAGTCTTAACTCTGAAAGTACAAAAAAGAAGGTCCTCATTACTCTAAATGTTATTTAACTCTCTTTTTTCTTTACAGATATAATCCTAATGTAAAAAGGAGAAGATAACGGAATTTTAAAAGCAGCTTTGGAGAAATACTTAATAGCAAGCATTACTATATATATATGAATGTAATGTATAGAACATTTCAAATACAAATATTTTATGACCTAAAATTGTTAAGCAAAATTCCACTTTTGGGGGGTGCCTTTGGAAAAGAAATAACATGTTTTGGATTTGCCATCTTAACCATCCAGTAAATTTTTAGTTATGATTAAAGTGTTTTTTAATTATTAAATAGTTAAAATAATCAGTTAAAAAATTTTCCAACTATAAAAACAAAAATTCTCCCTTTCCTTTCTATGTCTTACCCGTTTCACCTTTCCTAGAAGAAATCCATTGTTATTGTTGATGTTGTGTACTGTTCAATAGGAATAGACCCACAGCTGACACTCAGAGGCAGTAAATTGTGTAGGAGGAGATTGTCCATCTTTCCACTGTGGAACAGCTGGTGTAGTTGAACTGAGTGCCATTGGGTTTGGCCATGCAACCCCTTACCACCAAGCCTCCAGAGCCCCCTGGAAGAAATGCATAATGCCAATTTATTGAGTCTTTGCAGATGTTTTTAATGTCTATTCAGATTTCTGTACATTTCCCCATAACTGAAAGCAGAAAATGTATGGTGCTTTGCACCTTGGTCTTTTTCTCTTTTTGAAGTCAGAAGTATATCAGAATGGCATTTGGCCCTTGTAATTTCAGTTTTCTCTGAGCTAAAGTGAATCTTAGTGGTGACAATCACCATTTGTTACTCTAGTATTGGAAATTGAAGACAGTGCAGAAGACAGGTCTCACAAGAACAGGGAAGGCCTGAATGCAGTTCAAATAGATTAATAATAAACATTCATTTTTAGGTGCGTATGTAGACAGATAAGCAAGACAAACAGTGGTCAGGTGAGAGGAACTACACCCAGAACTACACATAGGCTTTTACCAGAACATATGCTATATTCATCTTATGTGTGTGTGTGTGTGTGTGTGTGTGTGTGTGTGTGTATAGATCTTTCTCCCTCAAATCAGCTGGTAGACTTGGAGATGTGAGGCCTCTTTTTAGTTAGCAGTACATCATGTTACACTGTGTTAACTATGCATATATATATAAGTTATAAATTAAAATATATATATATGATTACTATATATATATATGTATGTATATATATATATATATATATATTGTTGTTATGTGCCATCGAGTCACCTGCAACTCATAGCGGCCTTAGGTACAACAACCCTAAACTCTGCTCTATCCTGTGCCAATCTCACTATCTCTAACATACCTACCCAGATTACTCCAATGACTGAATTAGTTCACCTCATAGAGGGTCTTCCTCTCCTGCACTGCTCCTACACCTTCCCGAGCATTATGTCCTTCTCCAAAGACTGGTCCCTCCTTGCAGCATGTCCAAAGTAAGACAAAGCTTCAAAATCCTTGCCTCCAAGGAGCAGCCTGGTTTATCCCTCTCTAGGATAAACCTGTGTGTTTTCTTAGCAGTCCATGGTATATTCAGTAATCTTCTCCAGCAACCCAGCTCAAAGGCATCAATTCTTCTTCTGTCCTCCGTAGTCATTGCCCAGCTCTCTGATGCACAGCAAGTGATGCGAAGACCATTGCCTGTATCAGACACACCTTAGTCTCCAGAGTGATATTGTTGCTCTTCATTACTTTGCAGAGGTCTCTAACAGCAGACTTTCCCATTGCAATACATCTTTTAATTTCCTGGCTGCTGGTGCCAAGAGTTTTGACTGTGGAGCCAAGTAAATTAAAGCTGTGAACAATCTCTATCTCTTCACTGTCCATCCTGTGCTGCCTGTTGGTCCAGTGGTAAGAACTTTGTTTTTCTGATATTGAGCCTCAATCTATATTGAAGGCTGCAGTCCCTGACCTTCTGCAGCAAGCACTGCAGGTCTTCCTCAGTTTCAGCAATCAGGGTTGTATCATCTGCATGACACAGATTATTGATGAGTCTACCTCCAATCCTGATGCCACACTTCTCATACAGCCCAGCCTCCTGGATAGAAGATGGAACAGCTCCTTATATAGATATATAAATTATATATTACAATATCTATATAAATATATATAAATTATCAGTTACAATATATATAATTACTACATTGTTGTTGTGGTTATGTGCCGTCGAGTCGTTTGCAACTCATAGCGACCCTATGTACAACAGCCCTAAACCGTGCTCTATCCTGTGCCAATCTCATTGCCTCTGACATACCCATCCCAATTACTCCAGTCACTGAATCAATCCACCTTATAGAGGGTCTTCCCCTCCTGTGCTGTCCCTCCACTCTGCCCAGCATGATGTCCCTCTCTAAAGACCTGTCTCTCCTTGCAGCATGTCCAAAGTATGTCAGACGAAGCCCCAGAATCTTTGCCTCCAAGGAGTAGCCTGGTTTAACCCTCTTCTAGGATGAATCTCTTTGTTTTCTTGGCAGTCCATGGTACATTCAATACTCTTCTCCAGCACCACAGCTCAAAGGCGTCAATTCTCCTTCTATCCTCCCTAGTCATTGTCCAACTCTCTGATGCATAACAAGTGATTGCAAAAACCATGGCCTGTATCAGGCACACCTTAGTCTCCAGAGAGACACCGTTGCTCTTGAGTACTTTAGAGAGGTCCCTAACCGCAGACTTTCCCATCGCAATACGTTTTTTGATTTCCTGGCTGCTGGTGCCAAGAGTGTTGACTGTGGAGCCGAGCAAACTGAAGCTGTGAACAATCTCAATCTCTTCACCATCCATCCTGATGCTACCGATTGGTCCAGTGGTAAGAATTTTTGTCTTCTTGACTTTGAGCCCTCAGTCCATATTGAATTACTACATATAAATTATAAATTTTTATATCTATATATATATTGTAAATATATCTGCATGCATAGTTAGCACAGTGTAACATGATGTACTGCTAACCAAAAAGAGGCTTCACATCTCCCAAATCTACCAGCTGATTTGAGGGAGAAAGATCTACTGAGATTTAAAGCCTCGGAAACCTGATGGAGCGTCATCGTGGTTGGAACTGACTTGATGGCACTGTGGGTTTAGAGCAGAGAGTAGTCAGGTTACATATTTATAGAAATACTTAATTTCTGGTAAGCTCTATGGTTCTTGTCCTCTGTTCAGTGTAGTAAGAGGTAAGCCCTTGGCTGCTAACCAAAAGGATAGAACTTAGCAGTTTCTCTGTGGAAGAAAAGGCTTAGGGCTCAGTGCTGAGTTGCTGCCCTGCCAGCCTGCAGGCAGCTCCGCAGAGGGAAGACGGTCATGCTCCTCCCATGCGATTTACCACCTCTGAAAACCTGCAGTGGGTCAGCCGTGGGTGTGTTCCGACTTGATGGCACGCAGCAACACTGCTAACTAGAAGGCTGGCAGTGGAATCCATGCTATTATTTTCCTGAGGAAAGAAGCAAACTTAAAATATATCCCTTTAAGATTGACTGCTGTGGCAAACCTCATGGTTTTTTGTTGTTGTTTGTGGTTTTTTGTTGTTGTTTTTTTTAATTCACACTAATTTGACTTTGTCGAATTTCCAAGCCTTTTTCTTTAATTACTGCACATCCCATTTCACTAGCGAGGGGGCATCTTAAGTTTGGATGATAGTCTATGAATGTCTCTACGGCACCCAACATCTTTGCGCAAGTATTTGCATCCTGCATCTCTCCAATACTCGGTCCAACAATTTCTATTTATCTGCAAACCTGTTCTCCCCCAATTAAAGACTAAGGTGCACCTGACCCAAACAATGCGGGATTTTAATCACTTCATATGCATGTAAAAGCTGGAGCTGGACAATGAATAAGAAAGCCTTGGTTTGGACTCCACTTCCTGTTTGCTCAGTGTCTTCAGACAAGTCAGGATTGTAGAGTTCACCCCTTATTTCTTTTAGTCCTGGGAGTCTGTGTAGCTTGGTCCCACAGAATTGTACATGCCAAGAATTATGGAGTGTTAAGTGTTGTTTCATTCCTGTCTTTACAATTTTCTAAAAATGTGTTTTAATAAAATCAACCCTCTATTTTCCAGGTCCTGAAATACTTCACATATTTTTGTTTTGTTTTCCACTTGGTTCTGGTGAAGGGTTAAGTTCCGTTCCCATTACTTCATCGTGATTTGAACTATCAGTCCTTTTAATCTTTAAATGAAGGTTAATGTTCTATTGTCTATAACATTCCTTTTTCTTCTTTGTTGTTAATGTGCCATCAGGCTGCCTGAGACTCAGTGACCTCAGGTACAATAGCTCTGAACCCTGCCCTATTCTGCTTCAGTCTGACTCCGACACATCTAACCCCATAGCCCCAGTTACCTTGTCAAACCATCTCATCCAGAGTCTTACTCTCCCATGCTGTCCCTCCAGCCTTCCAAGCATGCTGTCCTCCAAAGTCTGGTCCCAACTGGTGATGTGCCCAAAGTAGGTGAGATGGAGCTTTAAAATCTTTGCCTCCAAGGATAAACTTGGTTTCTTCCTCTCCAAGACAGACCTATTTGTTCTGGCAGTCCATGGGACAGTCAATCAATATTCTTCTTTAGCACCACAACTCAAAGGTCTTGATTCTTCTTCTGTTATCCTTAGTCCTCTATTGTCCTGGTCTTTAATGCATAGCAAGCAATTACAAAGGCCATGGCCTAGATCAGGCACACATTAGTCTTTAGACTGACATCAGTCGAAAGTGCTTTTTAGAACTTTGGAGCAGTCCCTGACAGCAGATTGCCCCAGTGCAAATCGATTTCCTGCAAAATCAATGATTTTGATCTCCTGACTGCTGGTACCAACAGTGCTGATTGTGGAGCCAAGCAAGCTAAAATTGTTAACAACCTCAGACTCTTTATCCATCACAGTGTGGTCAGTTGGCCCAGCTGTGAGAATCTTTGTCATCTTCTGTGGAACTTTAATCCATATTTAAGGCTTGACCTTCCACAGCAGACACTTCAGGTTTCCTCAGTTTTGGCAACCAAGGTTGTGTGGTATGCATAAGTTTAATGAGTCTTCCTGCAATCCTGATGCCACACTCCTCCTCATTGAACCCAGCCTCTCCGATGATCAGTTCTTCATACAGATTGAAAAAGGATGGAGGGAGGAGGCATTCCTGATGTACCACTTCCTTTCCGATTCTTAGCCATGTTCCTTCACCTGTTCTCAGTCCTTTACCAACAATATATTTTTTGCTCTATACCCCAGATGATGGAGTCATTCAAGAGCGCTTAATAATACGTATTCTGCATACTCTCCTCTGGCAAGTCTTACCACCCCCTCCGACCCCTTTCTCCCCCTGCAAATCTTAAGGAGCTGTGCTTTTTCCCTTTAGAAATCTATCCAGTGGAGTTTAAGACTGCATGACTGAATCAGATTAAAATAGCTTTGTGCAAGAAATAGTCTTTGTATCCAAGTTAAACTTTAAAATGACATTTTAAATTCAATCTGAATTGTTTAATTCTGCAGGCTGTAACTTGAATTTATCTCCGTGTTCCTATTAACTACATAACATTTTAAAACACCTTCCAGTTGTGTTGGGGGTTTGGGGGATTATTTTTTTTAATGATAAAATTTTATGCTTTTGAAACTTTACTTGACAAACTCTGATTGTTTTTGCTATGTGCCCTCGAGTCGCTTGCAACTCATAGCGACCCTATGTACAAGAGCTCTAAATGTTATTCTATCCTGTGCCAACCTAGCCATCTCAAATGCACTTATTCCCACCGCTCCAGTCACAGAATCGTTCCATCTCACCAAAGGTCTTCCTCTCCTTCGCCTCCCCTCCACTCTGTCAAACATGATGTCCCTTTTCAAGGACCAGTCCCTCCTTGCAACATGCCCAAAATATGTCAGACGAAGCTTCAGAATTCTTGACTCCAGGGAACACTCTGGCTTCACCCTCTCCAAGACAAACCTGTTTGTTCTCCTAGCAGTCCATGGTATATTCAACACTCTTCTCCAGTACCACAGCTCAAAGGCATCAATCCTCTATCAGCCCTGTTCACTGTCCAACTCTCTGATAAGTAGCACATAACTGCGAAGACTATAGCCTGGATCAGGCGCACCTTAGTCTCCAGCCTGACATCGTTGCTCTTCAGTACTCTTGAGAGGTCCCTCACAGCCGATTTTCCCAATGCAATTCGTCTCCTGATTTCCTGGCTGCTGTTACCAAGAGTGTTGACTGTGGAGCCAAGTAAATTAAAACTGTTAACTATCTCAATCTCCTCACCATTTGTGCTGATGCTGCCAATTGGCCCAGTGGTTAGAATCTTTGTTATCTTAACATTTAGCTTCAGTCCATATAGGAGGCTGTAGTCCTTGATCTTCTGCAAGCTTCAGTCCATATAGGAGGCTGTAGTCCTTGATCTTCTGCAGCAAGTGCCTCAGGTCCTCCTCAGTTTCAGCAAGCAGGGTTGTGTCATCTGCATAACACAGGTTGTTGATTGAAAACATTAAAGTCAGATAATCTATAAAATATGAAAGAGGTATCTAAGTCTTGTTTTATCACATGACGATAAAAATGTCAAGCTGGGATTGCAGTGCAGCTTCTTAACTACTACCATGTTCCCCCAATAGAAGTGGTAAAAGTTTAACAGGACAGCAAGCAATAAATGTCAGAGAGGATGTGGAGAGACAAGAACTCTCATATTCTACTGGGGTTATAAAATGGTACCACCACTCTGGAAGGTAGTTTGGTGTTTCCTCAAAAAGCTGAACATAGAAATTCTGTATGACCCAGCTATTCCACTACTAGGAATATACCCCAAGGAAATTAGAACTGAGACACAAATGAAGATTTGTACACCAATGTTCATAGTAGCATTATTCACCATCACATAACATGGAAACAGCCCAGATGTCCAACACAATTGAATGGATTGAGAAATTGTACAATTAACACAATGGAAAATTATGCAGCAATCAAGAGCAACAATTTTGAAAATTTCTACATAAATTGGGAGACTGGAGGGCATTCTGAGTGATTTATCCCGTTAGGATAAATACTACATAAGACTTGCGCGCGCGTGTGTGATTGTGTTTACCGTCAAATCGGATCAGACTGGCACAAGAGGAGATTGTCCCTTCTCCAGGAGAGCATCTGGTGGATTTGAATCACACACCTCTGGGATTGCAGTGCAGCTTCTTGCCACTAGAGCTCCTTAAGACAATTGTTTTTAAAACAGAAGGGTAACTAGTAAAACGTGTATGAAAATCCAAGGGGGAAAAGGGTGGGAGGAGAGAAGTGAAGGTGGGCAAGGGGGCAAAACAGGGTTGCATAATTTGGTGGGTAGAAGGAGCAGTTAAAGAAATGGGAAAGATCCAGCAGGGGTCTGGAAAGACAGGATAATGGTGGGCGTAGTTCAGTTGTGATGAATTTTATAAAGCACAATGAATCACAATGATTATATGAAACAATGTATATGAACTTTGTATGCAAACCAATGTAAAAAAAATTTAAAAAACAGTATTAAACATCAAAGTCCAGTTCATTTTACTTTGTTAAACACTCAGCAACCATCTAGTACAGACAGTGTTTGTTACTGTGCGAGGCTTTAAAGATAAAATTGTAGGAGAGAAGGGAGACCCACAAGATGGTACGGATAACTCTTCAAATATTTAGGGGCATCTTTGACTCCACTCCCACCCTTCACTTCTCCAAGAAGACAGCTGATATTTAAGAACAAGATTTGTAATTAAGAGACATTATCCAAGGAAGGGTAAGTATAAAAGATAAAAGAGCAGATGACAGCTTGACTTATATTCAAAAAGGCAGGAAGAGTTGGAAGATGATTGGTAAGAAGTTAGCAAAGATGAAATTATCCACCCGTTTACCCACGGCCCTATGGAAGCTTTATTTTCCCTGAAGCCATTTTTTAGTGCATACACTCATCGTAAAAACAGTACCGGCAGAGTAAGAACAGGCTTGCAAAGCACAAGGGAGTGACACAGGTCTTACCCTTCACCAGAGTTCATCTTTATAATACAGTCATTATTTTCAAGTTAGAAATGACGTTAAGAAAAACATAGAATTCTTTCAAAATTATTTTTTTTAAAAAAACAGGCAAAGTAAATACTGAATCAAGTACATTCAGAGTGTTAGGACATTCTCAATAAGCTGTGAAATTACAATAGACAACTATGACTGAAATTGTAATAACATTAAATTTAAATACAACAGTCATCAAGAGTCTAAGAATTCATCTGAAGCAGCATTATCGGTAGAAGCAAATATCTCAATAATTACCGTAAAGGTAAATTATGATCGCTAGTAAATTAAGCATATAACATTGTAATAAAAGAGAAAACCAATAGCATTTTGGTCCATTCATTTAATTCTAAGAAAAATGAAAGAATTAAATGTTCAATGAATACAGTGCAATTGAAAAAAATTTCACCTAAAGATTGAGAAATTCAATTTGCCTTAGAAAACTTAGGATTTTTCGTTTAAGATGAAAAAAATCCCAAGAATTTGAAAGTGCAGATTAAGCACACCTCGATAAGCAAAAAATAATTAAACCACATAAATTCAATAACCATAGTATGACCTGTTTTACTGTCTGAAAAAAATGAGGTTAGAAGTTTCAAATTGATATAACATTGACTATAAAGAGAAAGGCTTTTTATCTTTAGTATATTATGTACCATATTCCAGTATCAAGCAAGCTCTGGTGACCTAGTGGGTAAGGAGTTGCACTGTCAATGGAAAGGCAGGAAGTGTGAATCCACCAGCTGGTCCACTGGTGAAAGTTGGGCAGTCTCCTCTTAAGCAATTTACCGCCTCTGAGAACTGGCTGGAGGGTCAGCGGAGTCGGTTCTGACTTGGCAGCAAGAAGTCTGAATTTTATCCCTGTATCTTAAGTTTGGTGACAGAAATTAATTCCTTGTTCACCCAGATTTGAGTATTTCCATCAGCAATTTATTGAATTGCAAACCAGGGTAATTTTAATGGTTATGGTGCCTAAGAAGAGAGCAAATCTAAAAAAAAAAAACAAAAAAAAACCTTGTCTTCTTCAGTATCTGCATATATGCTAACACATTATTGGGCTGTTTAAATTATTAGAAACTAAGATTATGAAGTTCTTGTCAAGGGTTAATCAATAAAAATCTGGTGTTTTTATCTGGTAATAAATTAGTTCTATACAATTGATAATTTCAAAATAAAATAAACCTGAGTTTTGATACCTTCAGTCCCTCCTCTTACCTCCAGCATACGTACTTTATATACCATTTTATTTTAGACCAGTGTCTAAAGAACACTTGTAGAATCTTAATAAAATGCAGATTCTGATGGGTTCAATTACTATTGTGGGGTGTAAGAGTCTGCATTTCTGACAAGCTGCAGGCAAGGCCAATGCTGCTGGTCCTTCAATCCATTAACCCACAAGCTGACCAACTATCAAATAGGACAATTTCTGACCTAATGACTTGTTTTATAAACTAAGGCTGTAATATTTTAGAATATAAGTAATAACCCTAAGTCAGCAAAAGTCAGTCTTGGGAGAGAAGAAGGATTGCCTTAAGTTAGAGCATAACATAGATGAGACAACTTGGCAGTGTTTCTGTTTGACAATGACACTTCTGACACAGTACAGTGTAAGTAGAACACCAAGTTCTTGTAACTTTAAAATGATTCCTAGAGCTTGGGGCTCTCTTCCAGGCAATTCAGGTCCAGAAAATGTAAGCCAGTGCACTGCAAAACCACTATATTAAAAATCTTTAATAGCAAGCTGTCCACATGAATTACTTATATACTCACTTTACGCTATTCCATCTCCTCCTCCCCTTTCAACAAATAAATGCTGCTTTTTCTTCTGTCTTGTAGCTAAACAGCGCGTAACACCCAAGGCTCCTCCCTTCAAAAATCGAACAAAATTGTCCCCGACCAAAGGACCCAATGCAAAAAGGTTGGCTTCTTTAACACACTCATACGTATATGCATCTATTTCCACAGGATTGCCCTTACATGTAATTGGCTGGCTTGAGTTATGGCCTAAGTAACACCCTTGCTCCTTCAGAAATGACAGATTAGGATGAGAGCCTATTAAGACTACTGCTGCAGAAAGTTTAAATATTTTTTTCAATCCAGTGACACTCTGAAGAATGCATTTCATGTCCGACTTAAAGGAAAGCACATGGTGCTCAGGAAAACTAGTATATTCAGACAAGTCCGAGTCCACAGAATACAGCTGAGTACACATCATATGATAGATTTTATGATATTCAGGATAAAGCTTTTTGGGAAGCTGTTTGAAAATCAAGCTTGGGTCAGTTACTCGTCTGCGAAATGCATGGATCACAGGAATATTGTTGTTGTAAGCACACAGCACTGCATCGGCTGCAGTGAGGCCTGAACCTACAATTAACACTGGGTCCACTTTGCCACGAAACTTTCCTCTGCCTACAGCAGCTCCAAATTCAGGCATTGAATGGAACACAAAAGGGTAATCTTCCCCTTCAATTTCCAGGTGGGCAGGAGAATCCAATGTGCCCGTTGCCAGAGCTACATTCTCAGCAAAGAGACAGAAGGGAACATGGGACCCATCAGCTATTCGCTGATAACCCCTGATTTCCCAGTTTCTCTTGATGAACTGTGACTTCTCTATTTGTAAATGCTTTGTGGGAATGTCTGTGTCTTGCTCATCATTATCATCCTGATCCCTGTAGAGCCTTGACACGGAGGTTATATACGTATTCTCTCGGAAATTCTTCTGAAGACCCATGACTTTTACGTAATGTTTATAGTAGCGAGCTACTTCCTCTGGCATAACTCGATCCCCTTTCAGGTTCCTTTATAAAAAAAAGGAAAGAAAATATATTCCATGAGGCACAGTATTTTGAGTTTCATGTTTCTTAATTCTCTATCTAACAAGCATCTATACTAATTCCTCTAAATAGTCTTAGCTATATTCTCATTCTGCATTATGCAGATGACACAACCCTGCTTGCTGAAACTGAGGAGGACTTGAAGCACTTGCTGCAGGAGGTCAGGGACTGCAGCCTTCAACATGGATTGAGGTTCAATACCAAGAAAACAAAGATTCTCACCACTGGACCAAATGGCAACATCAGGATGGATGGCAAAGAGATTGAGATTGTTCACAGCTTTACTTTACTTGACTCCACAGTCAACACTCTTGGCACCAGCAGCCAGCTAATTAAAAGACGTATTGCAATGGGAAAATCTGCTGTTAGAGGCCTCTCCAAAGTACTGAAGAGCAAGGATGCCACTCTAGAGACTAAGGTGTGCCTGCCACAGACCTTGGTCTTTGCAATCACTTGCTATATGTCAGAGAGTAGGACAATGACGAGGGAGGACAGATGTTGGAGTACTGAATCCATGGACTGCTAAGAAAATGAACAGGTTAAACCTAGAGAGGGTAAAACCAGGCTGCTCCTTGGAGGCAAGGATTCTGAAGCTTCATCTGACATACTTTGGACATGCTGCAAGGAGGGATCAATCCTTGGAGAGGGACACCATGCTTGGGAGGGTGGAGGGACAGCACAGGAGCGGAAGACCATCTATGCAGTGGACTGATTCAGTGACTAGGGTAATCACGGTGGGTGTGTCAGAGACAGTGAGAATGGCACAGGACAGAGCAGGTTTTAGGACTATTGTACAAGTGGCAAGAAGTTGCACTGCAATCTCAGAGGTGCACGGTTCGAATCCACCAGATGCTCTGCTGGAGAAGGAGGGACAATCTCCTCCTGTACCAGTCAGATCTGATTTGATGGTACACACAAAAAATAATGAAATAAAATAAAAAAATTTAAAAGAAAAAAAAAGGACTATTGTACAGTGGGTCACTATGAGTCACCGGCGACTCAATAACAACAATAACATTCTCATTATAGAGAAGCTCAGTTGAAAGAATGTTTTTAAATAGAAGAAGTCTTGTAAAATTAGAGGATGCAGTTAACATATTTTTGTTTTCTCAGTATCTGCTATAATGTCTGCTCAAATTAACTTGAGAAGACTTTTTTACCAAAATAACTTCTAATTCACTGCTATCAAGTCAGAACTAACATAGAGCTGACCACTGGGGTTTCAATATTGTGCATCACAAGGGAAGAGACTGCCCACATTTCTCCCACAGACATACTGGTGGAGATGAGCTTTCAGAGGCACAGACTTTGCATCAACAGCTCAAGTCCCTGCAGACTATGCCACCGCCACTCTCTATTAGTAAAATGGACGAAGGGATTAGACTGGGGATGTCTCAAAATTAAGACTACGAAATCATTTAGACCATAACTGTGAGCTAGCAATCTGTCATACAGATGTATCATAAAAAACTGACATAATATCTTGCAAAATTTTTAGTAAACTATTTTTTCCATATCTTTAAATATAATCCAGACCAATCTTCTGCTTAAAAAAATACATATATCTAAATACCTGTAACATTTCTTTCTGCATGCTGTCTTACTCATAAAGGTATCTATAAAACTAGAACCTGTTTCTGAAAAATTTCAGTACTGCCTTTTTCATGTTTCACTGGGGTTTGTACTTTAAAAGGCATGAAGGGACCTAACTCCTGGACCCAATTAGAGGTGAGCAGCCGCCAAGATGTACCACGTGACTGGGCATGCTAGTGCAGCTTACACCTGGAAAAGGTGGTCAAAGTTTTCCTTTTTTTTAGAATTTTTATCTTAATTAATATTTTAAATGTATTCCTTTTCAATTTTTAATGTTACATATATTATCATCCCTATTTTTTAGTTTCGTAGTTGACAGCTATGTGCCCAAGGTCACAACATGAGATGTTAAAAAGGGTCAAGTTCAAACCTTGTCAATCTCTATAGCAACCTAGAAGTCTGCACCTAGCACAATGTAAAAGGCCAGAGCTAAAAGCATGTACATTAAGTATAATTTAGAAAGATGAACACTTGCAGTAAATAAATGATGAAGCATTCCTGTTCTCCTATCACAACAGGAGAACTCCATTATGCAATTTTACTTGTTTACTTAAGAAAATCAAGAACTTGTACAATTTGCTTGGTTTTACAACTCCAAGTTTTCAACTATACATATTCTTTTTTAAAAAAAGTAAGTTTGTGGAGGATTTTAGCTCAATTGTTCAAACTGTTCTAAATTTGCTGTTCCTCTCAAGAAAATTTCAAATTAAGGAAAAGGTGCATATAAATTAATATGGTTTCTCAGGATGTCAAGCATGCAAATGTTATGTCCCTTTTTAACACAGGTTAAGTAACTTCCTACTTTTTTGTTTTTGTGAGTCAACAAAATAGTTCCTCTACATTAAACTTCCTGATATTTAGCATCCTGAAAATAGGGGTTTTCATAGTTTTCTTTTTAAATGTTATTTCCCTCAAATAAATAAATGTACAGTCTTCCAAGCTGAGACTCCTCTTACTCGTATTTTCATATTTCTTATTTACCTCCATAATCAAGTAGTCAATCACTTCTACTGACTTATATTCTTGTTTATTCCATCATTCTAAATTATTAATCATACACTCTTCTGCTCTTAAAAATCAAACACTTTAGGTCACTATATATATAAGATTATACGCATTGTTAAAAAAAGGGTAGACAGAAGCATGGGAAGAACGTGTGACAAGATGAAGATGAGACAGTAACTAACCCAAGGCCTAATGGGAGAGTGAGATTAACCCATGGTTAACACACAAGTCACTAGAACCCAATCAATCAACAATCCTTTACCACTGTGCTTAATTTCAAAACACCTCTAATGGAAACGAGCTCATTGCTAGTCACTGCTGCAAAGAGGTATGTTTTTTATATGTAAGAAATGCACATTTAAATGACTAGTCTAAAACAAAATTACATAAATGTTCTGAAGTCTACTGTCAATCTCTTTTTTCACTGTACACCAAAGAATAACAATAAAGGTTGATCTTTACCTTCGTTTGCTAGACACCCAGTCCTTAAATTTAAGTCCAGGTAGTTCCATCCAATTTCCAAGGCTGATTGTCAACATAGAGCCTTCCATATTCTTTCAGAATAAAAGTACAATGAAAAAACACATTTGAACAGTAATAGGATTTTTCCCCCCAACCAAACCATGTCATTTTTAATACTTAAGACTCTAGATAAGGAATGTGTCAAGTAGTTCTAAGTAACTGTATTAATTAACCTTGTTTATTTCAGTGAAATTTTATGTATTTTCATCATTTAGGAGTATTCATCTACATTTAATCTTTAATATAGTTATAAGCTTACAAAACAAAGCTGTAACATGTGTAATGTGTGTACAATGATGTTAGCTTCGAATTAGGATCAACATAGTGAGGATAATATGATGTTAGAGAACAAATAAAAAATTTCATTTGTTAAAAGTTGATTGATTTTTCTAAACTTTAGATAAATTCTATTTTAGCATTGCTAGATTTTTACAAGTAGGCAGGAAACCAGCTTCTACTTTCTCCATCAATTATAATTCCAAAGTGTAGCCTGGCTGGATACAGCAACATCTTTTCCAAAGGGCAGAGAGGTAAGCAGTGGTTATCTCGGGAAGAATACACAATACTGAGGGGAATGCTCCCTTCAAAGAACATGAGCCCTTCAAGTTCCCTTGGTCTACATACTCCCACTTTCCTTGGTACAAAGCAACAAAAGTTGAACACCAGGAACAAGTTCAACCACAACCATTTCTCTAAGTCCAGTGAAACATTCCATGGCTTCTTTTTACAAAAGTCTTCTTGTTCTATACAGCCTAGTAGTACTGGGAATGGAACATACTGCTACTATAATAATAATAAATAATAAAATTATTATTATTATTATTATTATTATTACAGCCCAAAATGTCCAGAGCATTTCCTATGTACTAGGTCCCATGAAGCATTATTTACAAGTACAAGGAGGATCACCAAGGGAGAAAATGCAGCAAACTGAACATTCTGAGACAAGCTCACTCTGATTAACTAGGCCCAGAACCAAGAAGATGCAAAACTCGAATTACCAGATGTGCAACTATTAAAGAGTTTTATTATACAGTGATGATGGAGAGAATTAATACAGATGGATCTGCAATATGTTCACAGAGTGAGCAGTAAAAAAACAACCCCAAACCAAAAATAAAACAAAACCCAACTAGAAAATGGCACAACTTTTCGAAAGAAACGAAGATTTTTATATACAGCAATGGGAAGTAAACTGAACACCAACCTCAATGGGTGCTCTTATGCTGCACGGTGCTTTCGGCTCCAACTGAGCTGCAGCAGAACAGGTACCTTCAAGGGACAGCACACTCTCAAGGAAGGGAACAGAAGTTTACAGTCATGATGAGCAAGCTATGGAGAGCTATCTACTCCTAACAAGAAGACCTAACTGAGAAGTTGGGAAGGGAAAAGAGTAATGAGATCATGGATATAAAAAGACAAGAGAGAACAAATGAGAATGAGAGAGCAGAGGATTTATGATGTTTACACTGTATGATGGTGTCCAGATTGATCTATGAAGCATGGCAGGGGAGGCTACCATGTAAACAGTACTACAGGCAATCACTGTAAAGCTAAGTAGTCACAATGTTCAAAGGTGAAAAGAATTAGCTTGGAAAGTCAAAAAGGGTGATGCCTGACAACTGGACTAAAGCTTGTTGTTGTTGTTATGTCCCTATGAGTTGTCCAAGAGCTCAGAAGCCTGTCCTGTCCTGAGCCAGTCTCACTGACCCAGACACATCTACCCCCACTGCCCTAGTCACTGTATCAGTCCTTTTCATCTAGGGTCTTCCTCTCCTGTGATGTTCCTCAAGTCTTCCAAGCATGATGTCCTTCTCCAAGGATCGGTCCCTCCTGGCCACATGCCCCAAATACGTAAGCCAGAGCTTCAAAACCCTAGACACCAGGAGAAATTTGGTTTCACTCTGCAAGACAGACCTATTTGTTTTCTTGGTAGTCCATGGTATGTTCTATGCTCTTCTCCAAGATCAAGTCTTCAGACTAAATGTTAAAAATAATTTCTTTCTATTGTTTTTCTAGTAGTTATGTTATTGTTGTTAGGGACTTTCAAGTCAGACAACTCCTAGCTGACCCTCCCAGTGGGTTTTCAGAGGCAGTAAATCACACAGTAGGAGACTGACCATCCTTTCCCACAGAGCAGCTGGAGGATTTGAATCTTGTGCCTTGGGGATTGCATTGCAACTTCTCCCTAGTGGATGTACGTTGCTGTTGTGTGTTGTCAAATCAGAACTGACTCATAGCTGACCCTCCTGCAGGTTTTTAGTGGCATTAAATTGCACAGATGAATGGAGGCTATACATTGTTATAAACTCCACTAATCAAAGCTTATCCAACTTTTCTTTATGTAAATGGAGGAAATGGAGTAACAAAGAGCTCAGTTATTGCCTGTATATTTTTCTAAGTAGACCTAAGTGTACTAAAAACCTTATGAATTTAAGAGAAGATAGTGTAAAACTCTTATGAAAAACACAGCATTATTTTCAAGAAATGTGGCTTTATAAAGAGTGCTACTCATTAAAGAGCAATAAGAAATATTTATACGGAAAAGCAAAGGCACCTGAAAGTGGCAACTCATTACAAGAAAAAGAATTAAAATTTAGAAAAGAATCCATGATATACTTAATTAAGGATTCCCTTAGGCCCTGAAACAGTCATTTGATAAATTAAACCGATACGAAATGTAATGGTATATAATAATGCACTAATATAAGAGGAGGCTGCTGAAATCTGTACTAAAAATTGGTCTTTAATAAAAAGTGACCATGAAGTCTAAAGTTCAGACCAAAAGAAAGAAAAAATACTTAACATTTCTTTGTAGAACATATACTACAGGTAAAGCACAAAAAGATAATTAGTAGCTGCGGACTCCCTAATACCATACAAGTGAATGTATCCTTAATATATCAGCTCTTCAATTTAAAAACACTTTCTCATTTATGTGCATTATATTTTTCATTCAAGATTTTGAAAACAGAAGGAAATGATGGATATTTTAAATACTTTGAAAGATGGAGAAACTCCAAATTGAACAGGCGAGTTTTAAATTAAATTTTTACTATGAAAAGCATCCCTTTAATGTTTTCTACATATATGCTGTAATAGAGATAAGACTTATTCTAAGGCTAAATCAGTAGCAAATTTAGCATAACTACTATTAGTAATTAATCTCATATTTAACTAAATGACTTGCAGTAAAGTCCCTGTCTTATAATAAAAATAAAGTATGTAGAGCGCTGAGAAGACAAAGAAAAGGGAAGAAATCAAGAAGCTAAGTGGCTGAAGACAAAATTTCAAAGGGCTGCTCAGGAAGACAAGGCAAAATATTATAATAAAATGTGCAAGGAGCAGGAGTCAGAAAATCAAAAGGGCCGAATTCGCTCAGCATTTCTTAACCTGAAACAATTAAAGAATAATTCAAGCCATAAGTTGCTATGGGCAGAATACTGAATGACTCACAAAGCATTAAAAGCAGATGGAAGGAGTATACAGAGTCACTCTACCAAAAAGAACTGGCTTACAGAAGAATTTCAAGAAACAACATATGAGCAAGAGGCAGTGGTGATGAAGGAGGAAGTGCAAGCTGCTTTGAAGTATTTGGCAAAAAAATAAAGCCCCAGGAATTGATGGAATACCAATTGACGTATTTCAGCAAACAGATGCGGCCATGCATGTGCTCACCAAGATGTTTCAAGAAATCTGGAGGACAACTACTCGGCCAACCGGCAGAAAGAGATCCATATTTATTCCCATTCAAAAAAAAGGTGACCTGACAGAGTGTGGAGATTATCGAACAATATCACTAATATCACACACTAGCAAAATCCTGCTGAAGATTATCCAGAAGAGACTTGAACAGTACATTGACAGAGAATTACCAGAAATACAAGCTTGGTTTAGAAGAAGTCATGGAACTAGGGACACTATTGCCAATGTCAAGTGGATGTTCGCAGAAAGTACCAAAAGAATGTGTATCTCTGTTTCATTGTCTATGCAAACCCATTTAACTATGTGGATCACAATAAATTGTGGCTAACCTTGAGGAAAATGGGAATCTCAAAACACTTGATGATTCTTATTTGAAACTTATACTTGGACCAAGAAGCAGTCCTCAGAACAAAGCAAGAAAAATTGCATGGCTCAAAATCAAGAAAGGAGTGCGGCAGGGATGCATCCTGTCCTTGTACCTTTTCAACCTGCATGCAGAGAACAGTTCATTCAGGCAACAGGGCTTAATGAGTAGCAGTGTGGCATCAACTGGAGGAAGACTCATTAACAACCTATGACATACAGATGACAAAACCTTGCTTGCTGAAATTGAAGAAGACCTGAAACACTTGCTGCAAAAGGTCAAGGATTGTAGTTTTCAATATGGATTGATGCTCAACATCAAGAAGATAGTGATTCTCACCACTGGGCCAACTGGCAGCACCGTAATAGTCGGAGACGAGATTGAGGTTGTTAGCAATTACAGCTTGCTCGGATCCACAATCAACACTCTTAATACCAGCAATCAGAAAATCAATAGACAAACTGCATTGGGAAAATCTGCTGTCATGGACCTCTTCAGAGTGCTGAAGAGCAACGATGTCAGCCGAGATACAAAGGTGCACCTAATCCAGGCCATGGTTTTCTCAATTACTTGCTATGCTTCAGAGAGTTGGACAATGACTAAGGATGTCACAAAAAAGAACAGATGCCTTCGAGTTGTGGTGCTGGAGAAGAGTCTTGAACATACCATGGACTTCCAAGAAAACAAACAGGTCTGTCTTGGAGTGGGTGAAACCAAGTTTCTCCTTGGAAGCTAGGATTTTGAAGCTCTGCCTTACTTACTTTGGGCACATAGTCAGGAGAGATCAGTCCTTGGAGAAGGATATCATGCTCAGAAGGGTGGACGCTCAGCACAAGGGAGAGAGACCCCAGATGAAATGGATTGATACAGTAACTGGGGCAATGGAAGTTGGTGTGTCAAAATTAGTGAGACTGGCTCAGGACAGGGAAGCATTCAGAGCTGCTTACACAGGGTCACTATGCATTGCAGGCAACTCAACCAATAACATTCTATGAAAGGTTTGGAAGCAGGAGTGGCATCCACTTCCTAAACAATATGCCTCTGGAAACTCTATGAACTTTGATAAATGTCGACAGTTGTAGAGGGGCTTCAGGCCTTTTGTTTACAGGGTCGCTATGAGTCGTGCTCAACTTGAAGGCAATTAACAACAACAACATATATACATACATATACGTTTACTATATATAAAATTATAATTAAAATGCTTAGCAATCAAGCTGGTCTTACAATAACTTATATATGTACTAAAATAATAGTAAACAATACTCACATGCCAAGCCCCACCAGGAGGACCTTTACCGAGAACTATATGAGGGATATAATGATGCTCTTCTAACTTCCAGTGCAAAACAGATGGGTAATCATATCCAAAATCAGCATCTGGATGAAGAAGTGTGTCAAAAAGTACTGCAACTGGATTGGACGATCGGCCCTCAAGGCCTTCAGACAAGTATTCTAAGTCCTGAATATGTGTGTGTATATATATATGTGTGTGTGCATATATATATATAAACACAAAAAACAAAAAAAGCAGAGTTTAGCAATGAGTAAACAGTGTACATGCTGTGTTCAGCATGAAAATGCTGAAGGTTCTTACACTAACCCAGTATTTCCGTGAGATCTTAAAAGTTCTTTGGATGGATAAATAAAAGAGGGGTTTCAACAAAGCCAACTAGGGCTTTTTAACGTAATATATGATGATGCCATCTTTTAATGTCTTCTGTGACATTACCGTAATAAAAAAAGCAGCATTTCCCAAAATTATTTGAGCAGGGAGTACATATGAAAAATCTTTAAGGAAATAATTCCCTAAAAGCAATTCTGCTCTAAACAATTTAACAAAATAAACAGAATTTAGTAGGACATATTTATTTATCTAAAATAAAAACACTGGTAATGGAAAGCTATTTAGACCAAAGGATATGCAACTAGATATACTAGAAATTATTATATAAACATAAAACTAATCTTATTTCATTCAGTATTAAAAAGAGCTGGCAGTAGTAAGTACCTGATCAACAATGGAAAGTTGTCTTGCTTCTTCTAATTTACTATGCAAGATGGCATTTGGATGTATTGCTTCTGATGATAAATATGGTCTATAGCCTGATAACATGTAAGAAAGGCATATTCCTGAGGGTCCATTTCCTAGTAAGAGACAAAAATAAAAACAATTAGAAGGAATACAAAATGTGCCTAATACTAACCATTCTTTGGTTTTTCTATTTTGTCAATAGCCCACCAATACTTCCTTCTGACCTTCGTATTCTCTTCTACTGTTCTTGAAAGTCGTATCTATACCAAACTATATAGACTATATAGCGACTTCAAGAGTTTCTATGCTACTGTCTTCCAAGATTAGATCTAAGTTAACTTTTTCCCAAAAGCATATTCAACTTTTTCAAATGCAACTTCTTTATCACATTTCACTGGTCCAGTAATAGCTGAAACACAACTGCATTTAAAAGCAAACACAGGAGCCTCATCACACAGGTGTCCTTTCCTTTAAATCTCATATCAAAGCATAGTGGGTGCAGGGATGGGGTACAGGAAATGGGCAAGATCGGTGGGGACCTGAAAAGACGCGGAAATTGTGGACATAGTCCAATGATGATTAATTTTATAAAACACAATGTATGGGAATGACTGTAGGAAACATAAATGTGAATGAAGGAAAATGTAAAACACACAAAACACTATGTACATGAATGAAACAATATTATATGAATAATTATATTCATAACAACAAGAAAAAGTATGGTACTAGCAAACCTCTAACTTAATCAGGATATGGTTCTAAAACATTTTTGCCATCTAGATTCAGTCTTTACTATTCTTATACATCAGAAGACCAAATAATTTCCAATTCTTTCATCTTAAGAGCCAAATATTTCTAAATCACTTTTATTCTATATTCAGACTAAGAGCCAAACATTCTTAAATCAGTTTATATTCTATATTCAGACATATGTTGGTAACATACTGTCCTCATCATGTTAACTGCTTGTATCTATTGTTCTCCATGATCTGGTCTCAATCACCCTTTTCGTCTCACCTTCTAATATGGCCTCTGTGTAAATTTATATATTTAATTAACCCAAACTACATCTCTTGCTGATTTCTTCGTTCGTGTACAGGTAGTCTCCAACTTATGACATATTCTAGTTGTGGTTAGATGCCACTGACTCACAACAACTCTATCAACAACAGACCTGAATCCTGTCCTATCCTGTGCCATCTTCGTAACCTCTGAGACACTTGAGCCCATCACCAGTCACCACTGTCAATCCATTTTGACAGGAGTCTATCTTTTTCCAAGGAATAGACTCTCCCACTAACACGTCTAACGTATAACAGATGTAGCTTTGTCATCCCTGCCTCCAAGAAGCACTCCAGATGCATCTTCTCTGAGACATACCCATCAGTTCTTTCGGCAATGTTTTAGGTTTTTCAGTTGTGTATCTAGATTTAGTACATTTCATTCTTTGCAGTTTGTGCTACATACAATAAAAGGCAACAGCAATAAGACTTTTAATTTTTTTAAAAAAAAGCATTCAACTTACATCATAGCCAGTTTACAACAGAAGCTATCTGCATAAGGAACTATCTGTACTTCCTTTAACCTAGATTGCCATTTCTTAATTTCATCACCAATGACTTAATCCCAACTGGGGCAAATACTGGCTTCTGAAGAAGAAAGGAAAAACAAAAAAATCATGTTTGCCTAAGACTTTGCCCCCTAAGAAAATTCACTTAACGATGTAAACATAAAAAAATAAAACTATTGACACACTAGAAAATGGGGTGCCAGTTCTCCTTATACTTCTTGAACGTCATTGAGTATAAAAAAAAAACCTGAAAGAGCTAAAAGGAAAACCAATCATTTAACTTCCTAAAACCAGAAAAGCAAAGGATTAATGGAAGTAGGGTCTAAGAAAAGTATTAATTTCCTTGATACACAACAAAATTAAGAATCAAAAAGACAAAACTAAATAATTCAAAGGGCAGTTTACAAAAGAAATACAGCAGACAGAGTAAAGGTCTGCCCCAAGAAGGCCCTTCCTAATCCCCAGGATCTAGGAATATATTAGGTTACAAAAGCAACTCTTAAAAATGTGTTTTAGGACGTGGGGAAAGGTATAGCCAGGAATACCAGATGAGTCCAAGATAATCACAGAGATCCTCTCTCAGCTGTGACCACAGGGTCGTAACTATGGAAAAGGCATCAGTGTGAGCCCATGTTGCTGGTATTACAGTGGAAGAGCAACATAAGGCACATAATAAGACAAGCAAAGCTGAAAAGGCAAAGAGTCTCCCCTAGGGCCCACAGAAAGGGATGCAGCAATACAGATTTTAGGCTGAATCCAGTATTAGAGTTTCCTACAGATGGCTAAAATACCAAACTTATTTTAAAGCCATTAGATGTGTGCTTATTTGTTACTGCAAGAATAAAAACTGTTGCTGTTGTTGTTGTTGTTGTTGTTGTGTACCAGAGTCAGAACCAACCCATCGCTGACTATCCGGCAGGTTTTCAGAGGCAGTTAATCATACGGGAAGAGACTGCCCATCCTTCTCCCACACAGTGGCTAGTGGCCTTGAATTGCATGCCTTCAGGATTGCAGCACAGCTTCTTGCCACTAGGCCACCAGAATTCCCTAATAATATGTATTAGGGAAATCATTTTCCCTGGTCTCAAGCTCACAGAGCTATCGCTAACTGCCCCATAAACATTAGGTGGGAACTCTGGCGGCCTAGTGGTAAGAAGCTGCACTGGAATGGAAGGTACACAGTTTGAATCCACCAGCTGCTCTGCAGGAGAAGGATGGGCAATCTTCTCCCATGCCATTAACTGCCTGTGAAAACCCTTTGGACGGTCAGCTGTGAGTTGGTCCAGACTCCAGGGCACACAACAAGAAGCTATTCATAGACTTAGGTAAAAAACAAAGACTGACTGGGGGGAATTGAGGACAGGTACAGACGAGGACAGTTCAAAGTCCACAGAATGTCTTGAGACATTCAACTGACTAGCGACAAGAAGCTGCACTGCACACATTTTGAGGTCACCAGCTGCTCTGTGGGAGAATAATGTGCAATTAACTGCCTCAGAAAACCGGCCAGAGGGTCAACTGTGTTTCCAACTCTGTGGTGCACAGCAAGCAACAAGGTAGGGTCCCTGAGATCTATCTTAAATGGGAATTTACTACCATAAACCCTTGTCATTTCCATCAAATCCCACAGAGGAAAATCTAGTCTAGAAGAACAATGTTTATTCTTCTGCTTTGCTTTCTTCCTTCACAATCTCTCCCATATGCCAGTGAGAGACTCTTCTCTTTCCTTTAACACTGAAACTGGCTATCAAAGAAAGTGAAGAAGTTCTATGTGCCTCCAGGACACTTATTTCAAGTAAATCTCTCTTTCATCTTAATTTCACTATTTAGGGTTTTTCTGACTTGGAGCCTACTAGAGGGAAGATAAGCATGACAGATCATTAAATGGATATAATAAAAGCATAGTATTTTAAAAAGCCCCAAAAACTAAAAACCAAAATCACAGCATTTTTAAAAATTCTAAATAAGTTTGTGAAAACTTAATTTTTATATTTCATATATATATGCTGAGGTGATATAAAGACTTCATATATTTAAAAACCCCATAATGTTATGGTCAATGACGATTACAAACACTACTGCAGAGTACTACTTTGGACATTACTACTTTTGCTAGGAGAGGTTATTCCTTGGAGAGGACATCATGCTTGCAAAGTTGGAGGGGCAACAAAAGACAGGAAGACCCTCAACCAGGTGGACTGACCCAGTGACTGCAGCAATGGGCTTGAGTGTTTCAGAGATTGTGAGGATGGTACAGGGCAGGACAGTATACCAATCGGTTATTCACAGGGTTGCTATGGGTCATACTTGACGCAGTGCCTCCTAACAACAACATAACGTTCACTAAGTGAACACTGATAACTAGCTTGCACAATCAGTAGTAATCTTCTTACTAACCCTAAATGTCTGAATGTTTCCCTGCTTTTAATCTGTTCTACAAATGGAGTTTTAAGTATAATCCAACAACATACAGAGAATGCCAAGAATATTACTCTGTCATCATCATCGTTGTTATGTGCTGTCGAGTACTTGTGACTCATGGTGACCCTATGCACAACAGCTCTGAATCCTGCTCTTTCCTGAGCCAACCTTATTGTCTCTAACTCACCTACCCCTATGACCCCAGTCACTGAGTCAATCCATGTCATCCAGGGTTGTCTTCTCTTGTGCTGCCCTCCACCCTCCATCATTATCCTGACATTTATCCCAGACCAAATATAGGAAATAACAGTAAAATACCATAATAGTACTAGTCTTTCCATATATATGCTACATCCCAACATCAGAATCTAATGTTATATGAACTAACTATAATCTTCCAAGATTTAGTTATTTATTGTTCTAACACATCAAGCAACACAAGAATACTTTTCAGTGCGGTCCCTAGGAACTTCTGTGCAAATGTAGATTTATAAAAGTAAGGTTCATTACTAATTTTAAGAGGTAGAATGCATTAACTTACCTATTATTACCACAGGCAAAGTCACTGATGAATCTTCAAGTAAAGAAGTTTCTTCAACTAATGGCATTGCTTTAACTTTTTGCCCCAAATTATCACCAAAATATTGCACCAAGGAATTAAAAATTTCTCCTTCAGTTTCAGAGTCACTATAGTTCCTTTAAAATCAAAACAAAACATATAACAAAAGCGAGTCACTATCACCGTTAGAAATAAATCAGTTTTTACTCAGATTTTTTTAACTTTTACATTTGCTTGGGCCACAAATTATTCAACAGAAAAAGAAAATCCTTTTAATTCATGCTTTCAAAATAAAGTGTAATTTAATTCTGTCAACTACAATCCTTTGACCTAATTTATAACCCTTTGAAGGTTCTCAGTCACTTTTTAGTACTTTATAGACAAGTCTGTATTAAATAAGTTCTTTTTAATGACCAAAGACACAACACTGTATTGAGGATTTTATAATTCTCTAAAACCTCCTACAAAATACTTTCTACTCTGTTCAACTTTCTCAATGCCACTGAGCCAAAACCAATCCCTGCTATTTCCCTAAATGTCTGTACTGGATAGATGGATCCCCTAGATCTTTGAATGCTTCTAAGGGCTTGGGACCACCCAAATCTGACTGCATAAAGTTAGTTATTGTTGCTCCTGTAAAGGTCACTATTCTTTTTTAAGGAAATGCAGACTGACCTCATCTTCAATCTTCCAGACATCCTTACTACAAACACTGTTACTTCCTTGTTGCTGTTATGTGCTGTTAAGTCGCCTGTGACTCACAGCAACCCTATGTATGAGAGCTCTGAAGCTTGCCCTGTCTTTAGCCAGTCTTACTGTCTCTGATACACCTACCCCCACTACCCCAGTTACTGTGTCAATCATCTTATCCAAGATCTTTCTCTCCTGTGCCATTCCTCCACCCTTCCAAGCATGGTGTCCTTCTCCAAGGACATGATGTCCAAGCATGATGTCCTGCCCAAGTATGTGAAATGGGGCTTCAAAATCCTAGCCTCCATGGAGAAACTTGGTTTCACTCTCTCCAAGACAGACTTATTTGTTTTCTTGGCAGTTCATGGTATGTCCAAGACTCTTCTCGAGCACCACAACTAAAAGGCCATCAATTCTTCTTCTGTCATCCTTAGACACTGTACAGCTCTTGATGCAAAGAAAGTAACTGCAAAGATAATGAACTGGATCAGGCACACCTTAGTCTCTAGACTGACACTGTTGCTTTTCAGTACTCTGGAGAAGTCCTTGACAGCAGATTTTCCAGTGCAATTCACCTTTTGATTTCTTGACTGCTAGCCGAGAGTGTTGATTGTGGAGCTGAACAAGCTAACTGTTAACAACTTCAATCTCTTCTCCATCTATCGTGGTGCTGTCAATTGGCTCAATGGTGAGAATCTTTATCTTCTTGATGCTGAGCTTCACTGCCATCCTGAAGGCACACCGGTCATCAGGACCACCAGCTGCTCCACGGGAGAAGGATGGGCAATATCCTCCTGTATAATTAACTGCCTCTAAAAAACTTCGCTAGAGGGTCAGCTATAGGTTGATTCTAACTCTATGTACACAACCAACAGGGACTCTAGAGCTAGTTACTTTCTTACATAACCTGAAATTAAAAAAAATTATCACCATTCCAAGATTTAGGAAAGTGAAATGTTTCCTTCTCTAAACCTTAACAAAGATTTTATACTTTTTTAAAAAGTGAGGGCCTGCCTCCTTGAGGCTGCCAATTTGAGCCTGATGACTTAAACATTTCTGTTGTCGTTGTTGTTGTATACTGTAGAGTCGGAATCAATCCATAGCTGACTCTCCAGTAAGTTTTTTTAAAGACAGTTAATTACATGGGAGGAGACTGCCTATCCTTCTCCCACTCTCTAAGCTTCTAAGCATCTCTGAGATGATCCTTTGAAAACTACTGTAATCGTAAGTATTTTAGCAATTACTACCTGGCTCACATATAAGGAGAAGTATGGGAAGCCAAACTTCATACCAAATATATGAAAACCCTTGTTCAGGAATTGAAGGAATTACAGATTTATAAGTTAGGATTTCTCTTGTGGCAGATCCCAGAAAATGAGCTGTTTGTTCCCTGCAGACAGAAGACAGGTAGGGCCCCCTATAGAGGGAGTGTTACTACCTGTGAAATACTTCCTGAGCTAGAGCATTAGGTTGACAATAGAGAAAAATTCGCCTTCATTTACAAGAAATTCCTTTTATTATTTGCTTCCCTAGATTATCAATAAATACAGAGAAATATGGCTTGAGGTCTTCAGTGGAGAACTGCTGGCCCCCTGTTTTATGCTCTCTGCTCTATCTCATTCCTGGCTGTTTGTATCATTATTAATAATTGTAAAATTATTCCATCATTTGGGACCCTTGGTCTGCAAGAGAGAAGCCCTCAATTACTAGCCAATAGGGAGTTCTGGTGACCTAGTAGTAAGTAACTGCACTGCCAACCAAAAGGTACAAAGTTTGAACCCATCAGGTGCTTCAGGAGGGAGGTATGGGTAATCCCCTGTACAATTTATTTCCTTTCAAAACTCACTGAAGGGGTGGTGGTCAGCTATGAGTCAGTTCTGACTTGACAAGACGTAATGACAACGACCTAGACAACGACCTAACTCTACTAGCCAAAAGGGTGCTACTCTGAACATATCCGGCAGTATCTCAGAAGAAAGGCCTGGTGATCTGTTTCCTAAAGGTCACAGCCTTGAAAAAACCAGGGAGCCGTTCTATCTTTCCTACATGATGACTCAATGACAACCACCAACAATATCCAACTTTATAAACATAGCCCAATTATAAGACCCTGACGAGTTTCTTAAGTTTATAAGTAACTGCTTGATATGAATGAAGGCTCGATATTCATTCACATCCTTAAGAATTGGAGCAGTACTCACTAGATTTAGCACTTTAAAAAGGGTTGAATTAAAATCCAACTGTCTTTCTTGAAAGTTACTGACAGGGATTGAATTACATCCTCTCAAAACAAATCTTCTTGGCTGGCGCAGGTTTCCATGGCTGCCTTTCATTTTGTGATTTGCTCTAAGTCCCTAAGAGCCCTGGCTGTATAGACTGGAACCAAAAGGCAAAAAAAGTAGCCACTCTATGAAGTATAACTGCTGTAACTGGGGTTGCTATGAGTTGGGGAAACTCAGTAACAACTTGTCTTAATGACTGATAACTCTGAGTAGCTTTTCATGTGTTACTGTACATTCTTGTATTATATTATGTATTGTATTATTCTTCACTGAAGAATCAGTGAGTTAAATCCTCTGCCCAATTTTAGACTGAGTGATCTTTTTTATACGGGTTTGGGAATATTTTTTAGCATTCTGAATACACATAAGCTCTTCACGGAGATATGAACTGCAAATCTTTTCTCCCTTTCTGTAGTAAGGCTGGCTATCTTTTTTTTTTCCCACTTTCCTGGTGTCCTATGAAGCACAAAAAAAGTTAATTTTTATTAAGTCTAGTATCTTTTATTTGCTGAGAGTACTTCTTAAGTCATATCTAAGACAAAGGTAGAAGGTTTGAGTCCATCAGCTGCAAGAGAAAGGTAATCTCTTCCTACTCAATTTACAGTCTCTGAAAACACAGGATCATCACCTGGAAGTCAGTCCCGACTTGAAGGCAACAAATGAATGAGTGAGTGAATTCAAGGTCACAATGATTTGTAACTGTTTTCTTCTGAGTAAAGGTTTTACGTAGCTTTGGCTCTTTGCTACATAGGAGTCAATTTTTATATATGGTTAAGAGCTAGAGTCCTTTGTTCACGGATATCTACATGTCAGAGCACCACTAAGTTAAGAGACTATTCTCTAACACTGGAATTGCTTTGGTATCTTCAAGGAAAATCAACTGGACATAAGTACTGAGTTTATTTGTGAACCCTCAAATCTATTCCACCAGCATATATTTATTCATATGCCAACACCCTGTCTCAACTACAAAAGCTTTGTATTGAGTTTTTAAATTTAGAAGTGGGAGTCCTCCATTTGTGTTCTTTTCAAGATTTCGTTTTAGTTATTCTGGGGCTCCTTGCATTTCCACTTGAATTTTAAGACCAGCTGCTCAATTTCTTGGGGGGGTGAGGGATGGGAGGGCAGCTGTGTTTGTAAGAGTGATTGCACTCAATCTGTAGATCAATCTAAGAAGTATTCCTATCTTAATACTGAGTTTTCTGATCCAATGACATAAGACTGCTTTCCATTTAAGCTTGCTTTCTTTCAACAATGATACTAAAACATTGCCCTTTTTTGTATACAAGACTTGTTTTTCCTTGGTAAATGTATCCTACCTACATACAGAATTATTTTTAATGCTACTTTAAATGTAATTTTTTCCTTCATTTAATTTTCAAGTTATTTGCAGGAGTGGCATCCACTTCCAAAATAGCTTGCCTCCAGAAATTTTGTGAAATTGGAGAAACGATGATAATTATACAAGTGTTCAGATCTTTCATTCATAGAGTCGCCTACGACCTCACGGCCCTTAACAAAAACAACAACAATAGTGTACAGAAATAAAATTGGTTTATGTACCCTGCAATATGTCTGAGTTTGCTTATTGGTTCTAGTAGTTTTTATTTATTTATTTGTTTGTTTATTTATTTCTTTTTGAGGGGTAAGGGTAGGTGGGGGTCAGAGAGTGTGCTCAGGTGACTGACTACTGCATGTTGTAAGTAGAGCCAAAGTTTTAATTTTTTTTAATATTTTAATTTATGTATTTTTCATTTCAATGAACATCTACAGAAATTTTGGAATTCCATTTATTCATTGTTGCACCCTTGTACCGGCCCCACCCCCAACCCCCCCCCCCCCCCCGTTTGCTCCTCTCCCTGAAAAGCAAAAGAAAAACTCCCTCATTGGTACACAATCCCCCCCACCTCCCCCAATCCCAACCCCAACCCCAAATATAATCCACTCTGCAACCCTCATTGCGTACTCCTACGATAAACATAATGCCCTAAAATATAATACTTTTAAACTATTCTCTCCCCCATAGACTTCAATGCCGTAAACATATTTCATCCAGTTTTTCTCAGCCTTAACCCCACCCCAATGCCAGCCTCATTCTACAACAGTGGCACCATATAGCATTTGTCCCTTTGTGACTGAGAGATACCTCACTCAGCATAATGTCCTCCAGGGTCACCCATTTTGAATAATATTGCATGGGTTCCTTGTTTTTCAGTGCACCATAGTATTCCATTGTGCGGATATACAACAGCTTCTCTACCTATTCGTTTGTTGATGGGCATTTAGGTTGTTTCCAACTCCTTGCTATTGTAATCAAAGCCGCAATAAACATGGGTATGCATATATCTACTTGGATGTCATTTATGGTCTCTTTAGGGTATATTCCCAGTAGTGGAATTGCTGGGTCAAATGGTATCTCTATTTGCTACTTCTTGAGAAAGCGCCACATCGCTTTGAGTACATGTAATTTGTTCAAACAGTTTTCGTATCCAATGGCATAATCTATGTGACAAACTATTTGTAATAAATACATACACACACTATTTGATACATTTAATACTGGTTCTCCAATACATTTAATGCCGAGATCCACACTGAATACAAACAAAAAAGAAAGTCTAGTTCAGTGGTTTTACAATAAGGCAGCTAGAAATTACTTTAGGAAAAACATATTGAGTTCTATTTATATAAACTGACACTGCTACCAGTGTTTTTCAGGTGGCCTGGTGGTATAGTGGTGAAGGTGCTCAGCCGCTGATGGAAGTGGGTATTTAACCCACCAGCCATTCAAAGGGGAAAAGATGGGGCAGTCTTTCACAGCCTTGGAAACCCGATGAGGCTGTTTTCACCTTGTTCTACTGGGCTGCAATGAGTGGGGAGTTGAATCAATTAAGAGCAAATTTTGGTCTGGTTTGTCAGTATTCTAAAGCATATACATACATACCACAGCATCAGACTCCTATCAGTGGAAATTTCCATTTTGTGCATCCAATTTGGTAGTCTTTCATGTACTTTAAAAAAAGCATTTATGTTGAGCAATACAAATTAAATATACTCGTTCGTAATGGAGGGTACAAATAAAATCTAAAAATTACTGTTTGGAAAATACTAAAGCAGACGATTTTAGGAAAACTTTTGTTTTGGAAACATTAAGGTCCAGAATTTCAAAACAAATTTAAAATGATGACACAGACATAATATTTGGATAACTAAAAGAGTTCAAATCCTAACAATACTTAAATGATAGTTCAAAGGCCTACTGTACTTATTTTCCAATCGTCTTTGGAAGTATGATCCTAATTTGCTATCAAATTGAAACTACCATGGAAAAAGGAATGTTCTGAAGTCACATATAAAAGTCAGTCACACACAGCAACTTCCAGAACAGAAACGATGGAGCTTTTGCCTTTGGGATGTTAGTGGATGGTTTTCTCCTAACATTTATTCTTTCATGTATTAAATAAAATCTAAAATGCAGACCAAAACTTATCTTAAAATGTGTTACAAATAAAAGTGCTAAAAGAATAGCATTAGTAAATTAGAAACATTTTCCCAATGAAGCTAGCAAGCAAATTGTATTTATTTCCACCCCCCCCCCTTTCAAACTTGATACAAAACAGAGCGTTTTCACAATTTGAGTATGAGTTCTTGGACAAAATTTTCATTTCCTGGCCAACATGCTTCTTATTTTCTTTCTATTTCCCTAAACCAAAATACAGCACTTTTTTTCACCACTGACTTGACAGCACCTAATAACAACAACTATATTTCTATATACACAAGAAACCATGTCATATCCACAGTCTAGACGTAACTGCAGGAGAAGGGTGGGCAGATGAACCTCAAACCAGTCCCTTTAACAGTGCAATCATACAAAAAGTTGCCAAGATCCTTTTGAACAATAATCTGAAAGTCATCTGAGTTTTCGAGGGACATAAGGTGAGCAAGAGTTCAGGAAGAGAATTGTTTTCTAAAACTCTATGAAGTAAGTCTGATACACTCAAACCATTGTCTGTCAATAGGCAAATCTGCCAATAGCTTAAAAAAAAAATCTAAAAGCTGAAAGCATTTCTTAAAAAGGTCTAGAAATAAATGACTGAAAGTTTAATGAGATCTAGGGAAACGTGAATGACTGCCTTCGTTACAGTTAGAGACTTATTTCTCAACCTTTCTTGCATCTTATCCCTGTTTTGCAATTCGGTAAAACTCCTGGCCCTTGTGCTGAATATTAGGAGAAAGTTAAAGACTTCTATGACAGCAAGTGTATTAAAATAGTGCTAACATTCAACTTGCAATGTACACGGACTTCTCTATTGACTAAGTTAACTGTGATAATATAAATGTGAAGTATAAATGTGAAGAAATGAGCATGAATACATCTCCAGATGTGTGTAACAACATGTGGTATGAAGCCATTGTCACTTCCTTTGATGGCTGGTGTATATTTTTAATGCACTGGAGAGAGGTTCAAGTTAACCCGGAGAAGACTTGGAAAAGTATGGCCATCGAGAAAAATGAGCCACTGGAAACCCTGTGGAGCCCAGTTCTACATCACGTGACACTCGGTGCGAACACATAATGAGGATCATCTCCATGGCAACAGGTCAAATGGTTAGTAATTGATAACTTCACAAATACTCTTTATAAGAATAATTAAAAGACACGTCGGCTTTTTTGGTGAAAAAATATGCTTGTTCTTACAATCCAAGTTCACAAACCATCTAAATTTAAATGGGGATTTAGGAACTTTTAAAAGATAGTTTCATATTTTACCATAAAGAGATTATCCTGGCACATGAGTATAACCCTGCTTGCATTACTAACCTGTCTTCAGTGGGCTCAACAGTGAAGCTCCTTCCTCATGGTCCTTCACCAGAAGACTAAAACCCGTCTTTGGCCAGTTGTGTCAAATCCAAAACATATAACCCCTTTTCCTTTAAAATGCTGTAATTCCTAAAAACTGACTCATAACTTGAGCCTAAAATAGCCCCATTTTTCCAATGTCTACACCATAATGAATTACAATGATTAGCACCTAGTTAACTACTCAGCTCCCATTTTTAACAAGATACCAGCACTTTAAAAGTAGTCCCCGAACACAGTAACTTGGGCCATCAGGTGATGCTTTTAAATAAGTAATGAATATCAGAAAAGGGAGCCCTTCGTGGAGTCCCTTTCAAAAACTTTGTACTACTTTTAGGTCTCAGGTCATCCTATCAACTCACTCCAGGGCCTAGCTGGGTTTGCAGCCCCGTGACTGGTGCAGTCCAGGGTGAGAAAAAGGGTGACAACCTAAGAGGGTTCTCCCCAGCGAGGAGTTCCCCGGGGCTGGGGCCGATGCGGGAGGACGCCGCTGTCCAGGCCCTCGCCCTCGCCCACGGCGCAGCGCGCTCGGCCTGTCCCCTCTCCATCCTCGCCCGGCTCCCCAGCCCGCCCTCCCGGTGCAGAGTCACCTGAAATGACCGGTCAGGGAGCAGCGGCAGCACCACACAGGCATGGAGCGCTGCTCGCGGGGCAGCGATCGCGATCGCAGCCGCCGCCGGGGCTGCCCGCTCGGGGCGCCCGCTCGTACAGGGTCCTCGGACACCCGCCGCCTCGCGCCTCGCCGTGGCCGCCCGGAAGCTGCGGCTCTGCAGGCGCCGGGCTGAGACGCGCAGCTGTCCGCCTCGGAGGAAGCGGCTTCCGCTTCTCGCCGGCGGGCGGCCGGGCGCAGGCTGCGGGTGATCTCGGGGCGCCGCGCTGGGGGCGGAGCCGGACGCGGACGCTGCGCGGCGATGCGCGGGCTCCTCCTGCAGGTGCGCGCGGCGGGCGAGCCCGGCGATTGGTGGAGCGGCGGCCCGGGCGGGGCCGGGGCTGGTGGGGAGGAGGCTGCACCCGGCTGGGAGAGAGGAGGCTCGGCCAGTCGCACCGCGGCGTCTCACGGCACCCGGCCCTTGGCTGCGCCCCCGCCCCTCCGCGTGCGCGTGGGGAGCGGCGCTGAGGTTCGCTTTCCCGAGCCGGGCGGGCGCGCGTGGCCGGGGCGGGAAACGATGCGAAGAGCTGCTAACCGGGCGAGCGAGGTGGCGTGGGGAAATCCTACTGGCCCCCGCGCTGCCTCCCGAGTGCGCCCTTGCAGGCCTTTGGCCGAGGACCCGGGGAAAAGTCGAGCCTCCTTCCCAAGGACCCGCCTTCCAGAGTTTTCTCACTTTGCCTCGGTTGCAGAAGTCCAGAACCCCCACATGCTTTGCATTCTTGATCCCACATCAAAATGACCTAGGGAAACTCACTTTAACATCAATGCCGGGCATCACCCGAAAGGTTCTGTTTATGGACGTGCGATTACAGAATGCAGTTTTCTCTCAAACAGCCAAGAGTGTGTTTTAACCTGCTTCCCTGGCAGAAAATCCCGCTGTTTGCCCTCGCCCCAGTCCTATGAGCCATTTTGATGGTGGTGGTGTGTGCTGTCAAGTTGAAACTGACTCATAGCTGACCCTCCATTAAATTGCATGGGAGAAGATTGCCCATCCCTCAGAGCAACTGGTAGAGTAGAACAGTTCGCCTCTGGAATTGCAGCGCAGCTTTTTACCAGTAGGTCACCAGAGCTACTTCAGCCATGAGCCATTGTAGTGGAGGAGAAAGAGCAGAAACTTGGGTTTTTAAGTCCTTCCCTGTGATTTTGATGCAGTTGCAGGAGAAGCACTGAAGAATGGAATTGGTTGCATATACTGTTCTAGAGAATTGTATTATCCATTAAACCCAAGTATTTATGCAGTTAAAATATGTGTTGTTGGGTGCTGTCTAGTGGGCACCGACTCATCTTTGACCCTCCAGCGTGTTTTCAGAAGCTGTAAATCACAAGGGAGAAGAGTGCCCATCTTTCTAGTTGATGGATTTGAACTGCTTCCCTTTGGGTTGGCAGTGCAACTACTTACCCATTAGGCCACCATAGATAGCTCCGTATAAGAAACGTAAAAATATATACATTTTCAACTATAATTTTTAAATGTTTTCTTACATTTTGCTAAGTGTAGTCATGGGGGGTGGGGAATTGTGTGCTGATAATTCTAAATTCGGAAGAACTTAAGCAAAGAGAACTCTTCTTGTCACCCAGCTTATACAATATAAAAGTATATTTACCTTTTTTTAAAATGTTGTTTTTCTTTTTAGAGCTACTGCGGGTTTGATTTGTTCATTCTTTTACTATTTTCCTAAAGTGAAGCATGCTGTTACTTTTCCATTAACTTTCATAACATCCTTTTAAAGTACTCAAATTGATGAGAGCATTTGTTTAAACGAAGCAAAACGATGTCTGAAGCTATAAAAGTTTAATTTATAACAACTTTGTGTGAAATTTTGTAGGTTTACTTTCACTTTGGGTTTCTCACATGTTTCTAAATCAAATACTAAAGTAGGTGTATCAAAAGTAGGCTTAAGCATCTATTTAACAATCACCTATTTAAAGATAAAAAATGAATATTGTTCAGTTTAAAAAAAAAGTAGGCTTAACAAGGTTTATCTTTAAATCTTAGGAACTTTCTAAACTTTTTTTATGGTTTACACTTGAGAACGTCTTGTGATGAAACCATACCACAATGACTACATAGAAGTTGAAGGGGTTTTTCTTTAAGCAAATGTGTTATATCTGCATTTTCATTTTGGAATTTCAGATGATCTAGCTAGACATAAACCTCAGGGTTGTTGAGGTTGTGGGGCAGAACATTAGTTGTGGGAATTACATAATTTGATATGTGATGAGAGATTGAGTCTCCCTTTTCCCCTCCTGCATGAAAGGACTTCTGACTTCCTTTCAGTGGTCCTCAACCCCAATAAGATCTTCCCAGGGAGATCTTGTGGCATGCCCCTTATATGTCAGAGTAAGAAAACAAAAATTCTTACCACTTGACTGATATGTAACATCATGATAAATGGAGAAAAGATTGAACTTGTAAATGATTACTTGGGTCCATAGTCAACGCCCTTGGTACCAGCAGTCAGGGAAATCAGGAGATGTATTGCACTGGGAAAGGCTGCTGTCAGGAACCTCTCCAAATTATTAAGGAGCATGATGTCACTTTGAGGACTAAGATGCATCTGATTCAGGCCATGGTCTCTCTAATGACTTGCTATATATCTGAAAGCTGGACAATGACTAAGGATTACAGAAGAAGAATTGATATGGCTTAGAGAATGTGTAGCCAGAGTGCTCCTTGGAGGCAAAGATGATAAAGCTTCATCTCACACAGTATGGGCTTGTTGTTAGGAGAGGCTGTTCTTTGACAAGGGACATCATGCTTAGAAAGATCAAGGGTTTTCCAATGAGAGGAAGACCTTCAACCACATGGATTGACACAGTGACTGAAGCAGTGGGCCCTATAGTGTGTCAGAAAGTATGAGGATGGCACAGGATAAGACAGGATTCAGATCTGTTATTCATAGGAAACAATATGGGTCAAACTCAACTCAATGGCACCTAACAACAACAGCAACTCTGTAGACGTTGTCATGCTAACTAAAATGCTACCCATGCCCATCAGTTCAAATACACCAGCTACTTCTCTGGGCAAAGATGGCCAGTCTCCTCCCATTAAAATTTACAGCCTGAGAAATGCGATGGGGGTGTTGTGAGTGAGACTCTACACAAGAGCAGTGAGTTGGACAGAATATTTAGAATGGGGGCTTCTCTTACACTAGTAATAATGACAGTCCATAGTACATATGGTCTTTCAGCATCACATGCTGTAGAATCTTGACTGAACAATCCTTCTTACTTAGTTCTGCTATATACATGTGTTAGATGCTCCTCTAGCAGCTTTGAGTGAGTAGAATAGTCTCCTCCCATGTGATGTACAGCCTTAGAAAATCTGCTCTGAGTCAATACTGATGGCATTGAGGTTTTTTGCTTGTCTGATGCTTGTTTAATGTTAAAAATGCAAGTAATTGTTAGCTCCCACTCTAACGCACCAGAGCCCTGAATTCCAAATAAAGATGTAAAATTTTGGGAAGAGACGAACAGATAGGACTTTTTTTATGAGACTTGAGCATTAGGGAAAACCAGCAACCAAGTCAAGTGCATTTTCCAAACTTTCCTACCAAATGTTTAATTGATGTGAAAGATAAACAAAGACAATCAGTTGGCTTTGCAGATGGCTCATAATGAAATTTTTGTTGAATGTCTTGCCTGGTGCTGGTTATCATTGAAACAGTTTGGAAATTTTAGGTCTTTAGCTCTTCCTGCCTGTCAGTTCAGCCAGATGTCTTTCTGAAGGTTATCTGGTGGGAAGCTCAAACGCATTCTGCAAGTTCCCAAACATTCTTATCCTAATTATTAAGATAAGTTCAAAGGATGAACATAGTTACAAGAAAGACAAAATGGAATTATACTGTCAACTACCTCCCTTTGCAATGGAAATCTAATTATAGTGATACATCAGTTTTGAAGTGGTTTAACTTAGATTCTTATCTGTATTGACAGGAAGTGAGTGTCTGAGATGTAACATTGATATATCAAGAATTCACAGCATAGTGCATTATGTAGAGATGGAAGGGTGACTGAAAAGAGAGAGAAGTGAGATTGCCTCTGGAGAAAAAGTAAGGACAGATGAGTTGGAGGATTTTCTACATGTTGCTTTCAGCTCTCTGTACAGAGAAATAAAACACTTTACTGAAAATTTGGACCGTCTTAGAGGAAGAAATATTGCAATAGTTAAATAGTAAAGAAAATAATTTTAATTCAGCACACTGTCCAAGAGGAAAAGAAGAATGGGAGAGCTTGCAACCAGAGCAATTTCTTCCTAAGTCCAAAGGCTGTTACAAATGGAATATTATGTTGTTATGCACTGTCAGGTTGGACTGGCCCCTGAAAGGGAGGTATTAGTGAGCTGAGATGGATTGGCATTGGCCACTTTGAATCAGATAATTATATGACCTATAATAATGAGACTGGAAAATTGAGGGAGAATGGTGTTGCAATCATAGTAAAAAAGACCATTTCAAGATCTGTATTGAAATACAATGCTATGAATAATAGGATACTATCCATACACATAAAAGGAGGACCTGTTAATATGACTGTTATTCAGATATATGCACCCATAACTAAAGCTAGAGATGAGAAAAGTGAGGAGTTTTACCAAGTTTTGCAGTAAAAAATCACATGAATACATAATAAAGATGCATTAATAATAACAGGGGAAAAGTAGTGACTGGAATGTGAAAGTTGGGCATGAAGAATAGGCTATAGAGATCTTTGTATTAAGACTTTAAAAGGACAAAGACATATCATTCCAGAATGAGCGAAATCATCCATATAGTGCCCAGGGTGTTTCAATGAATCACAGCCATTACTTTCATTATGCAATTTTGAGACAAAAAAGAAAAAAAATCCTCGGAAGATCATAACTGGTAGCAGTTACAATCTATTGCAGGTGATACTTTAGGAAAAGGAAGATCTTTATTCAACAGATTTTAAAGAGTTTTAAGATTGGTTCTGAGGCTTCCTGCTACCTGGCTACATGGTGGGAAGAGCTTTGGCTTACGACTTGCTCACTCATTAAGGACATACCTACCTGGTAAATGTTACCAACTTTCAACTTTACAGTTTTGGAGGGCAAAGCCAATTGGCTAGTGTGCAAGTCAAAAAGAACACAAATGTTTCTGAACTAATGCCAGATCTGAACTAATTCCTATCAACTGACTTTCCTGGGGTATTCCCCCAACCTTTCCTCTTTTTCTCTTTAACTCTTTGCAAGGCCTAACTGTATCTTTCATCAGCCATGCCTCTGTTCCATTATTTTAAGAAAACTTTTCCACTTGTTTGGCTAAATTAAAAAGATTTATACCCTTGGAAACCCATTGAAGAGTTGATAGGAGTTGGAAATTACTTTATAGCACTGAGAGTTTTTAACTACTTACTAACAGTGTATCAAACCAGTTATTAAAAATCAATTGCTTGGCTTATTGATTCCCACATTATGGACAACATAATGAAAGCATGCTCAATCTTGTGCCATCCACACAATCTCTACAGTGCTAGAGCTCGTTGTTATAGTCCCTGCGTTAATTCATCTCATTGAAGGCCTTCTTCTCTTGCAGATCCTCTTTTTCCAAGTGGAATGTCCTTTTTCAGCGATTGGCTATTCTGATAGCATGCCCAAGGTATGTGAGATGAAGCCTCACCATCTTGGCTTCTAAGGAGCACTCTGGATGTACTGATTCAAGACAAATGGTTTGTTTTTTGGGCAGTTTAAAGTCTATTCTACTGTCTTTTCTTTGCTAATACTGCAGTTCGAAGGCATCAGTTCTTAAATCTCCCTCATTCATCATCTGACTTTCTTATGCACATGAAGCAATGGAAAATTAGTCACTTCATCGTTGAAGTGACATCCTTGCTTTTTTTAACACTTAAGTCCTTTGCAACAGATCTGACAAATGCAGCATGTCATTTGATTTCTTGACAGCTGCTTCCATAAGTGTTGATTGTGGATAAAAGTAAAGTGAAATCTTTGAAAACTTCAATCTTTTTTCCATTTATCATGATGTTGCTCATTTGTCAAGTTGTAAGGATTTTACTGTAATAAAGTATATTCTTGGTAAGTTCCACAAATGACAAAAGATTTAATTGTTAATCTGACATTTTAAGGCATTTAAAAATATAAAACTGTGTTGACATATGACAAATAACTTGTACCGAAGTTAAGTTGTGGTGCCATAGGTTGATTTTTTTTTTAATCTTTCATGGCTTTGTCTTTTGCCACATGGCAACATTAATAATGTCAATTTGGTGAATATCACTTGTGGGTAGGAACATGCAAACGAAGTGCATCAATTATTGATGAGAGGATGGGTCAGTCTTGTCACGCTTTCAGGCTTAAATTGAGCAGGTCTAATGGCAGAAAGCTGGAATCTCACAACCAAGCAGGAAGAAGCAGACAGTCCAGCACATGTCCATTAAACCAGAGATTCCTGCTTGATTCAAACCAGGACTTAGATAAGATCAACAGTGAAGCACCAAACACCAACATGATACGGAGCTGACTGAGGTCTGCTGTCCTCACGAAGCCAGACACAGAGCGGGGGGCCTTCACTGAAGCTTGCTGGACAACTGGGTTAGGGGGATACACCTTAGCTGGAAGGACTAAGAAAGCTTTGTAACACTGGCTGGAAACTTCCCGGCTATAGTCAAAGGACTTACAATACATCTGATAAGCTGTCCTGGCTGAAGAATTGTATCCTGCTTCCAACCTGGATTTTAACCTAACACTTTCCTAATAATCCTTATAGTTGTTAAGTATGTTCTGTGAGTTCTTTGTGGCCCTTGCAACAGATTAGCAAACTCAGTAGAAGAGCAGTGAACCCCTGGCAGGGATGGTTGGATTTAGAATTTGTAGACGTAGGATTAGGACCATAAGGCTACCTTCTAGAAATTGGTTTTGTGCTTGTGAATGTTGTTGATGGTGACTCTTCTCCCCTGTGAAATTAGTGGAGATCACATATAGTCATCTCCACATTGGCCATGCTGCTTTTACACAAGTGATGTTATCAGACATGTAGCTATGTTGGTTTTGTGCCACTGGGTCAGTTTTAACTCATAGTTACCTTATATGAAATAATTAAACCATCCCGTGGAGATCCCTAGGACAGGAGGCACAGGCATTAAATTACATGATCAATTAACTGAAAAGTGCCAGTTGCAACCCACCAGCAGCTCTGCAGGAGAATGTTGTAGCATTCTGCTTTCAAACAAGATTAAAAGCTTTGTAAAGTCTATGAAATTGTTCTACTCTGTCCTGTAGAATGGACTTTGAGACAGAATGGACTCATCAGCAATGTGTATACTTTCCTGTTGTGTTCAAACCACAGCCTCTTGGTAGCAGCAGAGCACTGTGCCACCAGGCCTTCACAGAGCGTTTGTTGTATTTGTTGTTAATATTGTTTGGTGCAGTTAAGACAGCTCCAACTCATAGCAACTTGATGTACAACAGAATGAGACCTGCCCAGTCTTCTCCATCCACATAATCATTGATCTGCTTAAGCTCATTCTTCCAGCCACTCTATCAATCCACTTCTTGAAGAGTCTACATTTTTTTTTCTCTCTCATCATCTGCTTTATCAGTAGTAGATACTGTCAAAGGCAGTGAGTGTGACAGTAGAGACAAGGAGCCCTGTTGGTATAGGACATTACATGTTGGGCTGCTAGCAGAAAGGTCAATGATTTCAATCCACAAAACTGCTTCTCATGAGAAAGATGTAAGTCCCCTCCTGTAAAGATTTACGACCTCAGAAACCCACAGAAGGTTGCAGTAAGTGCCAGAACCAACTAGATGGCATTCTACTTGCCTTTTTATCATATTTGCAAGAAGAGGTAATTTTAATTTTGTTGTGCACAGTGTTACCCTGACTGATGGGTGCATTGGGCAGCAGCTAACAATAGTTTTTATACTCAATCCAAAACCCAGATTGTTATAAATCTTGGAATAATCACTTTCAAACATGAATAAATATTTATTTTTCAATTTTATTTTAAATTGCATGCCACTCATGACATAGTTAAAATAGCCATTTGATTAAATGTCTAACTGCTTTCTTAAGGAGAATGCTTGATAGGGTGTTCTTTTTTTGGTGTTGGCCCACGGGGAGGGGGGGCTGTTGCCAAGCAATGTGCTTATATGTATGGATTTTATGTAAATTTATACACCATAATAAAGATTAGTGAAAGGCATGCTCAATGTGTTAGGAATTTAGTGTATTGTCCACAGCTTGGAACTAGCATTTATATCTGGGACATTGTAATCTAAGGATTTCCAATCTTGATTTCTAACATCATTTCCTGAATAAATTTGGTGAACTGAATTTTCAAAAACACACGTGAAACACATCTAAATTTCATTCAACCATTGGGAAAAATTAGTAATATTATACTTTGTATGAAAGTGTCCATTTTCAGAATTTATTAACAACATTTAACTTCAGGTAGACTAATGAAAGAAAAGAGATTTAAAATGCACCCACTAAGTACTTTCCCCTCCTTTATAAGATATTTCCATTATTGTTTTTCTCGCTTACAAATCTGATTGTCTTACTGAGAAATAGTTTCTTGTTCTTTTATAGTGATTTCTATTACTTCCTTCCTTCTAAACATTTATTTCAAAGAATTATACTAGATTGTGTTCTTTTTGCCAGTCCTTTGGCATGCAAATCCTCCCACTTGTTGCCTCTGGTAGTACTCCTTGATGGTGATTCACTTCTCCAAACTGATTATAATCTCTAATTTGAAATATCTCCAGGCCAGTTAATATGAGGTTTACATTGCTTGTCCAGATGGTAGATATTAACCACAGGGGGTTGCACATTTACTTCTGTCTAGACTTGTGGAGTCTCAGCAGATCTGGACTAGTTTTAATACAAGTATCTCAGTTCAGGATCAGAGGGCTGAGCAACAGAACTACGTTTGGACTCTGCAGTGGTCCATGGACTGAGACACTAGCTTCCTATGAATGACTGACACCTTTCCAACCCAAATTATCGAGAAAGAGCCCATTTTCTTTCTAGCATCAGTCGCTGATGTCTTTCTTTCCTCTTTGGTGAAATGGTCAGCCCTTCTGATTCCTAGTTGTGTGCCGCAAACTTAGATCTCTTGGCTTGGACTATCTTCATATGAGGACATCAGAGTCCTAGCACCCTACTATTAAAGGTATCATTGGTTTCAAACTGTCCATTAATAAGGAATTCCTCAGGACTCTTTCCCCCCTTCTCTCTCTTTTTAAAATTTATTACTAATGTCAATGAAAATGTACAGAGACTTTGGATTTCCATTCATTCATTGTTGCACTTT
>NW_006399758.1:37946804-37951062 GCF_000299155.1 Elephantulus edwardii | reverse complement strand
AATGAGAATCCCAGAACATATGATTGTGCTAATGCGAAACTTATACTTGGACCAAGAGGCAGTTGTCACAACAGAGCAAGGAGACACTGCATGGTTCAAAATCAAGAAGGGGGTTCGTCAGGGATGTATTCTGTCTCCATACCTTTTCAATCTGTATGCAGAACAGGTCATCCGAGACGCTGGGCTATATGAAGAGGAATTTGGCATCAGGATTGGTAGAAGAATCATCAACAACCTGCGTCATGCAGATGACACAACCCTGCTTCCTCAAACTGAGGAGGACCTGAAACGCTTGCTGCAGAAGATCAAGGACTACAGCCTCCTATATGGACTGAAGCTCAACATCAAGAAAACAAAGATTCTAACCACTGGGCCAATTGGCAGCATCAGTATGGATGGTGAAGAGATTGAGATAGTTAACAGTTTTAGTTTACTTGGCTCCACAATCAACACTCTTGGTAACAGCAGCCAGGAAATCAAGAGATGAATTGCCTTAGGAAAGTAGGCTGTGAGGGACCTCTCAAGAGCACTGAAGAGGAATGACGTCAGACTGGAGATTAAGGTGCGCCTGATCCAGGCTATAGTCTTCGCAATTATGTGCTATGCATCAGAGAGTTGGACAGTGAATAGGCTTGACAGAAAGAGAATTGATGCCTTTGAGTTGTGGTGCTGGAGAGGAGTGTTGAATATACCATGGACTGCTAGGAGAACAAATGCATTTTGCCCTGGAGAGGGTGAAGCTGGAAGGCTCTTTGGAGTCAAGGATTCTGAAGCCTTGTCTAACATACTTTGGGCATGTTGCAAGGAGGGACTGGTCCTTGGAGAGGGACATCATGCTTGGCAGAGTGGATGTGCAGTAAAGGAAAGGAAGACCTTCGATGAGATGGATTGATTCTGTGACTGGAGTGGTGGGAATAAGTGCGTTTGAGATCGCTAGGTTGTCACAGGATAGAAGAGCGTTTAGAGCTCTTGTCCATAGGGTTACTATGAGTTGCAAGCGACTCGATGGCACATAACAACAACCACACACATCATGGATATAAAGATGACAAGAAAGTCCCCCCCCCTTTAAAAAACGGTGGGCTGAATTTTATCTAATACTACATTTTTGAATGTTCATCTTCCCCTGTTGTTACTCTTGTTTTGGATTCAGTGGAGTCATTTCTATGATACACAACAGAATAAAACAGTTCTTCCCAATCTTCACAAATGCTCTTGGCCAGAGCTCATTGTGGAAACCACTGTGTCAATCCAATTCATTGAGAGTCTTCCTCTCTTTCTATGACACTCTACTTAGTCAAGCATGCCTAAGCAGAGACTAGTCCCTCCACAAAATCATGTCCCATTGTGCTACTCTTGCTTCTAAGAAACATTCTGGCTGTAATTCTTCCAAAACAGATTTGTCCATTCTTATTAAAATTGCATAATATATTCAGTATTCTTCATCGACACCATAATTCAAAGCCCTTGCTGTGGAAGGTCAGGGACTGCCGTCTTCAGTATGAATTGAGGCTCAATATCAAGAAAACAAAGATTCTCACCACTGGGCCGATTGGCAGCATCGTAATGGATGGTGAAGAGATTGAGATTGTTCACCGTTTTGCTTTTCTTGGCTCCATGGTCAATACTCTTGGCACCAACAGCCAGGAAATTAAAAGATGTATTGCGATGGGAAAGTGCAGTTAGAGACCTCTCTAAAGTACTGAAGTGAAACGATATCAGTCTGGAGACTAAGGTGCACCTGATATATGCCATGGTCTTTGCAATCACTTGCTATGTGTCAGAGAGCTGGACAATGAGTAGGGATGAGAGAAGGAGAATTGATGCCTTTGAGATGTTGTGTTGGAGAAGAGTATTGAATATACTATGGACTGTTAAGAAAACAAACAGGTTTGTCCTGGAGAGGGTGAAGCCGGGCTGCTCCTTAGAAGCAAGGATTCTGAAGCTTCATCTGACATACTTTGGACACGTTGCAAGGAGGCCAGTCCTTGGAGAGGGACGTCATGCTTGGGAGGGTGGAGGGACAGTGCAGGAGGGGAAGACACTTTATCAGATGGATTGATTCAGTGACTGAGGTAATGGGGATAGGTGTGTTGGAGATGGTGAAATTGGCACAGGATAGGGCAGAGTTTAGGGCTGTTGTACATTGGGTCGCTATGAGTCGCAGGCGACTCAATGACACACACAACAACAACAACAGTTCTCACATGTATGAGTTGATTTAGGCACTGTGGTTTTGGTTGGGCTCACATGAGTCCTCAAAATAACATCTCTGATTATGAACACTTGAAGATATTTTGTAGCCGTTGTGTGTCATTGGGTTCTTGACCGCTTCCATGGGTATTCATCGTGGAACCTAGTAAAATGAAATCCTTGTCCACCTCCTTGTTTCTGTTTATTATGATGTTGCTTATCGGTACACTTGAGACTTCTACTTTCCTTATGCTGAGGTATAATCCACATTGAAGGCTTCAGCCTTTGCTCTTCATCAATAAGTTCTTCAAGTTCACTGTGTCATCTGCATTTATTAGTGTCCTCTCCTCTGTTGGTCAGGTAACTGGCATCTGCATTTCTTAGTAGAGTTTAGTGAGGGCTTCTAGCACTGTATATGTTTAAGCATCTCAAATGGTACTTTATCAGTTTCTGGAGTCTTTTTTATTACCAATATTTTCAGTGCAGTTTGGATTTCCTCCTTCTGTACAAATTCTTCATCATATGCTGCCTCCTGAAATAGTTGAATGGTGGCTAATTTCTTTTGTTACATTATCTTCTTTTGATATTTCCTTTGTAGTTCACTCTTTTACTTATAGGGAGGGATCTCTGGTGCCTTAGGAGTAAGGAGTAGTGCTGACAATACAACAATTACATGGTATGAATACAACAATTGCTTTGCAGGACAAAGATGGACAATCTCTTTCATATGATTTATTGCCTCTGAAAGCTCGCTGGAGGATCACCTATGAGTTGGTTCTGTTTCAACAGTACTTAACAACAAAAATATTTTTGCTCATGGAATCCTACACTATGGCAACGTGAGGCTTGAATTTCTTCTTCAGTTCTTTCACCTTGAAAACGACTGTTGCCTAACTCAAGCCTTTGCACATTTCATTAGAATACTTTCCATTGTTTTCTCAAGCTGCCCTTAGTCAACCTTTAGCTCTTTCTGTTCACTTAGGGATTCTGTGCTCAACTATAAGTTTCAAAGCCTCTTCTGACATAATTCATAGAGCGCAGTAAAACTGCCCTTGTTTCAAGATGATCTAATTTGTACTTTGAAATTTATTTCACTACTGAAGTATGCAAATACTTGGTCGTGGTCATGTATTTTTATTATGATTTGGCATATGATTAGCAAGGCTTCCAACAAATTGACTCCAGTTCAATTCCTTTCTGCAAATATGTGTTGTCACTGTACACTGTACACTGTATCAGAATCTTGTTAAGATGTCTATTCTGGTTCAGTATATCTGGGGTAAGAATGTAAATTATAGCCGGTACTACTATTTTTGATAATAGAATAAAGGGAATTTATGTCTATTGCATGAGAAAATAAAAACAGAAGTTTTAACAAATAAGAATACTCTGATGTTGATTAATAGATCTGCGGTCTCTTCTATAAAGATTTATGGCCTCAGAAACCCAACGAAGAGTTAGTTGCTATGAGATGGAATCTACTTGAAAACTGTAGTAGTTGTACAGAAGACATCCTGTGATTCCTTTATTTTTAATGAGTAAAGCTATTGAGCCTCTTTTGTGCTTATTTGAAATTCATGTATCTTCTTCAGTGACATGCCTATTTCATATCTTTCCACATTTTTTTAATTGAATTATTTGTTGTCTTCTTCTTGAGTTATAAAGGTTGTTTTAAATTCTGGATTCAAATTCTTCATCAGGTATATGTTTGCTTTATAAGTGTTCAATCAACTAAACAATTCTAGTAATAATAGTACAGTAAAGGGGATACGGTAGTTTGTAATGCAATGCTATAAAATTTTATCATTTATCACTATATTTCTTTTCAGGTAAAAGGAATAAATTAAGTCATTGTTATTTTTACTTTTTGTTGCTATGAGCTAAAAGCAATCCAAACAGTTATGTCATAGTTATGCTGATTTCTTCTTGATCTTCTGAAATATTTTACTAAACTCCTTGTAAAAGTCTATAACAATGTCAAAGGGGTTGGATTTAAAACATAGTGATGGCCGGCGCTGGCTGAAAATCGCCTGTGACTTCATCCATAGCCACTGGTGAGAGTCAG
>NW_006399758.1:37944583-37946056 GCF_000299155.1 Elephantulus edwardii | reverse complement strand
CCTTGTACCCCCAATATGTTTTTCAAAAAAAAAAATTATTAAAAAATAAAAACAACAATAGAAAAAAAAACATAGTGATGGGATATTTGGTAGGAAGGCAAGTGAATAAGAGTGATTTTTTATTATGAGAAAGAACTCCAGAGAATCTAATTCTTGTTAAAAACAAAAACCTTTGTAACAACAGGATAACTAATGTGGAAGGAAGAGACTGGAGATTTAGATCAGTTGTATCCTGGCATTTGCTGACTACATTGTTTCAGAGGAACTAACTTCTCAAATTCTGTTTCCTCTTTCACAAAATGGTAATAAAAATATTTGACCTATCTAGTTCAAAGGATCCTTTAAAGAGTAAATGAGATGGTATATGTTTAAAAGCTATGCAAATGTAACAGAATTATTAATAATAGCAGCACTGGTAGAAGAAGTAATAACAGACACAATATCAGGAATAATAACTAGCATTGCTCATCGTTTAAATGTGTTGCCTTGGGAAGGGGTAAGATTCCTGCTTCCTATAGTAGCTTTAAGTCACAGGCTGAACCACCAACTTAAAGCATATTTCCAAGAAGATGGTCTCTCTAAAGTTTTTACTAACTCCAAGATAGCATCTTCATTATCTTTAACACCTTTAGCTTAAGATAAAAAGAATAAAAACTACAAAATATGATTTCTTTTTATACTCAAAGGCACAGACAATAATTTAAAAAGGAGAGGAAATAGAACGTATCTAGATACCTACAATTTAGTAGGGTTTTGTTTTATTTTTAAATAGACATTATTAGGAATAGGTATTTTGGATTTAATAAATATTTGGAATGTTTTAAAAATTATAAGTCAAAATCATTTCCAAACATCTTTAAGTAAATGCCTGCTTCCTTTAAAAAAAAAAAACACAACCCAAAAAGATTTCATTCTTACTTTAGAAGCAATAGCTGGATCAATCCAGAGTTTAGAAAAAGGATATATATATTTCTTTTTTTTTAAATCATGGATACTTTTTAATTTTTATACTAGTTTATTTACAAAATTCAAATGCAAATTTGAACAAATTCTTTCAATTTCCCTCACCACCCCCAACTATGAAATTTAACAACCCAATGTTTAATCTTCCTTTCCCTCTGCACATCCATATCCCTCTGCATCCAGCCTCCCCCACCCCTCCTGGATCCTTATACTCATTCTGCAATAACTGTTTTGTACAATATTTAGGAATATATATTTCTGTAAAAAGAAATAGTTATAAGAATGTTACCTCTAGACAAAATTACTGTTACTGTTTTGTTTATTGTCTTTTATAGTATCCATATATACAGCCCAATAAATACATCATACATATATGCATACAAGAAGCAATGTGTTTTACAACCAGGAAAAGATAAAATAGATGAATGGGACCTTCTAAGAATCAAATCCCTATGCACATCCAGAAACTTCTCTAACAAGGTAAAAAGGGAAGCCACAGACTGGGAAAAA
>NW_006399758.1:37943015-37944483 GCF_000299155.1 Elephantulus edwardii | reverse complement strand
CCCCCCCCCCAAGTACATTACCCTCTTGGAAAAGTAAAAGAAAAATTCTTTCATTGTTTTACAAACCCTCCCCCAGATCCACTCCACCATGCAGCCTTTGCTCTAGACTCCTGTCATGACAAAAATACCTAATCACATATTCCTTTTAAACAGTTTTCTCCCTCATCTGTTTCAATGCAATATACATTATTTAACCCATATTTCTCAGTCTCCCCCCAATCCTGATGTCAGTCCTGTTTTATGACAGTGGCGCCATGCAGTATTTGTCCTTTTGTGACTGAGATAATTCACGCAGCATAATGTCAGGACTCTTTTGAAATTGAAATTAATATCATTGAAACAATGATATTAATTGGTCCAAAGCAGCTGTTGTTGTAATGTGCTACAAGTTGGAAATGACACTTAACTGACCCTCCAGTGAGTATTCAGAGGTTGTATGTAGATTGCAAGAGGTGATTGTACATCTTTATACAGAGGCTGGTGGATTTGAACAGTTTGTCTTTGAATTAGCATTGTAACTTCTTATTGTCCAGTCACTAGAAATGTATAAAATGTCACTGTGTTTTAAAATATGCTTACTTTTCTTAAAAAAATAAATAAAATATGCCCACTTTTCTATTATTTTTATTGTTTCTTATTATGAGCTCTAATTGATTTTATTAATCTGTAGCAAGTTGTGCTGTTAATTCAAAAAGTGTGGATCTCTAGTGGCTCAAACATGCCAGCCACTCCTCTGAAGAAAGATAGTCAATCTCATTCTTTTATAAGTTATATTATTGAATCCCATGGATTACTATGCATTAGAATCAATTCAACAGCAGATGGCTTGGCATGGGACATTTGGAATCAGACGATTATATGATTTACTAGGCTGGGGATGAAAAGGTGAGGAAGAATGGGGTTTGTTTCATAATTTAAAAAGTCATTTCTAGATCTGTCCTGAAATACAATGTGGTGAGCGACAGGATAATATCCATATGCATACAAGGAAGTCCAGTGAATAACACTATAATTCAAATATATGCACCAACAGTTAGAGCCAAAGAGGAGGAAATGGAAGATTTCTACCAACTTTTGAAGTCAGAGTTGATCAAACATGCATTCAAGATGCACTGATAATAATGCGTGACTGGAACGCAATAGTTGGGAGCAGAGAAGAAGGATCAGTAGCTGGAAAATACGGGCTCGGTGAGAGAAATGAGGCTGGAGATAGAATGATAGAGTTCTGCACATTCAATGATTTATTCATTGCAAATACCTTTTATTAGTAACATAAACGCAGGCTATACACATGGATCTCACCTGATGGCATGCATAGGAATCAAATAGATTATATTTGTGGAAAGACTCGGTGGAGAAGCTCAATATCAGCAGTGAAAACCAGGCCAGGTGCTGATTGTGGGACAGACCAGCAATTACTCATATGCAACTTCAAGTTGAAGTTGAAGAAAATTAAATCAAGTCCACG
>NW_006399758.1:37928959-37935269 GCF_000299155.1 Elephantulus edwardii | reverse complement strand
GGGCGGGGAGAAGGGTGCAACAATGAATGAATGGAATTCCAAAATCTCTGTAGATGTTCATTGAAATGAAAAATAAATAAATAAAAAAAAAAACAACAAAGAATAGATGTCTTTGAGTAGTAGTGCTGGAGAAGAGTATTTACTATACCAGGGACTGCTAGAAGAACAAAGAGGTCTATCCCGGAGAGGGTGAAACCAGGCTGCTCCTTGGAAGCAAGGATTTTAAAGGTCCATTTGATATACTTTGGGCATGTTGCCAAGGGGGACCAGTCCTTGGAAAGGTTCTTTATGCTTAGAAAGGTGGAGAGATACAGCAAGAGACGAAGTCTCTGGATGAAATGAGTTGACTCAGTAACTAGGGTAATGGGGATAGAAGAAAAAGAGAAAAAAAAGAAGCAATGTGTTTAAAATCCCGCTGTCAGCAAGATGAACAGAAACAGAACAACTAAAATGGAAGTGGTGAGAACGCTGACATATTGTGACAAGTGAAACCAATGTCACTGAACATTATGTGTAGAAATTATTAAATGAGAACTTAATTTGCTAATTAACTTCTATCAAAAGCCCAATAAAATATTTCAATAAGAAAAATTCAACTCTTAAAAAATTAAGTAAAATCCTTCTTCCACTGTATGTTCCTAGAAATATTACTTTGGCTTTTTTAAAATTTTTTTTTTCTTTTGGAAGGTGGGCATTTGTGATTAACAATAGGTTGGAATGAGGAGACTGTTGTGTAAAGCAATTAAGACCCAGAAAATGAGCCTTTGTGATTAACTGTTTAATAGTTTCTTAATTGTATACTTTATTAATAATTTATTTATCGTTATTTCGTCCTGTTGAAAATCTAGGCATAAAATATGCGACTTATTAAGATCTAATGCTGTAAATTCCATTCTAAATTCTTTGGTGTGTTTTTTATTCTCCATGCTGTGTTCTATGGATGCCACAACTTCACAGGTTTTATTAAAAACAGACTGGCTGCTACTTGAAGAGGAGGGTTCATTTAAGGTAAGTCATGTCTTACCATACAAACAAGTACTTTAGGTTGGCAACCAAACAATTTTGAACTCAATTAATGAGCTTCAGGATGTGACGTTCTCTTGCTTACAGAGGATAACTAAAGAAAAACTAATCTGATCTGGAAATTGGAAATACAGACACAAAAACACCAGCTGGGGGAAAAAAATCACTTAAAGGAAAATGTTAAGAACCAGATTTCCCTTATATTTCAAGAAAGATCAACATTAAAATTGTACAAGTAAGACAGAGCTTAATAGCTAGCTAAACTAGATAAGAAATAAAGCAATTAAAATGAAAACTTAAGCAATATAGTTGTTGTAGCTTGCGATTCATAGCGACCCTATATACAAGAGCCCTAAATGCCGCTCTCTCCTGTGCCAAACTCACCGTCTTCGCCACACTCACTCCCACCACCCCAATCACAGAATCGATCCATCTCATCGCAGGTCTTCCTCTCCTGCGCCGTCCCTCCCCTCTCCCAAACATGATTTCCCTCTCCAAGGACCGGTCCCTCCTTACAACATGATTAGTAATAGAAATATGCAACTTGACTGCAATGGGAAGGGAGAGGAAGAGACACTAAGAACCAACCCTCCCATAGCCCTTTTGTAAGTCCTATTCACTCTTAATAGAAATGAGAGGAGACCTCTTCCTAGGGAGCTCTGAGCATAGTCTAAAGTGAGTTGTGCTATTACCCAAAGACTGCACATCACCCGTTTTCAATCCAACAGTGGCTCTGAGCGAGAAAGATGAACAGTCTTTTCCCACTGTGATTTACAGCCTTCAATCCCTGATAGAAGGTTACTTTGGTTTGGAACCAACTAGAAGGCAAAGAGAGCTCTGGTGACCTAGTGGTAAGGAGCTGTGCTACCAACCCGAAAGTGTGGTTTGAAATCACCAGCGTCTCTGAGAGAGAAGTATGGGCAATCTCCTCCTGTTGCAATTTACACCTCTGAAAACCCAGTTCTAGTGTACATAGGGTTTTCGAAGGCCTGTTATTTCAGAAGTGGATAGCCAATCCTTTTTCCTAGTCTGTCTCAATTTTTAAATATATATACATATAATAGTATCTGACAGACAAGCATTCTACAGAAAATGTTGCTGCCCATCCGGCTACATGTTTGGTTGGTTTTGGGGTTTGGGTTTTATTTTTTTTGTTTGTTTTTTAAACCCACCCTTTCCCTACTCCACCACCAACACTTCCTACTTTTGCTAACAACATTAAACACCCGTCTCCCATTGACCAGCCCCTGATGTGATGTCCTAAGTCTCAAGCAATCAGGATTTCTCTGATTCTGACCATATCATGCTGCTGTCGGTCTCTTATGATGCAGTCAGTATGACTTCAATTTAAAGCTCTTAAGTACAACTGTCATGTACAGCTTCTTTTGCTGTAAGATCCTGAGAAAAAGGCCTCTTAACCTTCCACTCCAGAATTGACTTCTTGTGGGTTAATACCACTTGTCTTCCGTTTGCAGCCTGGTGCTGATGCAAGCGTATGGCTTCCCAGTAGAGAGAATGTGTCCTCCAGGACCAGTGTACAACTATTGTTTCTTTCCTGAGGGCCCAAAACTAATTCTCTGGCAAATGGTGTCCTTGGGGGGCCACTCTCCCATCTTTCCGTGGGGTACCTGAATGAACCCAGTGGAGGGTCAGCATGGATCCATTCTGATGAAAACAACAAGAGGGCAATGAGTTTGAGTTCTTCCACTAGAATAGGAGCTGGCTTTACACCAAAAACTTCTCACTGTTGTTATTATTGTTGTTGTTCTGTGCCATTGAGTTGCCTGCAACTCATAACAACCCTATGTACAACAGCTCTGAACCCTTCCCTGTCCTGAGCCAGTCTCACTGACTCCTACACATCTATCCCCATTACCCTAGTCACTGCATCAATCCATTTCATCCAGTGTCTTCCTCTCCTGTACTGTTTCCTCCACGTTTCCGAGCATGATATCCTTCTCCAAGGATCAGTCCCTCCTGGCCACATGTACAAAGTATGTGAGATGGAGCTTCAAAATCCTAGCCTCCAAGGGGAAACTTGGTTTCATCCACTCTAAGACAGACCTATTTGTTTTCTTGGCAGTCTATGGTATGTTCAAGACTCTTCTCCAGGGGAGCTCTGGTGGCCTAGTGGCAAGAAGCTGCACTGCAATCCCATAGGAACACGGTTCGAATCCACCAGATGCTCTGCCAGAGAAGGAGGCGCAATATCCTCCTGTACCAGTCAGATCTGATTTGACGGTACACACACACAAAATAAAAAAAAAATTAAAAAAACAAAAACAACAACAACAAAAAAAGACTCTTCTCCAGCACCACAATTCAAAGACATTGATTTTTCTGTCATCCTTAGTCATTGTCGGGCTCTCAGATGCATAGCAAGTAATTGTGAAGACCATGGCCTGCATTAGGTACACCTGTCTTTAGACTGACATCATTGCTTCTCAGTACTCTGAAGAGGTCCTTGATAGCAGATTTTCCCATTGTAATTCATCTTTTGAATTTGTGATTGCTGGTGCCAAGAGTGTAGATTGTAGAGTCGAACAAGCTAAAATTGTTAGTAGCCTCAATTTCTTCTCCATCTATCATGGTGCTGCCAATTGGCCCAGTGGTGAGAATCTTTGTCTTCTTGACGTTGAAGCCTATATTCAAGACCATATTGAAGACTAGACAGTCTTTGGCCTTCTGCAGCATGCACTGCAGGTCCTCCTCAGTTTCAGCAAGCAAGGTTGTGTCAAACCCTACGTACAACAGAGCACACTTAAAAAGTTGTTGTTATTAGGTGTCATTAAAACGACTATGGCTCATAGTGACCCTAGGAACAGCAGATCTGAAGTTTGCCCTGTCTTCCACCATCGTCACCATCTTGGCCATGCTCAAGCCTGTTGCCTTTCCCCTCTGATCAGCCTCTGATCCAGAATATTTTTGTATTTAGACCAATGATCTCGCATCTTTAGATTCTGTCCCTAGATATTATGTTAACATCACGAACACAGTTGAAAGCAGGGATGTAGGTTGTGCAGACGGTATGAGTGAGAGTAAGGAAGAGAGACTCTAACAGTAACTGAGAACAGGAAATAGTATTAAATAGGCACTTTGAAGAGCTCTCCACATGTGAGCTCGTTTAAGCTTCTTAACACTTTAAAGAGGTCTTTTGCAGCTCACTGCAAAGCAATGTTTCATTTCTATATTTCTGTTTCTACTAGTATTGATTATAGATTCAAGTAAAACAAAATTCGTGACAGCTTCAGTATTTTCTCCATGTATCCTAATGGCTTTGAACAACAACTCTAAAAGTTATTTTATTTCTAGTGTTGATCTTAGTTGCTACAGATTCATTTCCAACTCATGGCAACCTCATTTGTGCAAAGTAGAGATACACTCCGTGAAGTTTTCAAGGCTGTATCCTTTTTGGAAGCAGATCACCAGCTCACCTTCCAAGGTGAGTTTTAACTGCCTCCTGCATTGGAGAAATCTGCTGTCAGGGACCTCTCCAAAGTGCTGATGAGTGAGAATGTCATTCATTCTCTTTGAGAATGCCTCACATTCTGCTCCTGGAAATTGTCCTATCTGTTTAAGGAAGTTTAGATAAACACTGTCAACAAGAAGATAAAACCATTGGCAATTTCTTTCACTTAAAAAATAAAATCAAGAGACTAGAAAATATTATTGTTTGGGGGAAATTGATAGCCTTGGAAATAAACAGATCTTCCCTTGGGGAGTTGGAATCTCTGCCCTCAATCTTTTCTTCTTGTTCGGTGCCGTCAAGTCCAGTACAAGTCATAGTCCCCTATGAACAATAGATCTCAATCCTGTCCTATCCTGTGCCATCTCATCGTCCCTGATGTATTGCTGCAGTCACTATGCCAATCCAACTCATTAGAGTCTTCCTCCCTTTCACTGACCCTACATCCTTCCAAGCATAATATCCCTTTCCGGTGAATATCCTCTCCTTGCAACATGTCCAAAATATGAGGGGCATAGCTTTTCCGTTCTTGCCTCTGGCTGTACTGTTTCCAAGACATACTTGTTCATTCTTTTGGCAGTTCATATGATCTTCAGTACTCCTCTTCATCATCGCAAGTCAAAGACATCAATTCTTCTTCTCTTTTCCTTATTCATTGACCAACTCTTAGATGCATACCAAGTGACTGAAAAAAAAACAAACCACAACAAAACATGTCTTCATCAGGTGCACTTTAGTATTCAAACTGATATCATTGCTCTTCAGCATTTAGAGAGGTCCTTGACAATGGCCTTGCCCAAAGGAATACTCTTCCTGATCTCCTGACTGCTGGTACCAAGGGTGTTGATTGTGGGTGCAAGTAAGATGAAATCATTAACAGTTTCAATCTTTTCTCCATCTATCATGAGGTTGCCTATTGACCTAGTGATAAGGACCTTTATTTTCTTGGTGTTGAGATGTAATCCATATTGAAGGCTGTAGTATTTGATCTTTTGCAGCAAGAGCTTCAGGTCATCCTCACTTTCAACAAGCCAGGTGTGTCATCTGCATAACAAAGGTTGTTGGTCAGTCTTCCTCTGGTCCTAATGCCACATTCTTCTTCATAGAGTCCAGCATCATGAATTATTTACTCAGCGTACAGTTTGAATAGGTATGGAGAAAGGATACAATCCTGATGCATACTCTTCCTGACTTTAAACCATACAATGTTCTGTTGTTCCATTCAGACAACAAATTCCTGACCTAGGTATAGATTTCATATTAGCACAATTAAGTGTGCAGGATTGCCATTCTTCTCAAGGTTAATAGTTAATTATGATCCACACAGTCAAATTCCATCTTCCCTTAAGAGGTTAGAATCTCTACTCTCCATCTTTGGGCACTCATGCTTTGTACCAAGCACTAGCCCCTAAGATCCAGCTGAGCCACTTTCCATAACATAATACTTCCATCTGTAGCCTCAGCCTGCCATCAGGAGCCCCAGCTTGGACAAGAGAAGGCTGTCTTATGCCATTATATTCATAAACCTGATTGCCTTTATGGTTTGTTGTTAGACATACAGCATAACATCTGTCTATCAAGTCATAGAATTTAGAGAATGCTAATTACTTTATTTTCTATTCAAACCTTGAGTTGCTATAATCAAGGATGCTTTCAGCAGAATGTTAAATGATCCCGAAAGTATTAAAAGAAGATGGAAGGAATATACTGAGTCACTGTATCGAAAGAAATTGGAAGACACAGAAGAATTTCATGAAACAACATATAAGCAAGAGCCTATGGTGATGAAAGAAGACGTTCAGGCTGCTTTGAAGGAAATGG
>NW_006399758.1:37895256-37927629 GCF_000299155.1 Elephantulus edwardii | reverse complement strand
GACTTGATGGCACATAACAACAACAACAACAACATTCTAGCCACCTGAATGATTTTCAGCAGTATTTTGCTTACATATGGTATTAATGATGCTGTTTAATAATTTTCACATTATATTGTATCACCTTTCTTGGAAATGAGAACAAATATGGATCTCTTCCAGTCAGTTGGCCAGGTAACCGTGCTCCGATTTCCTGGCATGGACTGGTGAGCATGTCCAGGCAGCATCTGTTAGTTGAAACATGTCAATTGGAATCCCATCAGTTCTTAGGGCCTTATTTTTTTACCAATGACTTCAGCACAGCTTGAACTTCTTCTTTCATTACTGTTGTCTCTTGATATTTCTGTGTCAGCCAGTTCTTTTTGATACAGTGATTCTGTGTATTCCCTCCATCTTCTTTTGATGCTTCCTAGGTCATTCAAGATTTTGCCCATAACATCTCTAAGCATTACAACTCTAGGCTTAAATTTGTTTTTCAGTTCTTTCAGCTTGAGCAATACTGAGCCAGTTCTTCCCTTTCTATTCTCAAATTCAAGGTCTCTTCAAATTCCACTGTAATGCTTTACTTGGTTTTCTTGTATGCCTTGGAAATACTCTGTTCAGATCTTTACTTTAGCATCTCTTCCCTTTGCGTTGGATTTCGAAGAGTCCACAGAACCAGGGATATCGTTGCTGATGTCTGATTGATGCTGGCTGAAAGTAAAGAATACCAGAAGAATGTCTGTTTGTGTTTTATTGACTATGCAAAGACATTTGACTGTGTGGATAATAACAAATTATAGCTAACATTTAGAGGAATGAGAATCTCAGAATGCTTAATCAAGCTCGTGTGAAACCAAGTCTTTGTTATGCAGATGATACAACCTTACTTGCTGAAAGTGAGGAGGACTTGAAGTGTTCACTGCAGAAGATCAAAGACTACAGCCTTCAACAAAGATTGTGTCTCAATGTCAAGAAGACAAAAATCCTCACCACTGGACTGATAGGCAACATCGTGATAGATGGAGAAAAGATTGAAACTGTCAATGAATCCACAATCAGTACATTTGCTTCCAACAGTCAAGAGATCAGGAGACATATTGCAATGGGAATGTCTTCAGTCAGATACCTCTCCAAATTACTGAAGAGCAATGATGTTAATCTGAGGACTTATGTGCACCTGGTTCAGGACATCATCTTTTCAGTTGCTTGCTGTACATCTGACAACTCGACAATGAATAAGCTTGACAGAAGAAGAATTGATGCCTTTGAGTCATGGTGTTGGATAGGAGTACTGAATACCCCAGGGACTGTTAAAAGAACAAATTAGTATGTTTTGGAAAAAGAGTGACCAGGGTGTCCCCTGGAGGCAAGGAAGGTAATGTTTTGCTTCACACACTTTGGGCATGTTGTTAGGAGTGGCCAGTCCTTGGAGAAGGATGTTGTTCTTGGTTAAGATAGAAAGTTAGCTGCATAGGAAGGAAGGCCCTCAACAAGGTAGATTTATACATTGGCTAGAACAATGGGCTTAATGAAATATATGAAGATGGCACAGATTAGGCCAGCTTCACATCTATTTTTCTTAGGGTCACTATGAGTTGCAATCAGCTCGATGATACATACAACATTTAGCTAGTAGTTCCATGCTTAATTGTTGTGTTGGTTTTTTTGTATTTTTTTTTGTTTTGTTTTAATTGTTTAGGTCTTCATTTCATTCAATCACTCACATACACTTTGATGAAATTCATTACAACTGTACAATGCCATTTTTTTACATCTTATTGAAATTTAGCTGTGCCTTTCCTTTTTATTCACCCTACCTATCCATTTGCTAATCTCTGCTCTCTCTCCCTCCCTACTTGTCTCTGTCAACTCCCCACACTTATTTCTGTCTATGTGTAAACCTGCCTTGAGTGCTCTAAGTAACTATAAATTAATTAGTATATGTTAGTTACTAAGGAGCTTTGACGGCTGAGTGGCAAGAAGCTGCACTGTAATCCCGAAGGCACGTGGTTTGAATCCACCAGTTGCTCCATGAGAGGAGGATAGGCAGTCACTCCTGTGAGATTAACTGCCTCTGAAAACCCGCCTACGGGTCAGCTATGGGTCGCTTCTGATTCTACAGTACATAACAACAACATGTCAGTTACTGGACATGAATGAGCAGAGGAATATCACTTCTTCATTTATATTTAGGTAGAAGAGGATATTGTAAGAAATAGTTGAAGGAGGTTAGTAGGTAACAGTTTAAGGGCCCTTAGTGGGTGTGGCAAGAACAGACGGCAAAGCTGTCAGACTGCTTATATTTATGGGCCCTGAGAGCACCTGGCCTGGTTTTCTGTTTTCTGATATATTATCACTGATGAGAGATTATCTTTCCCCTTTACTTTTAGTACCTTCACAAGATAGCTCCTTTCCTGACATTATTCCTCTCCTTTTTTTTTTTTTTTTTTTGTCTAATTATTTTTAATTAAAAAGTTAATTTTTTTGTTTTGGTATTTGTATTGTGATTTTAGTGAATGTTTACAAAGAGATTCCATTTCAACCATTCTTTGGATGAATTTGTACACATTTTACTCCCTGCCTCAATTCACTTAGTAATGCATACACTATCCTGATTGTTCATTGCTATACACATAATGTCTAAACATTCTTTCCTGTCAGAGGGTCCTGCCCTTCACCTAGCCCAGTGCAGGGTTCATTACCTGTCCATTCTTTTCCTGCTCTGCCTCTTATCATTCATCCTATTTTTATAACAGTGGTCTTATACAGTATTGTTCCCCTCTTGGAGAATGCTTTGCATTCTCCAGGATGTCTATCATTTCCCTCCTTGATTCTGTCCTAACAGTTTAAGTACATTTAGATAAAGACTATCAATGAGAAGACTAAAAGGCTGACAATTCTGTTTGCTTACAAACAACTGGGAGATTTAAAAAAAAAGTTATTGTTTGGGGAAGATTTATGGCCGAGCTCTTTTGGTGCAGAGGGCAAGGAGTTGTGCTGATACCCAAAGGTGGACAGCTTGACTCCACCATCCGTTTAATGAGAGAAATATGGTCTTCGCCATTGTGATTTGTAGCCTCTGGTGGGGAAAAAAATTCCACTGGTGAGTCAGCTATGATCTGGTCCTGTTTTAATGGTGAATTTGCTCTACCAGGTCAATATAAGTCAGAATTTACTTGGGGCACTGGTGGGGGTTTATATAGAGAGAATGAGAGCAAATTCATGGCTACTGTTGAGCACCATACATACATTTATTCACATATTTGACCTCCAGACTTTGAGGACAATATAAAGGCCCCATGGTCCCTATTTATGATATTGAGAGGTTAAATCACTTACCCAGGATCACACAGATCGAAATGGTAGAGTCAAGTGTCCAATCTTCACCGACTACATCCATAGTCTCTACTCTTCGCTGCTGTATTCCAAGAACATAGGTTCTATTTTACTCTTTTGGGCCACTAACAGGACACACATGCTTGGATAAGTCACTTAGATCCTGAGTCCCCTTGTTTTCTTACCTCTAAAATGAAAGAAGAAGGAAAAAACCCTTGCTTTGCCTACCTCAGAAAGCTGTTTTGAGTGAAAACTGGTAGAAGTGATATAATGTATATGAATACATAAAACACAATATTTTTATTCACTCCTGAAATATAAAGCTGGAGCAATTTTGAATTATTTTTGTAAAGATCTTATCTGTCTGCAATTCCTTGGACTACTGATAAAGTCTAAGGGCTGACTCTCTCAATAGCTGTTCTGAGAAAGATTGTCAGACATGACAGGGAAGGTAGATAGCATTTCATTCCATGTCCCCTGTTGAAGGCAAATAAAAAACAAAGGACACTGAAATCCTTGCAATAGCTGTTGGGAGCTTCTTTTTGCTGTTACTCAGTTACTATTTGTTTACCTTCTGTTCTTCCTCGATTTAGCAGAATTCAATAAAAATTATAAACTCAACAACAACACATTGGACATTGTGATTAATTATATTAATTTAATGTAATTAATATTATTTGTTGTTGTATTGAGAATACCATGGACTGCTAGGAAAACAAACAGATTTGTCCTGGAAAGGGTTAAACCGGGTGGCTCCTTGGAGGCAAGGATTCTGAGGCTTTTTGGTCATATTGTGAGGAGAGACCAGTCCTTGGAGAAGGACATCATGCTTGGGAGGGTGGAGAGTAGGCGCAGGAGGGGAAGGACCTCAGGATGGGAGTGTCAGAGACAGTGCGATTAGTACAGGACAGAGCAGAGTTTAGGGCTGTTGTACATAGGGTCGCTATGAGTCGCAAGTGACTCGACGGCACATAACAACAACAACAATTAATATTATAAATATGTATATAAATGATTTGTAATATGATTCGTTAAACTTTTCCTCAAGTGAAAAAAAGTGAAGAAAAAACTGTATGGTTTTATCATTTCCTTTGACTGGCAGGGGGTTTGGTTGATATTTTGTCATAATGTTTGTGTGTTTTATGAATTCATTTTCTCACACACCTAACCGGGAAGAAGGAGAGATAACTCCCTTCCTCATTTTGGGCTAGCTCAATATTCTGCTTTAAATACTTATTTAAATAAAGAATATTTATTCTTTTAAATTTTTCATTTATTAACTTGGATTTAATTGTTAAGCCATTTTAAAAACTATTCCTCTGATTGCTCATTTGTTTACTCTGTGTTTTTTATTTTACCAGTCACTAAAATTTTGGTTCTTGTGGACTCTTAGAGATTACAGTGAACAATAAAACATTTTTAAAAAAAAATAGCTACAAATAGAACATTTGCAACAAGGAGGAATGCATGTTGTTTCTGTTTTATAAGATTTCTGTGGATTTGGTCTTCCTTTTCTGAAAGGTATACTAGGCTTCATTGTTACTTTAGCTGTAATGGTTCCATTTATGCTACTTGGGGTAGATCTTGTGGGAGTTTGGGAGCAAAAAGAATGTGAAGTTAGGGAGAGTTTGGGGAGCAAACCAAATTATTAAATTTTCTGGTACTGTTTAGTTGTTTCCTCATTCAGTGGTTTCCAAATTTAAACGGCCCTAATAATATGGACAAATTTTTAGCATTGGATTTATTTTGGACAAAACAAGCTCAATTCTAAAGAAAAACTTGTCATGTGTTAGCTGTGTTCTATTTAAAGATCTTGGTATTTTTAATTATAAATATAGTTCTCTCAGCTGCCGTGGGTCTCAGCCATATGAATATGGTTTGCTTTATACTGTATTCCCTTTCATAAACTCATCAGAAGGCAGACTACCAAATGCAAAATGAGTAATGCAATAGATAGATTAAAAATGCAGATCATGAAATTTTTGCAGTTAAATAAAATACATTAGTGTGAATATACAAACCCTTATCTGGAACTCTATAAGTGCTACATGTTCCAGCTTTTTGAAAATATACATAAATGCTGCCTTTTGCTATTTATTATGCACTATGTCCATCAAGGTCTGTGGCAGCATTCTATAACCATGTTGTTGTTATGTGCCATTGAGTTGCCTGCAACTCATAGTGAGCCTATGTACAGCAGATCTGAAGCTTGCCTCATCTTGAGCCAGTCTCACTGACTCCAACACACCAACCCTCATTGCCCCAGTCACTGTATGAATCCATCTTATCCAGGGTCTTCTTCTCCTTCACCGTACCACACCCTTCTGAGAAAGATGTCTTTCTCCAAGGACTAGTCCCTTCTGGCCACGTGCCCAAAACATGTTATGTAGAACTTCAAAATCCTAGGCTTCAAGGAGAAACTTGGTTTCACCCTTTCTAAGACAGACCCATTTGTTTTCTTGGTGATCTATGGTATGTTCAAAACTCTTCTCCAGTACAAGTCAATGGCATCAAGTCTTTTGTCATCCTTAGTAACTGTCCAGCTCTCTGATGCATAGTAAATATTGCAAAGACCATAGCCTTGATCAAGTACATCTTAGTTTCTAGACTGACATTGTTGCTTCTTGGTACTTTGGAAAAGTCCTTGGCAGTAGATTTTCCCAGTGCAATTCATCTTTTGATTTCCTGACTGCTAGTGCCAATAGTGTTGATTGTGGAGCCAAGCAAGCTATAACTGTTAACAGCGTCAATCCCTTCTCCATCCATCATGGTACTGCCATTTGGCCCAGTGGTGAGAATCTTTGTCTTCTTGATGTTAAACTTCAATTCATATTGAAGACTACAGTCCTTGACCTTCTGCAGCAAGGACTTCAGGCCCTCTTCACTTTCAAAGTTGCATCATTTGAATAACTTAAGTTGTTGATGAGTCTTCCTTCAATCCTGATGCCACACTCCTTATCGTAAAGCCTAGCCTTCCAAATGATCTGTTCTGCATATAGATTGAAAAGGTATGGAGACAAGACACATCCATGATGCACTCTCTTCATGATTTTGATCCATGCAGTGTTTCCCTGCTTTGTTTTGAGGACTGCTTTCTAGTCCAAGTATAGGTTTTGCAGAAGCACAATCAAGTTATTCTGGGATTCCCATTCTCTTCAAGGTTAACCACAACTTGCTGTGATCCACACAGTCAAATGCCTTTGTATAGTCAATGAAACACAGGTAGACATTCCTCTTGTACTCTTTGTTCTCTACCAATCTGACATTGGCTATAATGTCTCTAGTGCCATGACCCTTTTTAAACACAGCTTGTATTTCTGGTAGTTCTCTGTCAATGTACTGTTATAGTAATTTCTGGATAATCTTCAGCAGGATTTTGCTTACATGTGATATGAGTGGCATTCTATGATAATTTTCACACTCTGTTGAGTCACTTTTTTTTAGAATAGGAATAAATATGGATCTCTTCCAGTCTGTTGGCCAGGTAGTTGTCCTCCAGATCTCTTGGCATAGCCTGGTGAGTACATCCAGGGCAGCACCTGTTTGTTGAAATATGTCAATTCTTATAACAATACACAGTAATGTTTTTACAGTAAAATGTATCAATATTTACAATTGTTGTTGTTAAAGTACTGTTGAGTCATAGGCGACTCATAGCAACCCTATGAATGAAAGACCTGGACACTTGTATAACTTTCATCCTCTCTCCAGTTTCATTTGGTTTCTGGAGGTAAGCCATTTTGGAAGTGGATACCAAGCTGCTTCCAGGCTTGTTTTAATTGGGGAGCTCTACAAAACACTGTCCACTATGGGTAAACATTATCACATTTGGCAAATTTAGTGTCACAGTGTTGAGAATCACAGCAACCATGAGTTACCTCTGTGTAGCAAATGGGCAGACCAGGGAGGGCTATGCTACTTAGGAGAATGTTTGGCCAAAAACAATTAAAACCAGATCTGAGGGCCACAGATTAAAATCATCCACCTTTGACTTGGTAGCATAACTCTCTATCCACCGGGCCCACAGAGCTCTCTCTTGCAAAATATTGGATTTTTTTCTGAGTTTTAATTTGTATTTTGCTTATCTCCAAAATAAAAGGCATACAAACAAATACAAGATGATTTTTTTGAGGAAAAAAGCCATTAACTGGGGAATGAGAGAAGTGCCCAACTCCTCTCTTTTTATGCCAAGTTCAGATACGTTGAGCTATCTACTCAGAAACAGTAAACTACAGTAATATTTGGAATATTGTAAATATTGTTGTATAACAATATATTGTAAAAATGTCTCTAATGAACACTAAGTACAATATTAAATTGTTATTGTTTTCTTGTTTATAAATGTATGACTTACTATGAAATGATATGTCCAAGATTTGATCTTAAAATGCCAGCAAAACAAAATGTAGAGGGATAATCAATATTTTAAAAAAATATTGTTTAAATTAAATGATGGATTGATTATGTCATTCATGCTGTTGTTGTAGTGAGAATTTCCATTAAAATAGAATTTGCAGTGGTGAACAAAATTTAAAATTATTGCATTATTTGATCACCTTGCTAGAAACAATTCTCTTGCCAGAAATATATCCTAAGTAAATAACAATCAGTGTGAAAAGTCTGCATATGAAAGTTTTCAAAACAATGCTATTGATATCTGTAAAAATGAAAAACATTTTTATATGGCTATAAGGACATTGTTTCATAAAATACAATAAATTCTACCATTCAGAGAAAGTGTGTACTAAGAATATCTATCTATCTATCTATCTATCTATCTATCTATCTATCTATCTAGATATAGATATATATATATGATTATTTAACACTGAATAAATCGATAACTATCATCATCAAATAGCAGTTGTAACAACAAATCTTCTTGATTTGTGTTTGGATAGTGTGCCATCACTCAGAGCATGCCATCACTCAGAGCATTGCACTTTAGAATATATCTTGCAAAGGTCTGTTTTGTCTGCAAGTGTAACACCATTCTTCCTCCATTTTTCATTCCCATCATACTAGATTATTTGATTGTGTGATTCACGGTGGCCAATACCAGGCCATCTCCGCTCCCTATGCCTGTTCTTTTTATTGTGCACCACAGAGTCAGAGCCCACTCATTGCTGATACTCCAGCAGGTTTTCAGAAACAATAAACTGCATGGGAGTTGATGGCTCATCTTTCTCCCACCACTGTGCCTTTCATTAATTTTCACAACTTCCAATTTTCCTGGATGCATACTTCAAACATTCCATGTTCCAATCACCAACAGATGTTTGCCACTTTCTTCTCATTTTGAGTGACTTCCATTCTGGGCTCTATCTGTTATGCTATAATTGCTCATATTATTCTATTGTTCATAAGAGTTTCCAAAAGTTATTTCTGAAAATTATTTCAGAAGTGGCTGGCCAATGCTACTTCCTAGTTATTTTAACTTGGGAGCTCTTCTAAAACCTGACCATCATTGATGACGCTGCTAGCAGGTCACCCCATTACAGCAAACTGACAAACAAGTGCAGTACTCACAGTAGCAAATTATTACCAAACAAGCATGAAAACGTTTCAGGAAGTGACATATGATCAAGAACCAATAGTAAAGAAGGAAGAAATTCAAGCTTTACTGAGGAATCAGAAAAAAATATAAGACCTAGGAATTGAAGTGATATCAATTGACCTATTTCAACAAGCAGAAGCCACCCTGGACGTGCTCACCAGGATGTGCCAGGAAGTTTGGAAGACAGTTACCTGGCCAACTGACTGTAAGAGATCCATATTCCCCCCAAAAAGGGGATCCATAAGAATGTGGAAATTATTAAATATTATTAATATCACATGCAAGTAAAATCTTGCTTAAGAGTATCCCAAAACGGCTAGAGTAGTATATTGATAGAGAATTGCCACAAGTTCTTAGAAGAGGTCACGACAGCAGTATCATCACTGATGTCAGACGGATCTTGGCTGGAAGCAGGGAATACCAGAAGTTTGTCTATTTGTCTTTTATTGATTATGCAAAAGCATTTGACTCCTTGGATCCTAACAAATTGTGGCTAACATTGAGAAGAATGGGAATCCCAGAATAATTACTTGAGTTCATGTGACGCCTCTACCTAGACCAAGAGGCAAACAGAACATACAAACACTGCATGGTTTAAAATCAAGTTGTGTGTCAAGACTGTATTCTTTCTCCATACCTGATCAATGTGTATGCTGAGAAAAGCATTCAAGAAGCTGGACTTTCAGAAGAGCAATGTGGTATAAGGATCAGAGAAAATCTCGTCAACAAGTTGTTTATGCAGAAGACACAGTCTTGCTTGCTGAAAGTAAGAGGACTTGGGCAGTTACTGTAGCAGATCAAAAACTATAGTCTTCAATATGGATTACATATCAACATCAAGAAATAAAAAAAAAAAATTCTCACCACTGGGCCAATAGGCAACATCATGATAGATGAAGAAAAGATTGATGTTATCAATGATATCATCTTGCTTGAGGTCCACAATCAACACTCAACAGTCAAGAAATCAGAAGATGGGTGACACTGGGAAAATCTGCTGTCAAGGAGCTCTCTAAAGTGCTAAGAAGAAATGTTATTCATTTAAGATCAAGGTGCACCTGATTCAAGCCATTGTCTTTTTAAATTATTTTCTATGCATCTGAAAATTAGACAATCAGTAAGGATGACAGAAGAAGAATTGCTAAGCTTGAACTATGGTGTTGAAGAAGAGTATTGAATAGCCCGTGGACTGCCAAAAAAACAAACAAGTATGTCTTGGAGAAAGTGTAACCAGGGTACTTAGAGGAGTTATTGTGTTGTTGTTATGTGCCGTCAAGTCATTTGCGACTCATAGCGACCCTATGTACAACAGCCTTAAACCCTCCTCTATCCTGTGCCAATCGCATTGCCTCTGACACACCTATCCCGATTACCCCAGTCACTGAATCAATCCATCTCATAGAGGGTCTTCCCCTCCTGTGCTGTCCCTCCATCCTACCAAGCATGATGTCCCTCTCCAAGGACCTGCATGATAAAACTTCGTCTCATATGCCTTGCACCTATTGTTATGAGGAGCCAGTTCTTGGAAAAAGACCTCTTGCTTATAAAAATGGAGGGTCAGTGAAATAGGGGAAGGCCTTCAAGAAGATGGATTTACATGGTGACTATAACAATGATTTTAATATCAGAGAGCAATGGCTTAAGAATCAGAGATTATAAGGATGGCACAGGATAGGGCAAGGTTCATATCTTTTCTTAGGGTCGCTGTGAGTCATATTCAACTGAATGGCACCTAACAACATCATCATCCAGGGACTATATATGTGCATAACTTCCAGTCTTTCGGTTTTGGAAGAGGTTAGGAAAAAAGAAGAAAATACATCAAAAGGTTATCATTTGTGTTTTAGTGGTTTGCTGTTATAATGAGTATAGCTGCTACCCAAAAGGTCAGTGGTGCAAATTCAATAATTACTGCACTCTTTCTTTGAAGACTTAGAGCCTCAGAAATCCAATAGAGAATTGTTATGAGTCAGAATCAATTACATGGTGGCTTTGATTTGGTTTCATGACATTGAATTTTTAGTTAGAAATTATAGTTAGATCTACAACCAGGAGAAGATAAAATAGATGAATGGGATCTTCTAAAAATAAAATCCTTATGCACATCCAAAAACTTCTCCAACAAGGTAAAAAGGGAAGCCACAGACTGGGAAAAAGTATTTGCTAGTGACATATCAGATATGGGACTTATATCCAGAATTTATCAAATACTTGAGCACCACAACAAGATAAAGGTAAATAATCCAATAGAAAAATGGAAACAAGATATGAACAGACACTTCACCAAAGAATACATTCAGATGGCTAACAAGCATATGAAGAAATGTTCAAAATCCCTAGCTCTAAGAGAGATGCAAATTAAAACAACCATGAGTTATCATCTCATCCCAGTCAGAATAGCAAAATTTAACAGAACAGCAAGCAACAAATACTGGAGAGGTTGTGGAGAAACTGGAACCCTTATTCACTGTTGGTGGGAGTGTAAAATGGTGCAACCACTGTGGAAGGCGGCATGGCACTTTCTCAAAAAGTTGCAAATAGACCATTTGACCCAGTAATTCCACTACTGGGAATATACCCCAAAGAGACCATAACCACGATCCAAGCAATTATATGCATACCCATGTTTATCGCAGCTTTGTTCACAATAGCAAGGAGTTGGAAACAACCTAAGTGCCCATCAACAAATGAATGGATAGATAAGCTGTGGTATATTCACACAATGGAATACTATGCTGCACTGAAAAACAATATTATTCAAAATGGGTGACCCTGGAGGACATTATACTTAGTGAAATATCTCAGTCACAAAAGGACAAACACTGTATGGTGCCACTGTTGTAAAACAGGACTGACATCTGGGTTGGGGGGAGACTGAGAAAGATTGGTTCAATAATGTATACTGCATTGAAACAGATGAGGGAGAAAACTGTTTAAAAGGGATAAGTGATTAGGTATTTTTGTCATGACAGGAGTCCAGAGTGAAGCTGCATAGTGGAGTAGACCTGAGGGGGGGGTTGTAAAACAATGAAAGAATTTTTCTTTTACTTTTCCAAGAGTGTAGTGTACTGGGGGGGGGGAGAAAAGTGCAACAATGAATGAATGGAAACCCAAAGACTATAAATTTTCATTGAAATTAATAATAAATACAAAAAAAAATTATAGCTAGAAAACAACTAAATTGGTTTTTTGTTTGAAGTGAATACTATTTTTATTCTTGATTGAATAGTGTTTCTCAAAACTCACATTAGTGTTTAATTATTTAATAGATTCAGCTTCACATAGTGTAAAACAATTTTAGCTCATCAGATTTCCTATTGTTACATATAAATACTGAAAGGTCTAGTAGTGATTTATAACCCCTGAAGATAGGAAAATATTTGTCAGAATACCTAATATGCCTTTTCCTTTCTAAGACTTTAGCTGATCATAAAATATAATCCTTTCTGAAACTTAGATACAGTATTTCAGACTGAAAGCACCATTGCAAATTGGCTCAGCAGCCTCTTCAGTTGCAAGCATTTTCTTGTCTTCTCGCTGACCTAGAAATAGTAAAGCATGTTATCCTGGAGGTATCACCTGTCCTGTCTTGTGAATACAAGTATAATATAGAGACTTAACTGAAAAGAAATCTTGCAACATTCCCATGACATTTTCTTCTGTTCAGTTCTAATAGCGTGTCTGTTAATGTGACCACATTTCCTGTTTATGACCTTCAATTATACATTGTAAAAACAAAAGTACGTAGTTAGTATTTTCTTGCACAATACCTCAATTGAGTTTCAAATCTGTCCTCTTATCCTAAGTGCACGTATTTCACTTCGTGGTTTAGAAATTCAAATTCAAAAAATCATTGCACGAGAAAGAAATATGAAGTTTATTTTGAAAGAACTCATTCCTTTTGTGATTTTTCTCCCCTAAGTTATTTGCAGCACCCATACCCAAATACAGGTGCAAGAATACATTCCAAAGTTATGGAATTTAAAATGGCCCTTTACACTCTGTGCCATTCAGAGTAATATTGCTTCTCACACTATCTGTATTAACTGTCCAACAGGGTTTTCACGGAAGGTGTGTTGGAGTCCACGTAGCACGAGGATTTGGAGTCACCTGACTGTTTATTTGCTAACTTCCACAAGGTTAGGTCATGCTAAGGAAGTTACTCAACTTCTCCAAGCTTAGTTTCCTCCCTTGTAGAGTAGATAGTGTTTAGCAGGGGAACTAGCAGGTCTTTCCTTGGGTCAGCATTACAATTTGCTTCAACAATTTGATAAAACCTTTTCACAGTCTTCCCAGCTGATGTTATTTGTCTTCAGGTGCCATGGAGCTCAGTAGATAGTCCTTTGTTATTGCACCTCTGATGTGGAAATACAGACAGAGCACATTCTCCTTTGCCTTGTAAATCTTCACAGGGCGCTGCATTACAACAGAAGGGCATATCAGAACAAACAAATATACCTTTGAGAGGGTGCAGCTGGTGTGCTCTTTGGAGGCAAGAACAATGAGACTTTACCTTACATACTTCAGACATGTTTCTAGGAGGAGCTTCCTTGGAGAAGGACACGATGCTAGGAAGGGTGGAGGGTCGGTGGAGGAGAGGAAGACCCTCAACCTGGTGGATTAACACGGTGACTGCTGCAATGGGTTCTTGAGTGTCATTAAGTATGAAACTAGCACAGAATAGAACAGGGTTCAGAACTTTGTTTACAGGGTCATTATGAGTCAGTTTGACAGCACCTAACAACAACAATAGTCAAGAACTCAAAGGATATATTATTGTGAGGTGCTTTAGCTGTGGTTCTGGCAAAGAATGACCCAAATCCAATAGAATAAACACTGCCCAATCCTGTACCATTCTCAGAATCCCTGCTGTGCTCAAACTCATGATACTGCAGTCACTGTGTCAATCTCTATCATTGAAGGTTTTCTCTTTTTCTGGCTACCTTACTTCTTTACTCTGCATGATGCATTCTCTAGAGACTAGTCTTCTGCAAAAGACCTCTTCAAAGTATTAAAAAAGTGAGGATGTCACTCTGAGGACAAAGACGTGTCTGGTCCAAAGCCATGGTATTTTCAATCATCCCACATGCAAATGAAAGCTAGACAAAGAATAAGAAAGACCAAAGAAGAATTGATGCTTTTCAAATATGCAGTTGGTGAAGATTATTCAATGCCTAATGGACTTGCAGAGGATTGAACACATTTGACTTGGAAGAAGTACATTAGAAAGCCTGTGAGAAGTGAGGGCGGCAACATTTCATCTCAAGTAGAGAAAAGATGGTCAACTAAAAAGACGACCTTCAACAGGATGGTTTGGTCCAGCCGACCTAACAATAGGCTCAGACATAGCAACCATTCTAAGGATGACACAGGACCACAGTTGTATTGGGATTGCTATGAGTTGAAATGGACTGGACAATTTCTTGATTATTGTGTCCATGAATGTTCATTCACATTTAATAACAACAGTACTCCTCTAAAACAGAAAAAAGCTAGAGTATATTGTGCCATTTTCTTTGCACTAAGTAGCACCATTATACAGTTCTTTCTGTGGTAAGCTTGTTTCTGCCTTTCACGGGAATGCAGAGCTTTCCCTAGCTAGCCCCCAGCAAATAGCAGAGTGAAAAGAGTATTCTTAAATAAGCCACTGCTGAATAAACTATGCTTCAGGTTATATGGAGTGTGAAAAATTAGATAAACCACCTAAAGCCATGCCTTACCCATGTCAAATCGTTCCCAGCACAAAATATTTTAGAAGCGGAAAAAAGAAAATATTTGGTTTTGCAAAGCGGTGCAGTGTTTTAATCTTCTTTGTGGTGGTCATTGACATGACATGATGGGGCTACATGAATCTACTTTTATTTCAAAGGATTTCATAATTCCATCCCCTTCACTCCATGCAAAATAAAAAGAAGAAGAAATCTTGGTGCCATCTAAATAGGGCCTTGTCTGCCTCTGGGAGTTGACTCAGCAGAACCTTGGTTAGTTTTCTGGGAGCTGCGATTGGACTGTTGGCAGCCAGAACCGAGAGGCCTGGACGAACTTCAGATTCTGAATTACCGGGGACAAAGGACTGTTGGCATCATCGCTTCTCTGAACAAGCAACAAGTGGCATTCCATTCCAGGGTGGAACTGGGTGACCTCATGATCTTTCCCCAACTGTGAGAAAGTTACTTTCGGCTCTTAGGAAACAAAGCAAGATTTATATTTTGTGAAAACTGAAACTAGTCAGAGACTTAAAAGAAATGGCAGGGGAAGGGTGGTGGAAAGGATTTGTCTTGATTAAGGAAATCCAAAGTATTTTAAAATCCATGGCATCTGAAATGCTGGTTCTTTCTGAATTCAACAATTTATTGTTTAATCATTTATTGTGCACTAACAGATGTTAGACACTTTACTAGATGTTAGTTTTATTGTTGCTGGGTGCCATAGGATGAAATATAACGCATAGTGACCTGATGAAAAATAAACCAGAATCCCATCATATCTTGTACCATCCTCATTATCTCTGATACACCAGAGCCCATTCCTGCAGTCACCGTGTCAATCCACCTCATTGGGAGGTCTTCTTCTCTTTTGTTGACCCTTCACATTTCCCAGCATTTTTCCAAGGAAAAGCCCCTCCTAACAACATGTGCAAAGTATGAGAGCAAAACCTCACCATCTTTGCCCCCAAGGAGCATTCCAAGATATATATGTGTGTTCTAACAAAGCAGACCTGTTGCCCTCCAGGAATATCTAGTTAACTGAAAGAACTTATCAACAAGATAACTCAATCTTTCTGGCCGTTAGAGTTATTACTATGAATATCAGAAGTCAAACAATATTGAAGGAGGAAGAACTAAATAAACAGAAGGAAGAACTAACAGGGTTTTGTTGTTGTTAGGTGCCATAAAGTTGAGTATAACTCACAGCAACACTGTGAACAACAAACACGAACATTGTCCTATCCTGTGACATTCTCATCATCTCTGACACACTTGACCCCATGGCTGCAGTCACTGTGTCAGTCCATCTTTTTGGAAGTCTTCTTTTCTTTCGCTGACCCTCCATTTTTCCAAGGCTTATTTATCTTTCCAAGCATGATGTCCTTTTCTAAGGAATAGCCCCTCCTAGCAACAAAGTATGGGAGATGAAGCTTCACCGTAATTATCTCCAAGGAGCACTCTGGCTGCACTTTTCCCAAGACATAACTGTTTGTTCTTTTGGTAGTCTATGGGATAATCTGTACTCGTCTCCAATACTACAACTCAGAGATAACAATTCTGTTCTGTCATCCTTATTCATTGTCAAGTTCTCCTGTCCATAGCAAGTGATTACACAATGCAATACATGTCTTGCTCTCCTGACTGACCAAACACAATAAAATTATTGACAGATTCACTCCTTTCTCCATCTATCTTGATGTTGCCTATTGGCCCAATGGTGAGGACCTTTGCTTTCTTGATGTTGAGATATAATCCATACTGAGAGCTTTGATCTTCTTCATCAATTGTTTTAAGTCTTTCTCATTTTAAGCAAGCAAGGATGTGTTATCTGCATCATTTAGTCTGTCAATGAGTCTTCCTTTGATTCTGATGCCACATTCCTCAGCTGACATTGATGTGGTTGCTGTGATGTGCTATCAAATCGCCTATGACTCATAGCAACCCTAAGAACAACAGATCTGTACCTTGTCTCATGATCTCTGGTATGCTTCAGTCCATTGTCACGGTCACTGCGTCAGTCTCCCCTGTTGGGCACCTTCCTCTTTTTCTCTGATGCTCCACCTTTTTGATGTCTTTTTCCAGGGACTGACCACTCCTGATAACACGCCCATAATATATGTCTGAGACAAAGTTTTCACAATCTTTACCTATAAGGAACACCTTAGTTGCACTTTCTCCAAGATAGACTTATTTGTTCTTTTGGCTGTGAACGCTGCAATTCAGATGATCCTTCTGTCATCTTTTTCATTGTCCAACTTGCATCATAAGTAATTGAAAAGGTCATGGTTTGAATCAGGTACATTTGAGCCTTTAAATTGACATTGTTGCCGCTTAGCACTTTGGAGAGCTTCTTTACAGCAGATGTTCCAAATGTAACACATCTTTTTATTTCTTGATTGCTGGGACCAACGGTGTTGATTTTGAATGCAAGCAAGGTGAAATCTTTGACAATTTCAACCTTTTTTCACCTATCATGATATTTATGATTGGTCCATTGGTGAGGATTTTTGTTTTTGTGATGTTGATGTAATTAATTTTGAAGGCTGTAGCCCATGGTCTTATGCACCAAATAGTCAGAAGCATACAAACATGGCTTTAAATAGTGACTGTGCTAATGAGTCATGGCATTTTAAACAAGTTCTTACTCTCTCTGAATCATTGCTCCTTGTCTTTAGCATGGACATGTAGTATCTTCATTGTTGGGCTGTATGAATTAGGCATATATGTATGAAGGATTTAGCACACAGTCTGGTACAGAGTGAAATATAAGTAAAAACTATCTTCTAGAAACCTTAGTATTCATTAATAACAATATAGATTAGTGATTGATATGTGAAGTAGGTGTCTAAGAAAATTTTCTTCTTGATGAAATACTTTGTTTATGAAGACTCTATTCCTTAATCTGATTTCTAGAATGTTGAACTAAAAACCCAAAGTAGTTGCTGTTGAGTCAGTTCTGACTCATGGTGACTCCATACGTGTCAGAGTCAAACTGCTCCATAGTGTTTCCAGTGGTTATGCTCCTTCAAAATAAGATTGCCAGGTCTCTCTTCTGATGCCCCACTCGTTAAATTAGAACCAACTTTGCTAAGTAGTCAAGTATTGAACCAACTGTTAAACTGGAAACACAGAACAATTTCAAAAAGTATGGCCTTTACAAGGGCATTCCTAGTGCCCATGTGAGTCAGAAATGTGCAGAGTCCTTGTTCAGATTCTAGCTTTACCACATGAAGCTGAGAAAAACTTTTAGGGCTTCTTCCCTCAAAACAGTTAGGCCTGCCAGCACTTCAAATTTTGGCTTACTAAATCTCAATTCTGATTTCTGACCTCCAGGTCTATAAAAGAATAAATATATGTGTTGCTTCAAGTAACTAAGCTTGTGGTAATTTGTTACAGCAGCAATAGGGAAATAATGCAACACACATATATTTAGTCCTGAGGGACTTAGAGTGGAAGTGAAAGCAAGCTGAAACTGAAAGTGTTAAGAACATATTTCTCAGAGATACAAAAATTAGGACTTCATTGTTTTGTTGGTTTTTTTTAAATTTTATTTTATTATTTTTTGTGTGTATGTGTATGTGTATCATCAGATCAGATCTGACTGGTACAGGAGATTTGCCCCTCCTTCTCCAGCAGAGCATCTGGTGGATTTGAACCACATACCCCTGGGATTGCAGTGCAACTTCTTGCCACTAGGCCTCCAGAGCTCCCTACAGGACTTCATTGTTGAGAAGGGATAAACTCAAGAGAGTCTTTCCAGGAGAAAAAGTTTCATTTCAGACACTCTTTCTAGATCTTGGTCTGTGATGGGCCAGGAATGAGAATAAGAGCAAATCACCTCAGCTTGTTGGTTTTCATTTTATCCTCTTTCCAGTGAGGGGAAATGAATTATAATAGTGTGGCTAGATTATGTTGTTGTTGTTGTTGTTAGGTGCCATCGAGTTGGGTATGACTCCTAGCAACCCTATAAACATAAGATCTGAACCCCGTCCTATCCTGCAGCGTGCTCACACTTCCTGACACACAAGAACCCATTGCAGCAGCGGCCTTGTCAATCCACCTGCTGGAGGGTCTTCCTCTCCACCGACGCTCCACCCTTCCTAGCATCATGCCCCTCTCCAAGGACTAGATCCTCTTAGCAACATGCCCAAAGTATGTGAGGCAAAGCCTCATCATTCTTGCCTCCAAAGAGCAATGTGGTTTGAGTAAGTAACAGATATTCTTTTTCTCTTATATCACAGAAAATGTTTACAGTGAATAATATATCTCCCTTCTACTTCTTGCCCCTTAGACAGCAAATCACCTTTTTCCACAAACTATAGTTTTCCATTTAGTGTGTAATTCTCTTGATATGACTCATGCATTGAAAATCTGTACAGACACATATTCTCCTTAAATAAAAAATATTACACAAACTATTGTCATCCCAAGACGTGGGTTTAAAGGTGCTGCACTTGTGATTAAAAAGAATAGAAACCCGGGGTTTAAAGATGAGAGTGACCTTTTATTAGGTGTGTAGCCCGTGGGGAAAATCAACAGTAAATCAAGAGATTTGCAGATGGTCTATCAGTAATCATTTTGTTAATTGTTTTGTTAGATACTGGTTATCACTTCGCTAGTTTGTAAACTATAAGGCTTTATCTCTTTCTGTCCATCCAGACATCCAAATGTCTTTCTAATGAGATCTTTCCTCCCAAAATGAAAACCTGTTCTACAAGTCCCAAGCATTTCTGTGCTAATAAAGGAGGGATGTTTATGTAACATCCTTAACAAAGGGTTATTTTCAAGAAAGACAAAACACCCTCAGTACTGCCAACTACTTCCCTTCACCACCGTGCTCCTTACTATTTTCTGTTAAAAAAATAACTTGGGATTATTAGCTTATTGTATGATTTCTCTTTTCATGAAAAATTTTAATCATATTGAAATTATTAAATTTTATTACAGTATTTTTTAGTTTTGTGAAAGTTCATGAAGAGATTGACTTTCATTCATTCGTGCACACTGCCTTCCCCCCACTTCCCTTTGTAATGCCTCTTTATTATTATTAACGGCAGCATATGCCATTATTTCAGTGTAGAAGAATGTATTTAATCTGCCCTTCACAGAAACACTTTTGCTATTATGAGCAACAACTGGTGTCAGGGGCAGATCACTCAATAAGCAACATGAACACATATAGGTTATCTTGCTTACTGGGTGCTCCACTCCTGTCAGTGATTATAAATTTGAAAACAGCTTTTGATTCTGTAGGAAGGAGCTAGAGAGTTGGGAGAGGTATGGTCACCAGTCATTCTCACCTAGAAGCAGAATCTTTGATGAGGTGAAAAAATGTGAAATTGTTTGCTACAAATTAATATGTAAACTCAAGAATGTCCACACATATCTTGTTTACTGGGTAATCTGAAACTGTTGTTGGTATACACATTACTTTATATGGTACCAATGAAGGTGAAAACATAAATAGACCAAATTATGGGCTAATGTGTACATTGACTTAAAATATTGGGAGTGGGGGTGGGGTGGGCAGGGAGAAAAGTGCAACAAAGAATGAATGGAAATCCAAAATCTCTGTAAATGTTTATTGAAATTAATTTTTAAAAAATTGGGAAATTATACCCCTGCAAAGCATATTCTAGTGTTTTATTGTTATAGATCATAATTGTTGTTGTTGTTAGGTGTCATTGAGTTGAAAATGACTCATTGTGAATAACAGATGGGAACTTTCTCCTATTCTCTGTCACCATCATCATGTGATACACTTAAGCCCATTGCTGCAATCACTAAGTCAATCCATCTTGTTGAGGGTCTTTCTCTCTTTTACTGGCATGATGTCTCTTTTCCAACATGATGTCCCTTTCTAGGGACTATCCTCTCCTAGCAAAATGTCCAAAGTATGAGCTATGACATTTGCCATCTTTGCCTACAAGGAGCACAATGGCTGCACTTTTCCCAAGACATAGCTAGTGTTCTTTTCGCAGTCCATGGATACTCAGTCCTCATCTCCAACCTCACAGCTCAAGGAATCAATTATTCTTCTGTCTTACTGTCAGAAGCGTAGCAAGTGATTGCAAAGACCATGGCCTGAATCAGGAGCATCTTAATCTTTAAACCAGTACCATTGCTCGTCAATATTTTGGAGAAGTCTCTGACAGCAGACTTGCCTAATCTATACTAGTTAACAACTGAAAAATTTCAGGTAATAACATATGAACAAGAGCCAATGGTAATGACGGAAGAAGATCTTGTAGTTAAGGCATTGGCAGAAAATAAGGCCCCAGGAATCAATGGGATACCAATTGACAAGTTTCAACTAACAGATGCAGATCAGGATGTACTCACCAGTCTATATCAAGGAATTTCGTTGGAGGACAGCTGCCTGGCTGACTGACTGGAAGAGATCCATATTTGTTCCCATTCCCAAGAAAGGGTGACCTAACAGAATGTGCAAATTATAGAACAATATCATTACTGTCACATGTAAGCAAAACACTGCTGAAGATCATTTAAAAACTTAACATTGATAAGGAACTGCCAGAAGTTCAAACTGGGTTTAGAAGAGGCTGTGGTACCAGGGATCTTATTGTTGATGTCAGATGGATTCTGGCTGAAGGTAGAGAATACCAGAAGATTGCCTCTTTGTGTTTTATTGACTATGCAAAGGCCTTTGGTTGTGGATCATAACAAACTATGGCTAACATTGAAAAGAATGGGAATCCCAGAATACTTAGTTGTGCTCATACAAAATGTATACCTAGATTAAGAAACTGTTGTCCAAATGGAACAAGGAAACACTGCTTGTTTCAAAATTAGGAAGGGCGTGCATCAGGGATGTAACCTTTCTCCATTCCTTTTTCTTGTGGTGTATTGAATTTGTATGCTGAGCAAATAATTCATGAAGCTGGACTCTATGAAAAGAATGTATCATCAGAATTGGAGAAAGATTCATCAACAACCTGCGTTACACATATGACACACCCTTACTTGTTGAAAGTGAAGGGGGATTGAAACATTTGCTGCTGATGATCAGGGACTACAGTCTTCAGTATGGGTTACATCTAAACATCAAGAAAACCAAAATCCTATCACGGGGCCAATAGGTAACATCATGACTGATGGAAAAAGGACTGGATTTGTCAATTATTTAATCTTGCTTGGATCATAATAGGTAAAACACAACTGATGCCATCTTTGATTAGATAACCCTTTTCATTGCTCTATTTTTTTTCCTTCCCCCTTGTTGATACTAGAACTACTGGCACTGTTAATAACTATCATTCCTCTTTGAATAAGAATGCTTTGACAGATTAAGCACCTATAACTCAGATGTCAGCAGGACTGGCATAAATTGGTCTGAAACAAGAAGGACAAACTCTCCCTGACTTGGTTATCCTTGTTTTAAGGAACCTTGAGACTAGTTACCTCTTCAGTTGTGTTTCATGTAGTGTATCCTTGACTGCTTGCATTTTCCTTTGAACCCTATTTAAGCTGTAATAACTTAGCTTCCAGCAGAGCAGCCTTGGAGGAGTCTGAGCCACAGCTATCTCTCATTGATTCACATCCTAATAGAAATAGCTTTCACTTCTAACCTGAGCCAAATAATCAACTGTTGGTACAGGGGGGAAACTTTTCTTTCCCTTTTAGGTAACAACCACAGTTTTAGCAACCTCAAACAAACATTTATTATTGTCTCTTAGTGTTCTGGTGGTCGGAGAGCTCAGCTGGGTGGTTTCCTCTCTGAGATGTCTCCTATATTGCAGTGAGCTGGCTGTTGAGGGCAGAAGCCCTCCTGTGTCACAGAACTGCACTGGAAGAACTGGGGCCTGGTGTCAAAAACTTTCAGCTAGTGTTCCATCTAACCCAAGGAAGTACTGATGTATGTTCCTGTCAATCATGTATTCTTTTGCTTCAGATTACCACTTGGGTGATTGAAATGTGTTATCTTGTAATTTTTATTTACATTTCTCTAATAGTGGAAGAAAGGGGCTCTAAGAGACAGAGTCTGTGTGGAGTTATGAAGCCCACCCACAGATCTATCACTTCAGACCCACCAGCAACTCCTCAGGAGAAAGAGGGACAATTTCCTCCAGTGCCATTTACAACCTCTGAAAACTGATGGAGGGTCGGCTATGAGTTGGTGTCAACTGGACGTCAATGAGTTTGAATTTTCTATGAGTAAGAAGCTTTAGTATAATTTCATGTCTTTAAAAACTTCTTTCATTCAGATAGTGAGAGCTGATGGCCTCAGGGGGAAAGAACTTGCAATACTGTCCCAAAGGCAGGCAGTTTGAATCCACCGACTGCTCCACAGGAGAAAAATGGGTAGTCTTCACTCAAGCAATTAAAAACTTTCAAAAACCAGCTGAAGGGTCAACAGTGAGTTGGTTTCTGACTGGACAATGAGAGTTTTGAGTGTATTCGGACACCAACCAAAATTTTGGGGTTTCCTGGGTCTTCTGAACAAGCCTACTGATCCAAGTGCTCCCATTTCTCTCCTCCTAGGGAGCTCTGGTGGCCTCGTGGGAAGGAGTTGCACTACCAACTTATAGGCAGGTGATTCATATCCACCAGCTACTTCTGCTGCGCAAACTCCTCCCGTGTGATTTACAGCCTCTGACAGTCCACTGGAGGGGCAGCTAGGGGTCAGTTGCAACTCTATGGTACATAACAATAGCCACAGGCGCGAGCACTACGAAACTTCATCATACAGGAGCTTACATACTTTGAGTATGTTGTCAGTAGAGGCTAGGCCTTGAAAACAGACACCATGCTGGGAGAGGCATCAGTGAAAGGATTGGATTGACAGGGTGAGGTTTTCAGCTGTTGTTCTTGGGATCGCTAGGAGCCATCTTCATGACCTTATAGCATTTCCTTTTCAGGATACCAGCCTCAGGGGCCCCAGGACACCTGCACTTCTGAGTAACCGGCTATAAACTTGGGAGTGCCCACTAATCCCTCAGGTGCAGTAACTTCTAGCATGACTCACAGAACTCAGGATAATATTGCATTTAATGATTGCTGTTGCTGGGTTTGAGTAGATTCCCACTCATCACAATCTTATTTGACAGAGTAGGACTGTCCCATAGGGGTTTTTATTTACTTGCTTTTACTTTTTATTATAGGTTGGGTGTAAGTTTACAGAACAAATTAATTTCCTATCCAACAATTTCTGCACTTTTTGTTTGAGAACATTGTTTGCAACCTCTCTGTACCTGTAATGATGCTTTCCCCACCCTTCCTCCAGCTCCCTGGTTCCATTTGACCGTCTCTCCTGCCCTGCTTTGCTTTCTGAGCTTTGTTTTTGGGCAAATACCATGCTATTGGTCTCATGTGATTGATTTCACTGAGTTGTACATTCCTTTCTGACATTATTATTCCATTTATAAGCCTGTCTATTGTGAGGCGTTAAGTTGATCCTTGGGGGTGGGTTCAGTTCCAGGCTTGAAGAATGTTTAAGGATCACAGTCTTGGAGGTCCCCCAGAACCTGTCAGCCCAGTGAGTGGGGCCTTTTGGAAATGACTTTGATTTCCCCCCACTATGTTATTTTCTCCCTCTCTGTCCAGGACCTTCAATTGCGGTCCTGATCCGAGTGGTCAGTATTAGTAGCTGGGGCCTCACAGGGTTTCCTAGGCTGTAGTCTTTACAGGAACAATTTACCAGGCCTTTCTTCTGGGAAGCTAAACTTTAGGTTAATAGCCAAGTGCATATCAAGTGCACAGGATAAAGACTGAGAGGGTCTTATTAATGCTAACTTCTGCCCAAGTAATAATTCTGTCCTGGAGAGGATGAAACGAGGCTGCTCCTTGGAGGCAAAGATTCTGAAGCGTCATTTGACATACCCTGGGGATGTGGCAAGGTGGGACCAGTCCTTGGAGAGGGACGTCATGTTTGGAAGGTGGGAGGGACAGAGCAGGAGAGGAAGACCCTGCATGAGATGGATTGATTCAGTGACTGGGGTAATGGGGATAGGTTTGTTAGAGACAATGAAATTGGCTTAATATAGAGCAGAGTTCAGAGCTGTTGTACATAGGGTCGCTATGACTCAGAAGCAACTCAATGGCATATAACAACAAACAACAACCACCTGAATTCTATGACATTGTGAAAATAGCAATGTTTAAAGGCATCTGTTTGTGTTCAAGCAAATGACTAGCTGCAAACATCCCCCTTTCTCTTAGGACTTAAATGAGACTTGCCATAAGGCTTGTTTACCTATGACAAACTCCCAGATCCTTCAAATTTCTATTCTTTGTTGTATAAATGAACAACAGAATTCCTTGTTTTCATTAATCAACCAGCAACAACATACTTGTTATCACAACTCTGGTGAAGCATTTCTCCAGCCTTCAGGTCTCTGAATTTTTGCCCATTTGCAATCTCTGCCAACATATTACTCTTTCCTAAGGCCTTCTCCAAGCGAGCTCTGGTGGCATCATGGTAAGGAGTTGTACTGCCAACACAAAGCACACAATTTGAATGTGCTCTGTGGGAGGGAGAAAGATGGGCAATCTTCTCTCCTACGATGTATTGTTTCTAAAGAACCTCTAGAGGGTGAGCTATGAGTCTGTTCTAACTTGACAACAAGTATACAACAACAACAACAAGGTCATAATAACAACAATAAAGTCTTCTGGAAAATAGACCAACTACACCCTATACTGATATTCAAGTCCCAAAGATAAAGGAGCTTTCCTTCTGTAGAATTACGGCGACTCGACAAAAATGAAGAGAATTAAAACATGGTGATCTTCTTGCCTCACTAGAGAGGCAACACAACTCCCCAAACAAGGACAGGCGCTGCAGGAAAGAGGGGGGACAAAGCCGTTGTGCTACAACATAACTGCTTCGGAGTTCCTCCCAAATCTTAAGAGTTTGTGATTTCAGGGACTTCTGCATTTCCCCAGGACGTGCAAATAGCACAGCACGGGTGACTTAAGGTTTTTCATTGGCTTTTGCCTGGTGACATAAAAGGATACCCAGTTCTCTTTCTTTTCTTAAAAAAAAATGTTTTATTATGTTAAAGAATATGGACACAATCTGCATTCTTGTAGTTGTTGTTGGGTATCGTAGAGTCAGATCTGATTCATAGCTGACCCTTCAGCAGGTTTTCAGAGGCAGTTAATCACTCAGGAGGAGATTGCCCATTCTTCTCCCACGGAGCAGCTGGTGACCTTGAACATCTTGCCTTCAGGATCGCAGCGCAGCTTTTTGCCACTCGAAGAGCGAATTCAGTTCAGGCGTTTGGATTGCCTTTTATTTTTGTTCAAAAGCCCTCAGCTTCAGAGAGAGCTTGGCCAAAGTTTCGAAGTTTCATCTGATCTTCTTTAAAAACAGCCTGAGTCAAAAAAAGTTCAGTGGCTTTTGGCTACAAATGTGGGGACAAAATAAGAAGCTGGTTTCCTGCATCGTGTTCTAATCTGTATTCATGCTTCTCGTTTGGGGCCAAGAGCATGAGCCACTTTGGAGTCGTACTCAAAGACGTGTATGCATTATTCTTGATAGTGGCGCCACCGAGGTGAAGGCGTTATGCTTGCCTTAACTGCCGTGAAAAGCTCGAGGTCATCCAGTCGCCTTCGTTTTCGAGGAAAAATAATGGTGCTGATTTATTTGAAAGGCCCTTTTACACACTGCAATGGGCTGCAAGGGACCAGAGTTCTGGGCTCTTTCCGAATACAAATTAAGTGCTGGGCTCCCTCTGGTGGCAAGAGAGAGACATTTACGACATAGGATTGCTTTTTTAGGTTTTGCGGTTGAAGGGCATGATTTAATTCCATTAAGTTCAATTACTTCACAGTCCAATCAAATTTAGGCAATGACAGATATTTATCAAGTCATATATTTTACTCAGTATTTGCTTTGTTCTTTTTCATCTTAGGGTCCAGTCCCGCTGATTCCTACTCATAGTGACCCTATATATATATAGGCCAGCATTTGTTAAGCACCTTTGAGCCAGAACCACCTTACAACTGACCTTCCAGCTGGTTTTCCTGGGCAGGAAATCACACAGGAGGTCATAGCCCGTCTTTCTCCCGTGGAGCAGTTGGTGGATTCGAACCATATACTTTTGGGTTGGCATCGCAACTCCTTAGCACTAAGACACCCAAGCTCATAGGACAGAATAGAACTGCCTTGTAAGGTTTTGAAGATACAGATCTTTACTGGAGCAGATTTTTCGATCACGGGAATGGTTGGTGGGTTGGACTGCTAACTTGTCAGTTAATGGACTCCCACCTAATTCACTACACCAGCGTGGCTCCTCATGGCTTTTAAGTGGTGTGTTTTAAGAAAATCCATCATGTCTGGGTGCCACAACTGATTCATGCTCTTGTTACTGACCAAAGAGACTGACAGTTGGAACTTAACACAGAACTTCTGCTGAAGAAAGGCCTAGAGACCTTGGTCCACAGGACTACAGCCATCAAGTTGCTAAACAGCTCACTTCTACCTTGTGACCTGCGGCGTTGCAGTGAACTGAAGTCGTTTGATGGTAATAGGTTTGTTTCATTGGGTTCAAAGATACTTATCTGCCTCCCACAAAAATGTGTGCATCTTTATTCTGTAGGGATCTAGAACATTATTAACTTTTAAAAATGAAAAAATCCAGAGATCAAGATGTTAATTGGTTTTGAGTTGTTTCTCTATAATTGTTGTTGTTGTTATGTGCTGTCGAGTCACTTGCGACTCATAGCGACCCTATGTACAACAGCCCTAAACTCCACTCTGTCCTGTGCCAATCGCACTCTCTCTGACACTCCCATCCCAATTAACCCAGTCACTGAATCAATCCACCTCATAGAGGGCCTTCCTCTCCTGCGCTGTCCCTTCCACCCTCCCAAGCATGATGTTCCTCTCCAAGGACCGGTCTCTCCTCACAATATGTCCAAAGTATGTTAGACGGAGCCTCAGAATCCTTGCCTCCAAGGAGCCACCCGGTTTAACCCTTTCCAGGACAAATCTGTTTGTTTTCCTAGCAGTCCATGGTATTCTCAATACTCTTCTCCAGCACCACAGCTCAAAGGCATCAATTCTCCTATCCTCCCTGGTCATTGTCCAACTCTGATGCATAACAAGTGATTGCGAAGACCATAGCCTGTCAACAATCCTCATACATTTTATTAAAAATTAAATGTAAGGTGCTCTCTGCTCCCTGTCAATTGACAGATTACCCTCTATTCTTGTGTAGCCTCAGCTGCATCCTTGAGACATGATAGTGAAGGTCAGAGTCAGTGGATTTGGCTGCATTGTATTCCTGGTCACCAGGGCTGCTTTTAACGCTAGCAAAGTGAATGTTGTCACCGTCAATGACCCCTTCATTGACCTCAACTACATGGTCTATATGTTCCAGTATGCTTCCACCCATGGCAAGTTCAATGGCACTGTCAAAGCTGAGAATGGGAAGCTGGTCATCAATGGGAAAGCCATCACTGTCTTCCAGGAGGGAGATCCCACCAACATCAAGTGGGGTGATGCTGGTGCTGAGTATGTTGTGGAGTCCACCGGGGTCTTCACAACCTTGGAGAAGGCTGTGGCTCACTTGAAGGATGGTACAAAAAGGGGAAGCATCTCTGCTCCTTCTGCCAGTGGCCCCATGTTTGTGATGGGCGTGAACCATGAAAAGCATGGCAACTCTCTTAAGATTATAAACAATGCCTCCTACTCCACCAACTGCTTGGCTTCCTGGCCAAGGTCATCCATGACAACTTTGGCATCGTAGAGGGACTCATGACCACAGTCCATGCCATTACTGCCACACAGAAGACTATGGATGACCCCTCTGGAAAGCTGTGGTGTGATGGCTGTAGAGCTGCCTAGAGCTGCCAAGGCTGTGGGCAAGGTCATCCCTGAACTGAATGGGAAATTTACTGGCATGGTTTTCCGTGTCCCCACCCCTAATGTGTAAGTTGTGGATCTGACCTGCCGTCTGGAGAAAGCTGACAAATATGATGACATCAAGAAAGTAGTAAAAAGGGAGCTCTGGTGGCCTAGTGGCAAGAGGCTGCACTGCAACCCCAGAGGTGTGCCGCTTGAATCCACCAGAGCTCTGCTGGAGAAGGAGGGACAATCTCTTCCTGTACCAGTCAGATCTGATTTGACAATACACACACAAAAAATAATAAAAATAAAAATAAAATTTAAAAAAAGAACGTAGTAAAACAGGCATCAGAAGGGCCCCTCAAGGGCATCCTGGGATGCACTGAAGACCACGTTGTCTTCTGTGACTTCAGTAGTGACACCCATTCTTCCACCTTTGATGCTGGACCTGGCATGGCCCTGAACGACCACTTTGTCAAAGTCATTTCCTGGTATGATGATGAATGTGGCTACAGCAACCGGGTGGTCGACCTGATGTTTCACATGGCCTCCAAGAAAAAGATCCCCTTGGAACACTAGCCCCAGCAATAGCACTAGAAGAGAGAGAGAGACCCTCAGCTGCTGGGGAGTCCTCGCCCCAGCTTGGTCCTCCCACACACTGAGAATCTCACATCCTTGACACAAGTTGTCATTAAATCCCCCTGAGAAAGGGGAGGGGCTTGGAGAGCCATTCTTGTCATGTACCATCAATAAAGTACACTGTAGTCAGAAAAAAAAAAAAGACATTTTAAAGCAGCAAGTGAAAGGTTGACTAGGACAGGAACATTTATAAAATTATTGCCAGTCTCTTTCTAATCCAATCAATCTCTCCTCCACATTAGAGCCAGAATAATATTATCAAAACATAATTTGATTTGGTTACTATGTTGCTTTAATTTATTAGAAAGAAAAGATAACTTGGCCCACTGAAGGCAGAGTGCAATAGGAGGAACTTGGGCCCTGGAGCCAGACTGCTCAGATTGCTCTCCGGCTCTTCCAGTCGCTAGCTGGAACCTTGGATGAGCCAGTGAACTTTCCCTGTCTTCAGGAGGATAAATAATAATAAATAATAATAGCACCCACCTTACATTGTTAAGTGCCTTTGGGACAAGTGTGACTCACAGTGGCCCTGTGTACAACAGAAGGAAGTAGTCCCATCCTGCTCCATTCTCCCAGTTTATAAGCTAGGGTCCAGTTCACTCTTTGTAACCACTGTGTCAAAACAAGCCAGGGAGGGTCTTCTTCTTTTTTTTTTCCTCCCAGTGACTTTCTACTTTGCAAGCATGCAATTCTTCTCTGGGGATGGGTTTCTATTGATAACATGTCTAACGTTTGGGAGACAGAGGCTTACCATGCTAATTTTAAGGAGCTCTAAGTCTTCCAAGACAGATTTGCTGGTTTTCTCAGCAGTCTATGGTACATTTAATATTCTCCATCAACACCATCACTCAAACACACCAGTTCTTTAGTTTTACTTATTCATTGTCTAGATTTCTCATACAGTTGAAGAAACATGAGATGATTAAAAATACCATGGTCAGGTGGACCTTACATCCCAAAGTGACATCTTTGATTTTTTTAAGACTTTTTTGCAGCAAATTTTCACAAGGTTATAAATACATGAGCTGGAAACATTGCTGTTTCCATGAGCATTGGTAGTAAATCCAACTAAAATGAAATCCTTCATGATTTCCATATTTTCAGCATTTATCATGGTTTTGTTTATTGGTTCAACTTTGGGGACTTTGTTTTCTGTATGTTAAGGTATAATTTAGGGAGCCACGGTGGCCTAGGGGTACGGAGGTGAGGTGCCAATTTGAAAGCACGTGGTTCAAATCCACCAGTTGTTCTGCAGTAGAAGGATGGACTATCATCTCCTATGCAATTTATGCCTCTGAAAAACCTCTGGATAGTCAATTATGAGTTGGTTCTGACTTAATGTTTCATAGCAACAAACAACAATAAGGTGTCTTTGGTCTCGATCAGTCAGTGCTTGAAGCCCCCTTTGCTTTCAGCAAGTAAGATTGTGTGATCTGTTGTGTTCTTCTCGCTTACTGCAGGCAAAGTGGTGTTATCTGTATGATACAGGTTGTTGAGTCTTATTCAAAACTCAATGCCACATTCTTTTTCAAAAAAGTCCAGCTTCTAGAATAAGCTCAGCAGGTAGACTGAAAGGTAAGAGTCCACACCTGGCACACACATTTCTTGATTTTAAACTGTGCAGTGTTCGCATGCTCTGTTTGGACAACAAAATCTAGGTAAGGATTTCATATAAGCATAATTAAGTGTTCTGGAATTTCTCACGCTTCTCAATGTTAGCCATACAGCTATGATATCGCTGGTGTCATGGCCCCTTCTAAATCTAGCTTGATCTTCTGGCAGAACTTTTGTCAATGTACAGTTCTTGTCATTTTTGGACAATCTTCAATAATATTTTACTTGTGTGTGATATTAATGATGTTGTTTGATAATTTCCACATTCTATTGAATCTCCTTCTTTTTTGGAACGGAAACAAATATGGATCCCTTACAGTCAGTTGGCCAGGTAGCTGTGACTGTACCAAAAAGAATTGTCTGACACTGAAATATTTCAAAAGTAGCATATCATAAGGGAGCACTAGAGACCTAGCAGTAAGAACTTGTGCTGCAATCCCACAGGTATGCAGTTCGAATCTACCAGCTGCTCCACAGGAGAAGGATAAATAATCTCTGCCTCTTTAAACTCACTGGAGGGTCAGTTATATGTTTGTTCTGACTTGATGGCACATATAACAACTGTGTACGATAAAGAATCAAAGATGATAAGGGAAGAAGATAAAGCTGCACTGAAGGAATTGGCAAAAAAGTAATGCCCCAGGGATTGATGGAACATCAATTGACATGATTCAACTAACAGATGGAGCCCTGGATATCCAGCCCTGGATTTCCTGCAAATACATAGCTCCCTAATGAGGGGATTGGTCAGTTTTGTCATCCACTAGACTCAGATTGAACAGGCTCAGTGAAAGCAAACAGGAATCTTGGAACCAACAAGGAAGAAGAGGTGGAGAGTCCAGAGCTTGTCCATTTAGACCAGAGATTCCTTGAGTCTTATAGAGTCCAAATGAGAGTTCTGGCAACAGAATATCTTGATATAATATTCTTCTTCATAAAGTTCTTCTTACGTTTTGGATTATGTGCTTAGCATACAGATGAAATAAATTTAAAGGATTCAATACAACTGTGATGCACACCTTTCATGGTTTAAAACCATGAAATATCTTCTTACATTGTTTAAATGACTCTTTCTTGGTCCATATGCAGGTTTTGTCTGAGCACAATTAAATGTTCTGGAATTACCATTCTTCACAACAGTGTCAAATATTATAAACAGTTAAATACTTTATATAGTCAATAAAATAAATAATGATCTTTCTGAAATTTTCTTCCTCCAGTCAAGATTCACCTCATAGCACTAATGATTTCCCTTATTCCCTAGTCCCTTTTGAATGAAACTTAAAATTCTGGAAATCACTTTTCACTGTATGACGGCAATAATTTTGAAATTATTTTCAGCCAAATTTCTGCTTGTATGAAAGCAGAGTACCAGAGGAATGTCTGTCTGTGTTTCTTTGGCTATACAAAAGCAATTGATTGTGTGGCTCACAACAAACTGTGGCTGACTGTGAGAAGAATGGGAATTCTAGAATATATGTGCTTAAGTGAAACCTACATGTAGACCAGGAGGCAGTCATCAGAACAGAGCAAGGAAACACTGCATGGTTCGAAATTTGGAAGGGCATATGCCCGGGATGTGTCTTATTTCCTTACCTATTCAATATGTCTTTGACTGTTTGGATCATAACAAACTGTGGCTGACTCTGAGAAGAATGGGAATCCCAGAACACTTGATCGCTCTAATGTGAAACCTATACTTGGACCAGGAGGCAGTCGTCAGA
>NW_006399758.1:37882969-37889701 GCF_000299155.1 Elephantulus edwardii | reverse complement strand
GACTCGATAGCACATAACAACAACCAACAACATATATGCAACACATTTTGTTCAACCATTTATCATTTTATGAATTTGTGGATTGTTTTTCTCACTTGCTATTGAGAATAGTGTTGTAATTTACAACTAAGTACAACATCTATTTGACTTTCTGCTTTCAATTCTTTGAGAAGAAACTTGGGTTTTCTTCCAGGCTTTCATCAATTTCATTTTAGGGAGCACTGGTGGCATAGCCTGAAAGAAATTATGCTGCTGATTTGAAGGCCATCACTTCCCTGGGAGTTTGGAAGCACCAATGGCTCCTTGAGAGAAAGGTGGGCTGTCTGCTCCTGAGTTATTTACAGCCTTGGAAACCCACTGAAGCGTCAGTTACACTCAACAACTGTACATTTTAAAATGTTTAATTATAGGAAAGGGTCATTTTTATAATTAAGGTAGGTAACAATTACCTTTTCTTAAAAATTGCTTGAAGACACGCACAAAAGGGATCTTATCCTCCAAGTTTAACAAAATAATTTATCCTTTTTATATTTAAAAGAGGGTCACGTAGGCAGTAAATCACATGGGAGGATATTCCCTATCCTTCTCCCATGGAGAAGCTGGTGGATTTGAACCAACTGATCAGATTCTGTATTAGCCTCTCTGTTATTGGGTGTTCAAGGGTATCTAGTCTTGAGGTATCAAGGGCCTCTGATCTCAGACTCAGGGGCTTCCAGACTGAGAGTTTCGGGAGTCTCTGATCTTGGTGGTCTCAGGGCATCTGATATGAGGTACTTTGATCTTGGGGGTGTCTCATTTTGGAGCTCTAGTGGCCAAGTGGCAAGAAGCTGTGCTACAATCTTGAAGGCATGTGGTTTGAGGCCACTAGCTGCTCTGCAGGAGAAGGATGGACATTCTTCTGCTGTGAATTAACTGCCTCTGAAAATCTGCTGGAGGGTCAGCTATGATGGGTCGGTTCCAAATCTATGGTACACTATAACAATATACCATGGACTGCTAGGAGAACAAACAGGTTTGTCTTGGAGAGGGTGAAGCCAAAAATCTCTTCCTTGCTTAATGTTTCATTTCATTTCCCCTCCCTAAAGTTTCACAAGAAATGTGTTGTTGTGTTTGGGGTTTTTTGTTTGTTTGCTTTTTGTTGTTGTTGCTGTTTTTAAAATGGACCATGAGCGACCAGGAAGAAAAATGAAGGTATGCATATCTTTCTACCTTTTGTGGGCACAAATATTCCATGTGGATGGTCATCTTGATTTGAACATAATGTTGTCGAGTCAGAATAGATTCGTAACTGATCTTCCACGGGCTTTTGGAGGCTGTAAATCACATAGGTGGACAGTACCCAACTTTCTCCAATAGAGCTGTTGTATTGGAACCCCTTGAGAAGTACTGCTCCTGGGTTATTAGCACAGCCCACTACAGATTACACAGGCCACCGACCAAAGGCAAAGAGGCCAAGAAAGGTTTTTTCCCGAAACCTGGGACTGGGTGATATGCCTTTTTACCTTTCTCTAAGACCGTTTTTGTTATTGCCCAACAAATGTTGCCCAAGATATGCCACAGGGTGTGGCCAGGGAAGGAAAGCCATAAGAAGGAACAAAGAAGGCTGGATTCAGGAAAAGAAATACAAACCAGCATGCGTGGGCCCGGGGGAATTCTGACGGCAAGAAAAGGAAGTATATCATCAGCTGGATGTGGTTAAGTGGTCATCGTAAAACGTTTAGAAAGTTTGTGGGTCTTCCCACCCCACACAATCTCTCTCCCGCCTCTCTTCAAGGAGGAGAATTTCATGGAGGAAGTAATAACTACAAAAAAGGATAAATCATTTTTATAAAATAAAAACAATAACTTGGACTCATTCACTTACTTATTACTGTTGAGTTAGGACCGAGTCACGGCAGACTTTCCAGAGGGTTTTCAGATGTAAATCTTGCGGGAGGAGATTGCTCATCTGTCTTCCATGGAGCAGCAGGTGGATTCAAACCACCTGCTTTTGGGTTGGGAGGGAAACTCACTATTCTCTAGGCCACTAAAGATTCCTTTATGCTGATTAGTGTAGATAACTCATCAAACGTTAATTAAAGATAGCCATAGTCTAGATTTTGTAAATGATGACACAGCTACTTCTGTTGAAAAGTTACAGGCCAGAGACAGACAGGAAGTAAGAATTGGCCTGTGCAAGTGTTCTTTATTCCCTTAATTATCACGGTAGTCAATCATCACAACAACCTTATAAAGTAGTTATTACTTTTCACTTTATTTATGCAGCAACTAAGGTCAAGGAAGGGGACTCAGGTGGCGTAGTCTGTGGGGAGCGGTGGTCTCAAATCTAAGATGGTGCTTCTCCACCAGCAGCTTCAGTGGAGAAAAAGGGGTACCTCCTCCTGTGTGACAGAGTCTCTGAGAACATGCTGGAAGGTCAGCTATAGGTTGCTTCTGCCTTGAGGGCCATGAGTTGGAGTGTCTTTTTTGGTAGGTATGTTGTTGATTGTACTGTCGAGTTAAGTACAACTCATAGAGACCCTATGAACAAAAGGCTTGAGGCCTTTCTATAACAACTATCATCATTTAGCAGAGTTCATAGAGTTTCCAGAGGCTGGTTGTTTAGGAAGTGGATGCCACCCCTGCTTCAAATTTGGCAAGTATGTTGTTGTTGTTGTTAACTGCCATAGAGTTGTAAATGACTCATAGTGACCCTATGAATGAAAGACTTGAACACTTGTATAACTTTAATCGTTTCTCCAAGTTCATAGGGTTTCCAGAGGCAAGCTTTTTCGGAAGTGGATGCCACGGCTGCTTCCAAGCTTGTTTTAATCGGGGAGCTCCACCAAACACTGTCCACCATGGGTAACCATTATTGCATTTGACACACCAGTGTCACAGTGTGGCATAAAGATTCATGACAACTAGCCATCAACCTGCAGGTGTAGCCAAGCATTTCAGCATTTTTACATTCCAGCACACCCAAATGCTGGTGGACTACGGGCTAAAGACCCCCAACTTATCTGGCAAGACGTCTCTGCCGATGCCTACTTGGGAGGAAAAGAAAGCCATAAGAGCCCCAAGTGTTCCATGTGTGTCCCTCCTCAAGACGTTAGAGGCTCTTTTACCATTCGGCATAAACCAATCCATGACACACTAGCCATCAGCCTGCATGTGCAGGGGTTAAAGAAGTTATATGTAAAATTGGGGATTTGAGTTCAGGGAGCAGAATAACAGAACCCTTGACTCTTCCCCCAGACATTACAATACTGCTTTGTTGGAAAACATTTCATGGACTGACCCCTTGTAGGGAGCTCTGCTGGCCCACTCTATAGTTGTAGCTGTGCTGCAATCTCAAAGGCATGCAGTTCAAATCCACCAGTTGCTCAGTGGGAGAAGAATAGGCATTCTCCTCCTGTGCAATTTACTGCTTCTGGAAACCCACTGGAGGGTCAGCGACTTGATGGCACACAACAACAACGGACTCTGCAGGATCTACCACAAAGAGGCTAATTGAGAGTTGAAAGGCAATGTGGTAAGTGGTGGTAAAAGTCAGCATGTGCTCCTGGAGAGGAAAATGACAAGTGTGATTGTGTGAAGGTTTAGAGGATAGAGAGAAAATGCAATTTATCTACACAATGTGAGAAAAGAAATAGAGAAGTGGAAAAACAAGTATTTTCTATGTTTTATTGTTTCTGTAAAAGTGAAACTATTTTTTTTAAAAAAAAGATCTCTGTGAAAACAACAATACATTAAACTACAAAGAAAGTCACAATCATCTGAAGTGTCTTTTACTCTGAGATTGTAATTGTTGACACTTTGCTGAACACCAAACAACTTTCTATGTATATATAAATATATGTATCCCCACTGAACCCAATAGGTCTGACAGATACTCCATTGATTCCTGAGGCTGAAAATCTTTACAAAAGGAAGCTGCCAGTTTTCTTCCGTGGGGCACCTGGTAGATTCAAACAACTGCACTTTCAGTTTGCAGCCCAAAGTGTATGTTAATACTGACCATGCTACCAGTGCATACATACATAATCTCTCTTCCCACACTCCTTGCCTCCCTCCCTCTCTCTCTTTCTCTTGTCTTCCCTCTCTGTCTCTTGTCACACAATGTATGTAAACACACACACACACACACACACACACACACACACATTTCTATAAGTGGCATCATATGTGCATGTTGTTTTGCAATATCTTGTCATTATTTGCCAGTGATACAAACCTTAGGCTTCACTCTAAAGAGTCAATGATTTTACCAGAAAAGTGACGTTGTCATATTTGGATGTCAGTGCAAATTGGCAGCGAGCAACCCTGTTGTTAGATGTGGTTGAGTCAGCTCTGGCTCACAGCAACCCCACAGACAGCAGAATGAAGCTCTGCCCAGCTCGGTGCCATCCTTGCAATCTCTGTTGTGCTTAAGCCTGTTGTTGTCACTGTGTCATTCCATCTCCTTGAGGGATTCTTCTCGACAAGATGGAATGACATCTTTAACTTCCCAGGCATGATGTCATCATAGTGTCTGGAAGACTGATTAAGAGATCATTCTGAGAACTCAGAGAAAAAAAATAAAGAATAATGATGACATGAACACAGGCAATGACAAGAATGGGGTGAAGGGACAAGAAAAGGGAAAAATTCAAATTATCATGAGATAAGGTGACTGGTTTCTTTGACTCTCTGGAGCCTGGGGTTTTTGTTTGTTTGTTTTGTGTTTCAAGTGTTGGAAGATGAGGGGGAAGAGAAAATTCTCATTTGATTCTCAAGTTGCTAGTCCAGGACAATGAATAGGCGTTAGGACTATTCACTAGGAACTGGTGGTGTTGTGTGCTGTTGAGTTGGAACCACCCCATAGCTGACCCTCCTGTGGGTTTTTAGGGGCAGTTAATTACACGGGAGGAGACCGCCCATCCTTCTCCTGTGGAGCAGCTGGTGGATTCCAACTGTGTGCTTTTGGAATTGCAGCACAGCTTCTTACTGGTAGAGCATAATATCCAATGTACAGAGCAGGTGTGGAGCTTCAGATAGGGCCCAAAGATGAAGGAACGATTCTGGACATCATTAGTGAATAAAAACCCAGAGAACGAAGGACTGAACAAAAATAAAAACCCGGGGAACTAATGACTGAACAAGGAGGGACGCAAAACACACAGATCGACCAAAGACTTGGAGTCGGCGCCTTGTTCAATCTTATAACTTTAACACCTTGAATAGCATCACACACACTGTAGACTTGAAAATGTTTCTTGAATTAATAAATGAATCATAATAAAAGTCTGCCTTCATTTTTAATAAAATATTTCCTTAATATGATAATATTAATATTCCATTAATAAATGTATAGGGAGCTCTGGTGGCCTAGTGGTAAGAGGTTGTGATGCAATCCCGAAGGCATGCAGTTCAAATCCACCATCTCTGCAGGAGATGGATGGGCAAGCTCCTCACTTGTAATTAACTGTCTCTGCACATACACTACTACCCCACTTGCTAAATATTGCACTAGGCAGTGAAAAGTGACTAAAATCAATACAGAAAATGGTTTCTTCTCTCAAGAGTTTACCGTGTATAGGGGCAAAAAAAAAATTAAGTTAGGATTTCTGTAATAGGTTATACACATTTTCACTCATTTGATGTTCTAACTCAACTTCTGGTAGGATTGAAATTGTGTATGGGACATCATGAAACAATTTCTGAAATAGTTTGCTAGCATCCAGACACCTCAGGTTGGTGGCATTCTCCAATCTTGCAGTCTGATGACTACTCAAGAAAGGAAATGAGGTTATTGAGACATGTTTTACACCTCAGTGCTTCTCCTTTCCCCTTCTTTTTCTTATTTTAAATGTGTAAGCATGTGTGTGTTGGGGGAGGGGGGAGGATCCCAAACATCTTCCTAAACTTTTGGTGGCCATAGGTATTTAATTTCTTATTCAGAGCACCCTACAATGTCTCGGAAAATAAAGTATACTCATTTTAAAGTCTAACTTTTTTATTCTTTTTTTGTGTGTGTGTTTTATCAGGGGTTGGTTTTGCTTAGTTAGGATTTATATTTTTCTTTTCCTCTTCTGAGTTGTTTGGTGGTTCTTGGTTGCTTGATAGTATTTGTAGCAGCAACTGATTTGAAGAGCGTTGGTACCTAGGGAGAGTGAGAATTCCTGTTTGCCTGAGTAGGTACTCAAGCTTGCAGGAAATCAGGTCTGTCTCCAGAGGGTGTGTGTTGCAGGAGGAGGGACACTTTTCTTCAGAGGAAGCGCTTTTCTTGAGATTGCGTATAGTTTCTTTTGAAGATGACTAAGATCTCTTTTTCTTGTGATGAGGAAGGACATACTTGTGACAAGGGACTGACTCTTTGGCCCAGTGACCCTTATGAGAAACTCTTCTATAAGAACATTCACTATAGACAGCTCTTGTGGCCTACAGGTAAAGAGTTATGCTGCCAACCTAAAGGCAGGCAGTATGAATCTACCAGCTGCTCCTTGGGGGAAAGGTGGATGAGATCTTCCTGTTTGACCCAGAGTCCCTAAAAACCTGCTGGAGGGTTAGCTGTAAGTCTGTTCAAATTCGACGACACTTAACAACAGCAATCATTAGATTAGAGGTCTGGTGGCACAGTGGTAAAACACTTGGGGTTGAACTTACTAAGCACTGTGCAGGAACAAGATATGGCAGCTGGTTTCCATGAGGATTACAGCCTTGGAACTCTGTACCTACCCTATACAAGGGGAACTCCGAGTCACAATCTAT
>NW_006399758.1:37881742-37882869 GCF_000299155.1 Elephantulus edwardii | reverse complement strand
CAACAACAACAACAACAACAACAATTCAATCTGTAAGCAGAACAGATCATCAAGGAGGGTGAGTTCTGTGAGGAGAAGTGTGGCATGAGGATTGGAAGAAGAGTAATCAACAACTTGTGTTATGCAGATGACACAATCCTGCTTCCTGAAACTGAGGAGGACCTGGAGCACTTGCAGCAGAAGGTCAATGACTGCAGCCTTCACTATGGATTGAAGCTCAGCATCAAGATAACAAAGATTCTCTCCACTAGGCCAATTGGCAGCATTACGCTAGATGGTGACGAGATTGAGATTGTTAACAGCTTTAATATGCTTGGCTTCACAATCAACACACTTGGTACCAGCAGGCAGGAAATCAAAAGAAGAATAGCACTGGGAAAGTTTCCAGAGTACTGAAGAGCAATAGTGTCAGTCTAGAGACTAAGATACACATGATCCAAGGCATGGTCTTTGTAATTATTTGCTATGCGTCAGGAAGCTGAACAATGAGTAGGTATGATAAAAGGAGAATTTGCATATGGCTTGTTCTTCAGTCAGGCTGCCTGGCTCTGTTCTGACTGATGATAATTACTTTCTCTATTTTCTCTTTCCATTGTTATAGTTGATTTGATCTGTGTATCGCTCCTGCAAGGCTCATTCACATAGTTATCATTTACGTTGTTGAAAAAAGTCATTTGCAGCGAGTAAGTTATTTGTCTTGTGAAATTCTATCCTGAGTTCTCTAGCATTGTGTTTCTATTACCAAATTCATGTTTTGGAACTTCTGTTCCTTCTTTGTTTCTAACTTTCACTTTCTAATTAACAGTAATTATCAGTGCATTTTGGTTGCATGTTTGGTATACTTCAGACTGCAGAAATTGGTAAAAGTCTTAAATGTCTTCATTTTGGGCATTGAGACTACCATTATTGATTACTGTCCAGCTAGAACTGACTCATAGCTGACCCTCCAGCAGGTTTTCAGAGGCAGTAAATTGTACAGGAGGAGATTGCCCACCCTTCTTCAGTGGAGCAGCTGGTGGATTTGAACTCCTTGCTTTCCAGTTCACAGGGCAGATCCATACCACCAAGTCATCAGACCTCCCTTGTTTTGGTACTAGTAATGAATAAATTTGAATAATATCTAGGTA
>NW_006399758.1:37811553-37881126 GCF_000299155.1 Elephantulus edwardii | reverse complement strand
GGAACAAGATATGGCAGCTGGTTTCCATGAGGATTACAGCCTTGGAACTCTGTACCTACCCTATACAAGGGGAACTCCGAGTCACAATCTATTTCACAGCAATAGGTTTGATTTGGCAGAGACAGGCTGGGGTTCACATTCACATTAACCTCTATGTGTGCAGGATCAGCTCTACCTGGCCCTGGCCCAAGGCTCCCATCTCCCAGTCAGGCTACTAATTTAGTTTGAGAGGTTATGGTGTTAGGACTTTTGAGAAAGGCTTTTCTATAACCCTTCCCCTATTCCTGGAAGCATGGTCCTCAACTGCCTCAACTAAAGACACATGGTTTACCATTGATCAGCATATTTAATATTATCAACAGCTGTGAAGCCAATATAAAAGAGAGAGAGAATGAGCCTATAACTAGAGTGTGGTTGAGGCATAGCCTGATGAAGCTGCAATCCGAGCCCCTCAGCAGGGAACCTCAACACCAGGAAAGAAGAAACAGAGAAAATGGGGTGCTTTCTTCAGGATCAGAGGTCCCTCAACCAGAGGTATTGTCAAGGGGATGATTTCCAAAGAAGTCCAGGGGCCTCTTTGAGTAAGAAATAGGAAGTTCTGATTTGGGTGTGAGACTTTGATAAAATATTGCCACAAACAGATACCAAGCTAGAGGAAGAAAAAGAAATAGGTTTATTGAACATTCATAACAGACGGTAGGTGGGTCAGGACATACTTATCCCATCCCTACCCTTCATATGAGTATATATATCCCTTCCAGTGGGGAGTTGGGTATACACAGCTTCTGATGGATTTACGGTGGCCCTTGAGTGGTGTGCTCTCTGCTTTACTTGTTTTATGTTGCCACAGTCACACGTCATTGTCCAGAATAGTTTCTGATTGATTTACTTTGTCAACATTTCCTTTGTCATTCCTTATCAGTATCTTCCTGTTTATTAAGAAGCTGCTGGGATTAACGGAGGGATTTGCTGTTAACATAGTTTGAGATTGCCATTTACTGAATCAGGACTTTTACTTCCTTGTTCCCAACTTTTGCATTCCAGTCACCAATTAGTATTAACGAGCCCCACCCACCTTCCTACTGGTTTACCTAATAAGTCTATTTTGAACAAAAAGAGCTGCTTTAACATCTGTGTGGTCATTTGCAGTGAATCTTGGACCCAGTAATTAGTAGAGGTTGGCACAGCAGAGTGGTGGTGACATCTCTGATCTTAAAGGAGTCAGTTTTATACTGTGGATGTTGTTGATGAGGACAGTTCCCCTTGGTGGAGTTAATAGAGTTTGGACACAGCCATCTCCATGAAGCCCTTACCCATTTAAAGAGGCTTTTGCAGAAGCTGGTGGGTAAACTAATTTTAGAAGTTCTTTTTCACTGGTCTGAACGTGTTTGAAGTTTAAGCATTCATATTTTCGAGGAACTCTTTACTCTCCTGGTCTACTATTATTAATAAGCCTCTTCATTAATAAACCTCTTCTGAGTTTTCCAAAACTAGAGATTTACTTGCATTTAATTTTGTTTTTCTGACATTTCAAAAGATTTCATATGAGAAGTATATGCAAAGGCAAATCAGCTGCCTATTGTAGGAATCCCCCCCCCCATTCTAATGGTAAAGAATCTATAAGAGAATTCTACAGGGTGACAGGGGCTACAGTAGTCCCTGGTAACCTAATGGTTAAATGCTTCACTTCTACCCGGTTTGGAAGCAGAAGTGGCATCTACTTCCTCAACAATATGCCTCTGGAAACTCTACTAACTTTTATAAATGATGATAGTTATAAAAAGGCTCTAGGCCTTTGTTCATAGGGTCACTATGAGTCATCCTCGACTAGACGTCAATCAACAACAACACCACTACCCAGTGGTTCAAACTCTATCAACCTAGTGGTGCCTTGAAAAACAGCCTACGGAATAAGGCTTTCTGAAAAGTCACATCAACTCAATGGCTACTAACAACTGTAGGTCTATAGTAGTATTGACCACAAAAAATATTTCTCTTGTCTTAAATTAGGGCAAGTTTATATTTATTTATATTGCATCTTTTCCCCTTCCTCAATAAAATAATGTTATGGTTCATATATCAAATGGATTTCAGAACCTTGTTAAATGTCCTCCAGGCTCCTCCATGTTATGTGTTTTATGAATTAATTTTCTCAGTGCTGTGTAATATTCCATTGTGTGAATGTACCATAGTTTTTCTATCCATTCATTTGTTGATGGGCACTTGAGTTGATTCCATCTCCTTGCTATTATGAATAATGCAACAATAAACATGAGTGTGCATATGTCTGTATCTCAGCTCTTGTTTCTTTAGGTTATATTTCTAGTAATAGAATGACTAGGTCAAATGGTATTTCTGTTTTCCACTATTTGAGAAAGTGCCAGACCACCCCCTGTCTCTTGAGCATTTGTGATAACTCCCTGAAGAATGTGACTGTAAGAAGTAAAGAATTAAAAAAATACACAATAATAATAATATCATAGTTTAAAAAATGTGTCTTTAACATTTCAAAGAAATGTGATACTGCAGAATAAAAAAGTTGTCAAACTATTAAATTTTGCTGAAGATAACATGGACATGGTTGTTATTATGTGCATTGAGACTGAACTGACTCAGCTGATTCTGCAATGGATTTTCAGAGACTGTAAACCATACAAGAGGAGATTGCCCAACTTTTCTTTCTCCTGCAGAGCAGCTACGGACTCAAACTGCTTGCCCTTGGGATGAGAGTCAAACTCCTTACCACAAGGCCACCAGATATGGTTATGTCAGTGCAAATTAAAAGTAGGTTTAGAAGAGGATGTGGAATAAGTGATATAACTGCTGATGTTAGACGAATATTTACTGAAAGCAGAGAATCAGAAAGATCTTTACTTATGCTTTTTTCACTACTCAAAGACATTCAGCTTTGTGGATAACACTGTAAAGAATAGGAATTCCAGAAAACTTAATTGTACTCCTGTGGAACTTACAAAAAGACAGGCATTTGTTTGAACAAAACAAGGGGATATCACATGGTCTAAAATCAAGAAATGTGTGAATCAGGCTTAAGTTTTTTCACCATATGTACTTAATATTTATGTTAAACAAATAGCCTGTGAAGCTGGACTGTATGAATAAGAAAGTGACATCAAGACTGAGGAGGACTAAACAACAACCAGTGATATGCAGATGACACAACCTTACTTGTTATAAGGGAAAATGACTTGGAAGCATATAAAAAACTATTGCCTTCAGTATGAATTCTTCCTCAGTATAAAAGAACCCAAAATTCTCACAACTGGACCAAGAGACAACAACAGGATAAATGAAAAAAGGATTGACATTGTCAAGGATTTTATTTCACTTGGATCCATAATCAGTCCCCATTGAAGCAACGGCCAACAAATCAAATTACTTAGGGCCTTGGGGAAAATCTACTGTAAAAGACCTTCTTAAGCAATTAAAACCCAAACAATCACTTTTAGGATTCAGATGCGCTTGAATTAAACCATCGTGTTTTCAATCTCTCCATATACATTTGGAGAAGTCTGGTGACCTAGTCTATAAAGAGTTGCACTTCTTCCCCTTGGTTGTGCCTCTGTGAAGGTTCGAATCCACCAGCAGCTCTTCAGGAGAAAGAATGAAAATATCCTCCTGTGAAATTTAAAATCTCAGGAAACTGGCGATGAGTCGGCTATGAGCCTATTTCAATCTGATGTCACAGTGTGGGTTTTCCTATTGAAACTTAGCCAATGATTATAGAGGAAGAATTGATGCCCTTGAGTTAAGGTTTTGGTAAATAATGCCAGAAGACTGAACAAATTGGTCTTGGAAAAAAGTAAGGCAGAATATTCCTAGAGAAGGACATCATGCTTAATAAAGTAGAAAGTCACTGAAAAGAGAGAGTCCCTCAGTGAGATGGGTTGACAGTTGATGCAACAGAAGGTTCAAACACAATGTAATGACAATTATGGGAATGGTAGAAGGCTGGGCAGTACTTTCTGCCACTATGAGTCAGAAAGGCCTTGATGACACCGAATAGCAATAACATTGAGCAAATTCTAAAGAATTTTCTGGTGAAATGTCTTAACGTACACCAGTGACAGTAGCTGAGGTTGTGGATTTCATTGGTCTCTTTTGAAGGACATTGTGGTAACATTTCCTGGGAGTCTGGAGGGAGTTGCACTGCTAGCCCTAAGGCCACGCCTCTTTGACCATTTGAATCCATCCTGGTTCTGTGCTGCAGGCTTAACTGTGAGTCACTTCTGACTCAACGAAAATGAGTAAGTAAGTGAGTGAGTGACTTTTACCGTGTCCACAGATTTTTACAGCTTTCAAAGTGTTTTAATATACACTGAAATGTCCAATTTCCTTTCCACTTTCGTAAATATATATATATACATATAAATTTTAAGGGAGGGAGTTGATACCAGGAGAAGTGACATCCTTGTGTAAGAAAGTGAAGCAGATACTGCTCATTGACTTTATAAGCACTCAACTGCTCTTTTCCCTTTCACAAACTCTCTATCCTTAACTTTGTCAATGCTGCATTCTTTTTCTCTTCTCTCTTTTCTGGCTTCTCTCAGTTATCTTTGCTCCTTTTCTTCTTATCTGTTAAAAAGAGTTATCCTCAAAACTATGCTCTTGATTACTTTGAACCTTTGGAGTTTAACAGTGGTGATTCAGTGGTATAATTCTCATCTTCCGTGCTGGGGACCACAGGGGCTGGCTCAACTCTTCTCTGTAGGAAAAAGGCGGGCAATCTCATCCTGTGTGCTTTTTAGCCTCTAAAAACTCACAAGAGTGTCAGCTATGAGTCAATCCCCACTCAATGGTACATGACAATCTTACAACAGATGGGAAATTTATATTGAACTCCTAATCAGTACGTCTTATGCATGGCCACTATCCATTTGTTAGCGGAAACTTGCTTCTTCTTGTGCTTCTGAACAGACTTGAGCTGGGTTACAGAGTAAGATTTACTAAGGAGGAAAACCTTGTAATTTCTTTCTCCAATCAGTCAATGAAAACACTACAGATCACACGTGTCCATTATCTAACCCATCATGGGCTTGTTTACGATAAAGCAGCATTTTATTTCCCTATGCTTAGGGTGACATGAGAACAGCTAACAGCAAAAATGGAACTTAAACTTTGAGGTTCTTCACTCACCTCAAGACAGGTTAGCAGTGAGTTCATATGATCATGTGTTTTCCCAAATATGCAAAAGATACTTCATATTTTTTTTTCTAAAATAGGCTATCCTAGATTTTATAAGCTAGGCCAGATAAATAAATAAAAATATAATACCAACAATGTAAAGTGCTTTCTTTATCCCAAGTACCTTACAAAGATCCAGTCAGTGAATAATTTTATTGTCTGTTTTTTTTCTTTTAAAAAAATATTCTTACTATGCAAATCTATCCCCTTTCCTTCATTGACATTGAGTATCTCACTATCATTCCTATACATTGTGTTTCTGGTTGTGGTTTGTTTGGGTTTTTTTTAACCTCAGATAAACTTTATTTGAAAACAACAGTTTGAGAGAAAAAGAAAGGCATAAGGTTCTTATAAGTCTTACATAAGATCTATAGTTTCATTTCTGGAGGAAGGCCTAGTAACTAGGTTTTTTTTTTTCTCTTTTGCTGTATCTCTTGCAACTTTTTTTTTAATTTTGTAATACACGAAGTTCACAATATTTACTAAACCCTATAATATTTGTTGTGGTGGCTGTTGTTATTATATGCTGAGAAATGGCATTTGCTAGAACTAATTTTGAAGAGCTGAAATGAAAATCCAAGCCGTGTGATACTTGAGCTTAAATTCTTCACCATGATGTTACATGCCCGCTCCCCACAAGGCTATTCTCACCTGTATTACTAGTAATAACTATTTGAAACAGCATCAGCTTACTAGTTTAGCAAATAAGCTTACTAGGTTAGACATTTAATTGTGTGGATTGTAACAAACTATGACTAACATTGAGAAGAATGGAAATTCTGAAACAATTATGCTCATATGAAATCTATACCTAGGCTTAGAAGCTATTGTCCAAACACAGCTAGGGAACACTACATGGTTAAAAATTAAGAAAGGTGTGTTCATCAGACTGTTTCCTTTCTCCATACCTAAATGCCTCTTCTGACTGGACTTGCTGAATTATAGCTAATAGCTAGGGAAGGAAATGCTGAGATGTTGGCATTGTCCCAGTTAATACTTGGGGGTTACTTTACAGAAAGATTCAGAAAGCTCTCTCTGTGAACTTTGAGAGGAACAAACAGCTTTAATGAAACTTTATACTCAAGAATGAAGTTGGAAACCTCAGTAACTCTCACTCCCCTCCCACCCCTACCCCCACTCTCAATCCTTGCCGCTGCCCACAGCATAGTGAGAAAGTTATGTCACAAGTAGGTGAAAGGAAAGTCTTACATAGTTAAGAAAATGAATTTGTTGTTAGATGTGTGTTGAGGACTATTGTTATTCATTGTATAATCTTGGATAAGTCTGAGTCTCAGAGATTTTATTTTATTTTATTTATAAAAATAATAGTGCTTAACTTATACTTGGGGCATGTTATCAGGAGAAGGACACCATGATTGAAAAAGTACAGAGTTAATGAAGGAGAGGAAGACTCAACAAAATGCCGCCGTGATTGCACCAATGAGTTGAAGGATTTGGAGACAGGGGAGGGCTCAGGACTGGGCAAGGTTTCAATCTATTGTTCATAGGCTAAGAGTTGTATAGTCGACTAGAAGGCACAACTCACAGAATCACAAGAAACCTACCTGTCAGAGAATTTAGCCTATAGCATATATTTAATCAATATTAGTTATAACTATTATTTCACAAGTGAAGCAAGAATTTTTAAAATAATAGATGATTTTCAGCTGGACTTGTTAATCACTAGAAGACCTTCCAGTTTAAAATACAAGGAATCCCTTGAATCGAGTTTGTTTCTGAGTCCAGAAAAAGAGTTTCAACATGTTACATATTTAACCTCAGTTATCAGAAATCCTGTGATGCAACTAGAGTTCTCCTCCCTAAGATGATGGAAGTTACTTCCAAGTGGTTCATTGTGCAACTCACTACAGTGAGGTGGGGTTTTTTGGTTGTGGTGGTCATGGTGGGTTTTTTTTTCAAAACACTGACCATTTAAAAAAAATAAAACCTTGTTTGTTTATTTTATAGGTAGCCTTTTTTAAATTAATATTTTTTTGTTTGTGTGTACTGTTAAATCAGATCTCACTGGTACAGGAGGAGATTGCCCCTCCTTCTCCAGCAGAGCATCTGGTGGATTTGAACTGTGTACTTCTGGAATTGCAGTGCAGCTTCTTGCCACTAGGCCACCAGAGCTCCCTTATAGGTAATCTTAATGTAGTAATTATGTAAGAAAAATGGATGAAAACGGAAAAGCTACATAGATACACTGATTCATTGTCATTGTTGGTTTTAGGTACCATTGAATCAAGTTTGACTCAGAGACCCTATGACGATCCAACCTGAACCCTGTCCTATCCTGTGCCATCCTCATCTTTAACACATTAGATCCATTGCTGAAGTCACCGTGTCAACCCATCTCATTAGAGGGTGTTCCTCTCTTTCTTTGAGCCTCTATCTTTCCCAACATAATGTCCTTCTCCAGGAACTAGTCTGCCTAGCTACATGGCCAAAGTATGAAAGATGAAGCTTTCCCCTCTTTGCCTCCAAGGTGCACTGTGGCTGTACTTTTCCCAAGACACACCTGTTTGTTCTTTTGGCAGTCTGTGGATTATTCAGTACTCTTCTCCAAGACCATAGCTCTAGGCATCGATTTTTCTTCTGTCGTCCTTTTTCATTGTCCAGCTCTCTGATGTGTAACAGTTGACAGAGATGACTATGGCCCAAATCAGGCACACCTTAGTCTTCATCATTAGAACCTTTTAAATCCATTGTATCAAGTCAATTCTGACTCCTAATTCTGACTCTGCCCTCCAGGATTTCCAAGGCTGCAACTTGACAACACATAGCAACACTCACCATCCTTCCAGAGGGAGCTGTGGTGCCAATCTGTAGCATGTTGCACAGCTAAGCCCAAATTTGCATGTCTCCAGCCCTTTGAATCTACCAGCAGCACTGAAGGAGAAAGATAAGTGGTCTTTCTGTTGTGATTTACAGACTTGGAAGTCTACTGGAGGGTGCCGCTGAGGCAGAACTAACTTGATGGCAGTGACTTGGTTTTGTTTGTTTTAAGTTTTTGTGGGATCTGACTGCCACAATTTTCCCCCCAAGGGATCTACTGGTGACTTTAAAGCACAAACCTTTGGATTAACAGGTCACTGCATCATGAGAGCACATTCAGAATCTTTAATAATGGCTGTACATGAGACTCTTATGCTAGCAAATTACCTGAGAAGCTGAACTCTATGAAAGGAGTCTGGCATCAAGAGTGGAGGGAGATTCATCAGTAACTTGTGTTATGCAGATGACACAACCTTGTTTACTGAAAGTGAGGAGGATTTGAAGCATTTGTTACAGAAGATCAAGGAATGCAGCTTTCAGTATGGATTGTGTCTCAATATTAAGAAAACAAAAATTCTTATCACTGGACTAATAGGCCGTGTCATGCTGGATGGAGAGGAGATTGAAACTGTCAACAGCTTCATCTTGCTTGCATCCACAATTAACACTGTTGGTACAAGTAGTCAGGAAATAAGGAGATGCTTTGCACTGGGAAAATCTACAGTTAGGAACTGTTTCAAATTATTGCGGATTAGTGATGTCACTTTGAGGACTACAGTGCATTTGATTCAGGCCATGGTCTTTCCAATTACTAGTTACGCATCTGAGACCTGGGCAATGAATAAGGATAACAGATAAAGAATTGACACCCTTGAGCTGTAGTGTTGGAGAAGAGCACTGAACATTCGAAGGACAACCAAGAAAATGAATAGATATGTCTTGGACAGGGTGCAACCAGAGTGCTCTTTGGAGGCAAGAATGATGAAGCTTTGTCTCACCTACTTTGGACATATTGCTAGGAGGTGCTATTCCTTGGATAAGAACATGATGTTGAAAAGGGTGGAGGGTTGGCAAAGCAAAGGAAGGCCCTCAACCAGGTGGATTGACAAGATGACTGATGTAATGAGCTCTTGTGTGTCAGGAAGTGTGGGGATGGCATAGGACAGGACTGGTTTCAGATCTTTTGTTTATAGGGTGGTTATGAGTTGTACTTGACTGGCTGGTGCCTAACAACAATATACATGAGATCCATCTTTTTCTTTAAAGTGTCACATTTGTTACTTTGTTGTTACAAGCTGTGGCTGAGGAGGCCTCACATCACAGGGATGTTAATGTATTTTAAAAAAAGGCAAAAATCTAGTTGCAATCTAGTATAGTGAACTTGTAGCAGCCTTGTATATTTTAGATTAGAACTGTAATTCATAGACTGTTCAAATTTTTTACCATTTGGAGGGAGATTGCCACTCTTTTCTTCTGAGATGAATTAGAACTTCCAACCTGTCGGGTTTTCTTGCTGTTCTCTGGAGAACATTATGCTGAGTGAAATGTCCCAGTCACAAAGGGACAAATATTGCATGGTGCCACTGTTGTAGAATGGGACTGTCCTTGGGGTTGGGGAGAGACTGAGTAAGATGGGTTCAATAATGTATGCTGCTCTGAAACAGAGAAGGTAGAAAACTGTTTAAAAGAAATATGTGATTAGGCATTTCTGTCATGACAGGAGTCTAGAGCGATGGCTACATGGTGGAGTGGACCTGGGGGAGGGTTTGTAAAATAATGAAAGAATCTTTTCCTTTACTTTTCCAAGAGGGTAATGTCTGGTGGTGGGGAGCCTTGGGAGGGGACAAATCTATAACAATGAATGGAAATCCAAAGCCTCTGTAAATTTTCAATGAAATTAATAACAAATTTAAATTAAAAAAAAAGAATTAAGTTAGAGTAAGGATGGCAATGGAACCACCTTACCTCTGTAACTTGATTTGTGCCACTATTAGAACATCTACTCAGAATATTATTGCTTTTCAATTTTTGACTCATGCACTTTTAACTTGTTAGTTAAATTTGTATCTTCTAGGCTGCAACACTTCCATGATACATCTTCAAGGATATGAACATGTACGGCTAAGCACAATTGATAACAGTGCATCTAAATTCCAAAATCAGTCTCCATAGTAGTCTATGTGTTTCCTACTGCCAAGGGGGCCCTTTGGAGTAGTGAGAGAAGACATTCACCCTGAAACCCACAGTGTCCCTTTTCAGCAGGAAGTAGCTAAGAGAATACGCCATCCCCTTTTCCTTATGAATCAGGGTGAAGTCTCTCTCAGGGAGGAGTGATAGGGAATGGCAAGGGACACACTGACAAAGGAGATTAATCAGAACTGGCTTTGACAAGCACTGTGGCAATTGGACAATTAAAACAGACATTGGGGGTTGGGGGGAATAAGAACGAACTGGGGATGAGGGTGGAGAAAACAGTGCAACAATGAATGAATGAAAACCCAAAATCTCTGTAAATGTTCATTAAAACTAATAAAATTTAATAAAAAAAAGGAAAAAAAAAGAACTTCCAACCTTTCAGTCAGTAGTCAAATGCTCAATCACTTCTGCCACCCAGGAACTCTAGCCTTGTGTGTAATAGAATGAAATGCTTTCTGGTCCTGTGCCATCTTTGTGATTGATGGTATATTTGATTCTTTTGTTGCTGTGTGTAAACAGTGTATTTCGACCCTTAAGTGCTATATACCAGTAAAACCAGTTACCTTTGTGTCCATTCCAGCACATGCATATCTGAGTAGATCTGTACTTGTTTTTCGTTTTTTCTTTCTCACAAAATTCTAATTTCTATGACCTTTTGGAAGTCAATTACCAGGGATTTCTTCCAAGTTGTCCCTGGAGAGTTTCAAACCACCAGCCTTCTGGATAGTAGCCCAAAGCTAAACGATTTGCACTGCCAATAAACACTTGTTGTTGTTGTTGTTATGTGCCATCAAGTCGCTTGTGATTCATACTGACTCTGTGTACAATAGCTTGGAACCCACCCTCTCTTGAAACAATCTCATCATGTCTGATATACATATCCCCATTACACTAGTTACTCCATCAGTCCATCTCATCTGGGATTTTCCTCTCCTGCACTGACCCTCTACCTCTCCAAGCATGATATCCTCCTCCAAGAATTGGTCCTTCCTGGCCACGTGCCCAAAATATGTGAGACAGAGATTCAAAATCTTTACCTCCAAAGAGCAACTTGGTTTCACCCTCTCCAGGAAGACCTGTTTGTTCTGTTGATGGTATGTAGTATATTCAATACTCTTCTCTAGGACCACAACTCGAAAGCATCAATTTTTCTATCCTTTTTAGTCACTGTCTGGATCTCTGCTGCATAGCAAGGAACTGTGAAGATCATGGCTTAGATCAGGTCTCTAGACAGACATTGTTGCTCTTCTGTACTCTGGAGAGGTCCCTGACAGCAGATTTTCCCAGTGCAATTCTTCTTTTGATTTCCTGACTGCTGGTGCCAAAAATATTGATTGTGGAGCTAGCAAACTGAAATTGTTAATAACCTCAGTCTCTTCTTCATCTATTATCATGGTGCTATCAATTGACCCAGTGGTGAGAATCTTTGTCTTCTTGATAGTAAGCTTCAATCTATATTGCAGGCTGCAGTCCTTGACCTTCTGCAGCAAGTGCTTCAGGTCCTCCTCAATTTCAGCAAGCAAGGTTGTATCATCTGCATGCTGCAGGTTGTAAAGTCTTCCTCCAATCCTGATGCCACATTCCTCTTAATAAAGTCTAACCTCCTGAATAATCTGTTCCTCATACAGATTGAAAAGGTATGGAAATAGGATGCATTCATGATGCCCTCCCTTCTCTATTTTCTATCATGCAATGTTTCCTTGCTGTATTCTGGCAATTGACACGTGGTCCATGTGTAAGTTTCGCAGAAGCATAATCAAGTGTTCTGGGATTTCCACTCTCCTCCAGGTTAGCCACAATTTGCTGTGACTCACACAGTCAAATGCTTTTGTATAGTCAGTGAAACACAGACGTTCCTTTGGTACTTTGCTTTTGGCCAAGACTCATCTGACATTGGCAATAATGTCTCTACTGCCACAACCTCTTCTAAACCTAGCTTGTATCTCTGGTAGTTCTCTGTAGACATTCTGTTCCAGTCATTTTTGGATAATCTTCAGTAGGATTTTGCTTGTGTGTGATATTATTCAATAATTTTCATACTCTGTTGGATCACTTTTTTTTTTTTAATGGGAAAAAATAGGGATCTCTTTCAGTCAACTGGCTAGGAAGTTATCCTCCAGATTTCTTGCACAGACAGCCTGGTGAGCAAGTTCAGGCCAGCATCTGTTGGTTGAAATTTGTCATTCGGTATTCCATCAATTCCTAGGACCTTATTTTTTGCCAATTCCTTCAGAACAGCCTGAACTTGCTTCTTCATCACCAATGCCTCTTGATCATACATCATTTCTTGAAATTCTTCTGTCAGTCAATTCTTTTTGGTACAGTGATTCTGTGTACTACTTCCGTCTTGAAAATAAAGTCAATGTGAAACACATGTACAGTTTTCAGAATGATTAAACAATTTAAATTTTATATAGTGACTTTGCATAAATAAATGGATTCACAGTTACATTTTAAATATCAGATTAACTGAATTAAATAAGTTTATGAAACCTTTTGATCATGATAAGAATGTCTGAATCTGAAGGACGGAGTACATGTGTACATATGCAAGCAGTCAAGAACAAAGCTATTGTTTATTACGGGCAAATGCAGTCTAATCTATATCCTGTTCTGTTGGTTCAGTGAAGCATAAAGGTGATCACAGTGGAAAAAAAACACAAAAATTCCTCCATAGTTTGTAGGATGGATGCATGCATAATTTGCCCCTGACTTCTGGATGATGGTTCATAGTTCTGTATAACACAAAGCCCCACCCAGAAAATGGAGGAAAAAAGTCCAACAAGACCCAAGATGGGAAAGCTCAGACAAGAGGACTCTTTTGTGGGATACAAATATGTCTGAGCCAATTAAGTTTCTCATTATGAGACAGATGCTAATCTGTAAAATGATACTGAACTTTCTCTGGACTTTTTTCTCTTGGTTCATTTCTTACCTGTCTTCTGCCAGTGATCTCTTACTGGGTGTGGCATGTTTACCATTTAGCACTTGGAAAAAAGGACACCAGCCTTGTGCTAGTCACACATGTGGTGTGGGTTGATTAGAGGAACTGAAAACTCTATTGACAAGATGTCATAAGAAGATAGTTAGAACAATTGTTGACAACTCTCAAACCAACTCTAAATCTAAAATAACACAAACAAAAAAGATCCAAGGGGAGAATGTGGGGAGCAGAAGGGTGAGGATGGAGGGGGAGAAATCACAGGGTCACACAATTTGATGGATGGAAGGAGGGGTGTGTAACAGAAAGAGGAAAGATCTGGTAGAGATCTGGAAAGACAGGGCAATGTTGTCATAGTTCAATGATGATTAATTTTATAAAATATAAAAAATGTGAATAACTATGAAACACATTGTGAATGAAAAATAGTGTGAAACACAGCATATATGGACTTAAAAGCAAACAAATATAAAAAATTTATTTTTTAAAAAGGGTGGGGGAAAAGACTGGGTAATAAACCAGCAGTAGATGCTCTGATCTGCTGATAGTCAAAGTGTCATATACACACTGAATGCCTCTCTTTTGCTGGCCCTCCACCTTTCCAAACATGATGGCACTGAATGACTATTTTTACTACAACTTGTCCATTCTTGTATTCAAGTCTATATACTTAGAAGATAATTATCTAGGCCACCAGAGCTCCCTTATTAAAGGGATAGAAATGTTCAAGTGTAGGTTTTGCCCTGAGGGATCTCAGCGTGCTCAGAAAAAGTTAGACAGCAATGGGAAGGATGATTTGGGTGGTAACGAGCTGGTGGAGAAAGAGAAACTAACTTGTCTCTGAGACTCTGGGGTTGTCCTTTGGTTTGGAAATGATGACTCAGAGTTTCCCAGGTGCAGCAAGGATGAAGAAAGAATCGTTTCAGAAAGAGTTCACAGCACGTACAAGACGATAGCAAAAGAAAGATGGAGTCTAGCAGGGCCAAGGTTTAGGGCATAGAGGAAACGGTGCTGGAGTAGAGTCCTCTTCCCGTGTGGGGATAAAGTTCATCAGCAACAGTCAGGAAACTTCGTCATCCATGATGCTTCTTTGAAATTATCCTTTGTGTGTGTACGTGTCTATCTGCAAAATATGCCCAGAATGTCAACTAAGCCACCACTTTACTTTCCCCCCACCCCCCCGCCTTTGCTACCCTGTTAAGGGTTTCTGAAATAGTTTTCAATGAGCATTTTTATACTCTATGAGCTTTTGAGAGATTTTAAGAGTTCAGCCATGGCTACTGAAACCGGACTTTTTGAAGCTAAGAAACAGAAGAAAAAAATTCAAGCTTATAGTTTCAGTACTTTTTCTTATTAAAAAAGAGCTTTTTTTTAAAAAAAAATAAAGTATTGAAATGGAACTGGTCATTTTCAGTTGGACAATCTATATGGGGAATGGAAAATTGAAGAGGAATGAGGTAGCACTTAACATCAAAAGGAGTGTTTCATGATATATTCTGAGGTACTATGCTGTCAGTGATAGGATAAATATCCATATTCATACCAGAAAGACCCATTAACACTATTATTTGAATTTATATATCAACAACTAAATCAAAAGAGAGAGAAAGTGAGAGTTTTTACCCACTTTTGTACACTGAACTTGAACCTGCCTCAAGACATATCAATAATTGGTAGTTAGGATGCTAAAGTTGAAAAAAAAATGCTAAAGTTGGAAACAAAATAAGAGGATCAGTAGTTGCTAAATAGGGCCTTGGAGATAGACATGAGACCAAAGAAAGTATGATACAATTTGTATGATCAGCAACATATTCATTACATTTATGCTTCTAATAATATGTAAATGACCACTATACACATGGACCTTGCCTGAGGAAACACACAGTGGAAAGAGACAGTAGAGAAGTTCACTATCTTTGTCAAAGCCAGGTCATGGGTTGAATGTGGAACAGTTCAATTGTTCATATGCAAGTTCAAAATTAAAGCTAAAGAAAATAAAAATGCTCCCACAGTAGTAAATATACTACCTTGAGCACATTTCCCCTGAATTTAGAAAATCATCTCAAGAATGACTGATGCATGCAACAACAAATGATTTTTTTTTTAAAGTGAAGTGGTGGGGTAAAGAGGAAAACATGCAACAATGAATGAAGAAAAATTCAACTTTTCTATAAACTTTCACTAAAATCATCAACCAGACAAACAAACAAATGGAAAGATTGAGGGATTGCACACTAATGGCTAAAGGTTAGATGAATTGTCAACTATATCATCCCTAAGAAAGTAAAAGGCCATTACAAAGACATGAAAGAAAGAAAAGGCAAGAATGGATGTCAGAAGAGACTCTGAAACTTACTCTTGGATGCAAAGAAGCAAATAGAGTTTACCAGAAGATTTCAAGGGGCAGTTTGAGGAGATAAAGCAAAATACTGAACAAAATGTGTAGAGTTGGAGTTAGAAAACTAAAAGGGAAGAACACACTTGCCTTCTCTCGAGCTGAAAGTGCTAACTCTTTGAGCACAATATTGAATGACACAGACAGCACCAACAGAAAATGAAGGGAATACACTAAGTCATGGTACCAAAAAAGAACAGATCTATGCTGAACCATTTCAGCAAGTAAAGCAGGATCAAGAACCAATGGTACTGAAAGAAGAGGTCCAGGTCGCACTAAGAACAAAAAAATACATCTCCATGAATTGATGGAGTATCACCTGAGATGTTTCAACAAAAAGATGCAGCCCTGGATGTCCTCAGTTGTCTATGTCAAGAAATTTCAAAGATAGCTACCTGACCAATCAATTGGAGGAGATACATATATATGTGGCCAATCCCCAAAACAAATGATCCAACAGAATGTGGAAATTACTGAACAATGTCATTAATATCATAAGCAAATAAAGTCTTGCTGAAGAGAATCGTAAAATGGATGAACCTGTATCTTGACAGAACTGCCAGAAATTCATGCTGGATTCAAGAGAAGCTGTGGGACAAGGGATATTATTGCCGAAATCAGATGACTCTTGGCTGAAAGCAGAGGATACAGAAAGATATTTGCTCGTACTTGTGTTTTATTGACTTTCCAGAGGTCTTCAGCTATGTGGAGCACACGCACACACAAAATAAAGAAAAATCATGGCTAACATTGAGAAGAATGGGAATCCTAGAACACTTTATTGTGCTCTTGTGAAAACCTGTATGTTGACCAAGAAGCAGTTGTTTGGATAAAACAAGGGCATATTATATGTTTTAAAATTGTGAAAATGGTCCAACTTCTACCATATCTGTTCTGTCAATATGCTGTACAAATGATCCAAATAAGTTGGGTACATGAAGAAGAATGTGACATTAAGTTTGGAGGAAGACTCATCAACAATCTGAGTTATTCAGGTTATACAACCTTGCTTGCTGAGAGTAAACAGGATTCAAAGCACTCATTTTCATTTTGGTGTGTAACTGATAGAAATAATAGTTACATTTCTAGCTCCTGGGGGAATCCAAGCCTGTAACCTCTGACTCGTCTTAATTGAATCAGTCTTTTTCAGTAAGAGAGTTCAGAGTAGCTGAGGGGCACAGGCTATCTCCCTGATGTCATTGGAAAGTCCAGAGGGTTGTGGCAAGTGACTCTGTTTTGTCTTAATTTAACAGGTTGAAATCAACTGTGTGTCAATACTTCGGAAGAAAGAGGGAGAGCATGGGTGTGGTTGTAATTCAAAACAGGAAATAAAAGGTCTTATTTTTCCTTGTGGAAAACTTAGTGACGGATAATATCAGTGTGAAGAAAAAACAACTGCAAACCTCAAGTCTATGAATCTAGATTACCCCTTTATCTGGCCTACAATGCAAAGCCTCATTATTTTTAGCTAATCTTAAGCCTGTGGTACAAAATGCTACTGTCTAAATTCCTTAGGCTGATAACTAGTACAATTAATGCTTAAGAGCATTTATTTTCTCAAGAAAACAACTTCTCTATTTACTCATGCATAAGATGAAAAAATACTAGCAGAGTGAGGCTCCCTAAGTAACTTTAATAGGAGAGACTTTGCACCCTGCTGAGAGTAGAGGGATTATTCTTAAAAGAACTCACCAGAAAAAAAAATGAGAAAAAAAATTGATCATATGTAATCATAAAAAATCTAGTTATCTGGCTAATTTTCTCATTGCAGAATTGTTAAATTATCATAGTAAAGGTATTATCAGTCATTGATCATTATCCAAGACCTTGAAAAATATCTGAGAGGACAAAACAGAAAACTTGAGCTCTTCAGACTTTGTCTTTTTCTATTGGAAATCAATGCTTCAGCTTTATCTAAAAAAAGTGGAATAGAAAAAGAATTTAAAAAAGAACTTTTCCCCCTCTTCATATGAACATTATGTGGTTATAACTAATAATGTTTTCCATTTTAATGTGCCTGGTATGATTTCAGAATCATAAGTAACTTACATTTTTCTTTAAAAATATATTTCAGAAAAAGAAGATGTACCCTTTAATTTGGATATTGGTCCACTTATTTTTCTTTGGATAATTACTTATTACTTGGGTGTTTGGGTTTTGGTGTTTTTTTTTTACTAACTTTTTATCTCTCTAGTCTTCACGTGATTTCCCAATTTTCAATAATGTCTATGTTAGCTAAGGAGTCTTGGTGGTGTAGTGGCTTGAGTGTTGAGCTGTTAACTGAAAGGCCAATCATTTGAATCCATCAGCTTCTCTACAGGAGAAAGAGGAAGCAAGCAGTTTACTCTTCTAAGATTTATGGCTGTAGAAACTGTGAGGTGTTCTAGTCACTTCAACTCGCTACTCTGTTGGGCACTGTGGTGGAGCAGTAAGCAGAGGGTTGCACTACTAACACAAAGGCAGTGTCTCTCAGGAGGTTCAAATCCAGCAGAGCCCCTGAGGAGAAAGATGAGAAATCTCCTTCTGTGCAATTTACAGCATAAAAAACCCAAGTGGAGGGTCAGCTATTAATAGATTCCAACTAGACAGCAGGGAAGGGGGGGAGAGGGCAAGAGAGAGAGAGAGAGAGAGAGAGCGAGAGAGGAATCAGAATTGCGAAGACAGCAGTGAGTGAAGTTTTTTACTTGTATACTACCTATAAAGTAGCTCTGGTGACATGTGACATAATGTGTCATGTGTTCTGCTGGTAACTGAAAGGTTGGTGGTTTGATTCCACCACTGTTTCAAGGGAGGAAGATAGGAAATATTTCTTGTATTTATAAACTTGGAAAATTATGGTGAGTCACTGTGAATTGAAATTAATTCAATGGCAGCGTGCATGTTATGTGTAAGTTGTTGACTCCCAAATCTATCTAACTTCTATTTCTATCATCTTAGATATTGATAGCACAGTTTGACACAGTAATTCCCAGCTGGACTGCCTAAGCTAGATATTAGGTCCAGAGCATTCTCTGATAAGGGCCCTGGGAAGTGGAACTTTCTCAGTTTTTTCTTGTCAGAGGAGCTTTCTTCCTTGTTCTGAGCTCACAGTAACCGTCTCTGTCTCTGGCAAGGTATTACATCTTAGGACAAGCAATTTCTCTTGTTGATGTACAACTCAATGCATCATTATTCAGAAAATAATAGCTGACAAAATTAATCTTCTAGTTAAATAGTAAGGAATGTTCTTTCTGGTTGTGCTCTTTTGCACCTGAACAAAAGACAATATCTATGCCAAGTACATCTAAACAAAAGCACTGTCCTCTTAACCCCCTTTCTCTTTCCCTAGAGAGCACTTCCTTATTTTGTGCATTGAATATTGGCTAGTGAGTTACACTATCAACTTGAAGATCTTGTGTTTCTGGCAGTTTAAATCCACCAGTCACTTTGTGGGAGAAAGATTGCCAGTCTCCTTTTGTTATGATTAACAGCCTCAGAAACCTGATCGTGGGTTGCTATGGGTTGGATGATGATGATGAAACAACCTAGTACAATTACTCCTCTGGTCTGTACTACAAAAACCTCAAGCCCAAGTTCCTCTTTGTTTTTTCACCCACAGAACATCAAGATGCTGGTGTGAAGGTGACTAAACATCTTACCTTTCATTGGGACCTTTTGGGAGAAACTGGCTTTTTTTTTTTTATTAATTTAGTTTGTTTATTTTTCATTTCAATGAACATCTACAGAGATTTTGGAATTCCATTCATTGATTGTTGTACCACTCTCCCCGCACAAACCCCTCCCCCCACCCCATTTGCTCCTCTCCTTGAAAAACAAAAGAAAAACTCCCTCATTGGTACACAATCCCCCCGCCGCCGCACCTCCCAAAACCCCACTCCCTACCCCCAAATATTATCGTAGGGTTGCAGAGTGGAAACTGGCTTTTGATAAACCTCTTTGTTTATCATCATTCTGATGATGAGATGGATTGATTCGGTGACTGGGATAATGAGGGTGGGTCTGTCAGAGACAATAAGGTTGGCATAGGATAGAGCAGGTTTCAGGGCTGTTGTACACAGGTCACTGTGAGTCAACGGACTTGACAGCACATAACAACAATAACATAAAGACCTATGGCCATGTCTGTGAGTAGAGTGATTATTCATCCTTAACCCAAAATCCTTGCACTGGGTCAAAGTTTTGAAAATTTCTTAATCCTTTGTTAAGTAATAACAAATTAATAATAATTAATAAGTAATTGACTTGAGGACTCAGGATCATAGTTTCAGGAAACATCAAGGCCAATTGGTAACACAGTTCACAAAGGCAATATTACACATTTTGCCCTGGTGGTTTAGTGAATAAGAAGCTGAACTGCCAACCCAAAGCATCTGGTTGCAATGTACCAGCTGTGCCAAGAAAATGGACAATCTCCTCTCATAAGATTTAGTCTCTGAAAACCTTCTGGAGGGCCAGCTATGAGTTGGTTCCTATTGGATGGCATATGGTAACAATGACAACAACTTCTGTTGTGTGGTGATTGAAATCGCAAAAGCTTGTGAGCAGTCATCCAAGGTGCTCTCTTGGTCTGAAATAGATGAGTATTAAAAAAAATTACAAAAGATGCATAAAATTAATTCCAAGGATTAAAGGGCTATTAGACTAGTATAGTATTTCAGGCTCCATGACTCCAAGATGGCGCTAAGCTCCCTCTGCCAATTGTGCTGATCAGGATGGACTTGGATAGAGAGGGAGGAAAATACAGAGGAAAACTCAAATTCAAATTGAATTCATAAGAGGGTTTTGAGTGAAGGATATTATTGCTGATGTTAGATATTCTTAGATAAAAGCAGAACATACCAGAAAGACATTTACTTGTGTTTTATTGAATGTTCAAATACATTTGATGGTGTGAATCAGAAATTATAGATGACATTGTAAAAAATGGCAATTCCAGGACAAGATGGAAACTATACAAAGATGTGACCATTGACTAAAATAATAAAAAGTAATAAATAAAGAAAAAAAATGGTTTCCTTTGCATGATTTTATCTTATTTATAAGATGAAACACTTTTTAAAACAGATTGAGTTTTACTTCTTCTGCTTTGTTCCCTTCCCTTCAGTGGTTTATAGTTAACTTCCCTTCTGGGTTTGAGTAATAATAGCAATATTAATTTTCACTGGTTTTTCCCTCTGAATAAAGAACAATAAGGAGCCCCTTGTGACATGCAGGAGGGAGCCAGCTGTCCTCAGGATGACAGTGAGAAATGGCCATAGAAAGACATGATCATCATCTGGACTACTCTATAGGAAAAATCTGCATCATTTTTTTGTTTTGTAAAAATCTTTTCTGGATCTCAAGAAAAAAAGACAGAGTTGGGAGCCCCTTTTCCTCTCTGTTACCAACATATCAATGTATAATAAAACTCTTGCCATTTGTCTTTATTTTATATATGTTATTAGCTTTTAGCTAGTGCAGCTGATTCAAGATATGTGACAATATGTTCAAGAACCAGTTCAAACAGAACAAGAGGATGCCACAGGAACAGATGGACTATCATCTAAGAGAGTCTGGTAAAATGAATACAGTCCTGGATGTACTCACTCATCTATTCTAAGAAATTTGAAAGACAGCTAATTGGCTGAAAAAGATCAATATTTGCGTCTATTCCACTAAAAGGTGGTTGAATAGAATGTGGAAATTATCAAACAACATCATTATTAGTACTCATTAAGTACTATCTTGATGAAGACTTTCTTTAAAAATGTCTTAAACAATGTATTGACAGGGAACTTCCAGAAATTAAAAAAGGTAAAAGATGTCATGGAACTAGACTTATCATTAAACTGATGTCAGATGGATATTGGCTGAAAGCAGAGATTACTAGAAAGGTATTTACTTGTGTGTAATTGACAATGCAAAGACATTTGACAGTGTGCACTATAGCAAACTGTAAGTAATATTGAGAAGATGGGAATTCCAGAATGCTTAATTGTGATCAGGTGGAACCTGCTAACGAATAAAGATGTATCATTTATTTTTTTTAAGTTGTATTCTTTTATCATACAATCATACAATCTGTTCAATTTGTTTGCTGAGAAAATAATTTGAGATTAATGTGACATCATGATTAACAGAGAGAAGGTTAAAGTAAAAAATTACATTTTACTTGGATCCGCAACCAACATTTTTGGAAGCACCAGTCAAGAAATAAGTAGTCTTTCACTGGAGACATTTGTCATCAAGAAACTCTTTAAAGTGCAAAAGAGCAAGAATATTTTAAAGACTAAAGTGTGCCTGACCCAAGTCATGATATTTTCCATTGTCATACATGTGATTTTGTTCAATGAATAAAGAAGACTGAAGATGGATTGGTTCTTTTTAATTTTGGTGTTGGCAAAAAGAATAAACCCCAGAATTCCAAAAAAGCAAACAAATCTGTGTTTGAGGGAATGCAACCAGAGCAGAGTACTCCTTGCAGGCAAGAATGTTGAGACTTCATATTACATAATTTGAATATGTTGTCAGGAAGAATCAGTCCGTGGAAAAGGACACCATGCTTGCTTGGAAGGTCACAGAAGGACAAGAATAACCTTGCTGAGATAGGTTGACACAGTGAGTGAAACAATGGGCTTGAAGAGAGTGCAGTTTGTGAGGACACTAAAAGAGAGGGTAACTGATAGGTCAGTTGTAGATAGGCTAGCCATGGTTCAGAATCAAGTCAACAGCATCTACAACAACAAAGTAATGCTCAGTGTGTATAACTGTAACAAGAGTAATAACAGACAATAATCTGTAATTAAAGATAAATACATACACTAAAAAGAGTGGAGTCTTAAAGGCATATACAAATATGTATACCAAAATGTGTGTGTGTGTGTATACCAAAAGGATGATATTTTTCCAAACCCAAAGATAAAAAGGCAGGAAGGGGGGAAGGGGTAGGGAAATAAGATGGAAATGGGAAATCCCCAAGGGAAAAGAATATTGGGGTGACATGTTATTGTGGTGACACATTGAGATTGGAACTAACACCATGGAACAATTTGTATATGAGTTATTGATTGAAAAACTAATTTGCTATGAAAATGTCCACCTTAAATTACAGCAAAATGTTCAAAAGCAAATTATGAATAACTAGAAAAACTTACAGCAGAAAACTTAACAGTAACACCTATCAACAACATATATGGTTGTGATATCTTTACACACAAGTTTGTAAGTGTATTTATCTCCAAGTATATATTATATCTATCTCTGTCTCTCTGTCTCTCTGTCTCTCTGTCTCTCTCTGTCTCTCTCTCTCTCTCTCTCTCTCTCTCTCTCTACTTATATATACTTACAAATTTATATGTGAAAATATCCACAATCATAAACACACACATCTATGCTTTTTTTTTTTTCAGAGCGCACGGGAGGTTTATTCGCCCACTGCTGCTCCAGGACAGGTCAGCTCGGAGGAACTTCACTTCAGTATGGTATCGTCCTGGGCTTCTGCCAGTTCTCTGGCGATGCGCTTCAGTTCATCCTGCTTCTTCTTCTCCTCGGCTGCTATCCTCCTTTCCTCTTCTGCCCGCGGCTTCAGGTAACTGTAGCGCTTGGCTCCATAGGCCATGCCGAGGATGAGCGCAGAGTACCGGGTGAGCTTGATGAGCGGAGAGACTTGCACCGGGGGCACCATCTTGTTCCTGACCTTCGTACCACATCTATGCTTTTAAGATCACCCTTTTAGTGTATGTATTTATCTATGTATTTCATTATTGTCTGTTAACACTCTTGTTGCAGAGTTTTATATGCTACAGCATTACATTGCTGTTGTAAATGTTGTATGTATCTTAAAGTATACATGTGTGTATATGTGTGGTGTGTGTATATGTATATACCTACACACACACACACACACACACTCTAATATGAGAGAGAAGAGTATTTTGAGAGCATTGAGAGTGAACTACTGCATCTGAAGGCTAAGGACTATACACTTGGGGAATGTCTAGGTCAATTGGAAAACCAAAGTCCATAAATATAATTCTACATGCTAGTTTGGTGAGTAAAGTCTGAAATTTCAAAAGCTTGTGAGTATTTATTATGAAGTAACTATTGACCTCTTCCTTGCTTTAGCAAAGAAGAGCAAAGAAAACAAAAGACTCAGCACTCAGACTGAAGGACTAATAGTGCACAGGAACTACAGCCTTCTTTAACCTGAGACCAGAAGAGCTCATTGGTGCCAGCCTACCACTATTAGGCATTCTGTTCTCTAGCATTAAAAAAGGCTGAGGTTAGAATTGTTAAAAAAAAAAAAGTAGAAATTTTTTTAAAAAAAAAAAACACCCAGAATGTATTGGTCTGGAAGAGATTGAAGAAACACCCAGGGAATTGTCCTAAGTTGACCTGAAATCCCCACAGGACATCTGTTGGTCAAATAATAGATGAGTCTTTAAATTAACAGTAGTATCTGTGAAGACCATGGTTCTTATATCAAACAACCATACAAGACAAAAAGGATGATATTTTCCCCAAAACCAAAGATAAGAAGGCAGGAAGGGGTAGGGAAATCAGATGGATGGAAATGGGAAATCCACAAGGGAAAAGAATATTGGGGTACATGTTATTGTGGTGACACATTGAGATTGCCATGGAACTAATGCCATGGAACAATTTGCATATGAACTACTGATTTTTTCAATAGACTAATTTCAGTAGGTTAATTTGCTATGGAAATGTCCACCTTCAATTACAGTAAAATGTTCAAAATCAGTAACTAGAAAAACTGATAACAGAAAACCTATCAACAACAACAACAACAAAAGCTATGTGGTTGCATTTCTCACTTTCATTTTGTCACAGTGAAGGTTGACGTTTTCTAGAAGCTACTGTCTGAATTTTACAATAGTGATTTCACAACAAATTGAATGTAGATACTAAAATATCAGTATTTTCTAGTTATTTTCCCAAATATGAAAAATATAAAATAATACAACTTGTCTTAGTAATAATAATGTTACATACACTATCATTGTTTTTATAGCTAAGTTTTTAAAAAATACTTCTGAGTTTATTTATTTTTTTTAATGGCAATGGCATACGTGGAGAGACATCCATTGTCATTGGAGCAAGCGAACAGGATAGAGTCATAAAGGATGAGAAGTAGACTTCTCCCATGGAGAAGCTCAGGGTTTGAACCATTGACCTTGTTGTTAGCAATTGGAGGTTTAACTCCTGCTCCACCAGGGTCCCCCACAATAAAAAAAGTAACTTGAAATCCTTGCTAATTTTTATGCAGTGCTTCAGTGGATATCATTGTGACCGAAACTACACACACACACACACACACACACACACACACACAACCATGATTATTTTTTTTTAAAGTCACTTTTTGCTTGTTGAAATGTTCAAGCAAAAATTATACAAAAGCCTGAGGAGATGTGAAAACTAAAAGTAATGCAATATTCTAGATGGGACCCAACAGCAGACAACGGGAAGTAGGTAAAAACCAAGGAAATATGAATAAAGTATGCACTTGTGTTAGTAATACACAAGTATTCATTCATTAAAGGAGTCTTGGGGAGCTCTGATAGCTTAGTGGTAACCGTTATGCTGCCAATCTGAAGGCAGGCAGTTTGAATCCCCCAGCTGCTCCCTGGGGAAAAAGATGGGTAATCTCCTCTTTTGGCATTTGCAGCCTCTGAAAATCTGCTGGAAGGTCAGCTATAAGTAGGTTCAACTCCAAGGCATACAAACAATAACAATAAAGGGGTCCTGATGGCATAGTTGTTAAGTTTTCAGCTGTTAACCTAAAGGTCTGAGGTTCAAACCCAACTAGAGGCTCTGTGGGAAAAGATGTGATAGTTTGCTTGTAAAGGTTTTTGCCTTGGAAACCCTTATGAGGGAGTTCTAGTCTGTCCTGTAGGTTTGCAGTGAGTCAAAATTAACTTGTTGGAAATGTACTTGGCTTTCCATTTTGGTTTATTAGGTCATTAATTATGATAAGAGAAACTGGGTCCAGTGTAGATAAGAAATCTCTAATACCTTTTAAATGATTGTGGAAGTCATAAACTGTTAAAGCAGTGTATTAGTTTTCTGAGGCTATAGTAATTAATTAACACATACTTGGTGGTGACTTTAAATAACACAGATTTATTTTCTTACAGTGTTGGAGGCCAGAGGTGGTGTTAGGGACTATTTCCACACAACTCTGTGATTGAAAAGAAGTGGGTAGCTGGCTGGACCTCAGAGCACAAAAAAAGAGCAAAGAGTCAAGACGTATAAGAAGATAGGGGCAAAGCATGAACTTTTAAAGGATGTTGGTTTGAAAAAACAAACCTGGAAATTTGTATAGTAGATCACGTTAAAAAAAACAAGATCCTTATTATAGTTCTTCAGTGTGATAATGCTATTATGGTTATAAAGGTTATTTTATATAAAGAGAATCATAATGGGATATTAAAGGTTGAAGTGTGATCACATGGGTAACCAAATTTGAAACATACAATACAGATACACAAATGCACCCAGATAGATAGAAGAAGCTAAGGTGGAAAGATGTTAACAATTGTTACACTGAGGTCAATTATGTCCAATGGAAAAAATGTGAAAGACATATGCAATTTGTTTTAGGAAGCACATTTTTGGCCTCTGAATCCCTGATCAAGCAGATCCCAAGAATCCTAGGTCCAGGGCTAAATAAGGCTGGCAAGTTCCCTTCTCTGCTGACCCACAATGAGAACATGGTGGCAAAAGTAGACAAGGTGAAGTCCACCATCAAATTCCAGATGAAAAAGGTCCTGTGTCTGGCAGTGGCTGTTGGCCACGTGAAGATGACAGATGATGAACTTCTTTATAACATCCACCTGGCTGTCAACTTTCTGGTTTCACTGCTAAAGAAGAATTGGCAGAATGTTTGGGCTTTGTACATCAAGAGCACCATGGGCGAGCACCATGGGCAAGCCCCAGGGTCTGTACTAAGATACAGCTCAATAAATCTTACTATTAATAAAAAAAAAGTGCTTAAAAAGTGAACAGAAACAAGTGAATCTAATTTTAAGAACATATTTTGCTGAAACCAGTAAATGGAAAATTTTATTATTTCAATTATAGTTATAAAAATTATTAATAAGATATTTTAGATTCTTGTTTATGCTACGTTCAAAGCCCATGCATATGTTATGACTGTAGCACATTCTCAAACTGGAATAGCCCTATTATAGATTGTCAGAGCCATTTCTGGCTAATGCCTACTGTAGTGAATGGTGCAAAAGTAGATGTGGAAGATACAGGCATCGGTTGAGTTATGCTGCTGCTTTTCTGTGCATTCCAAATCTTTTCATAATCAGTTACTATATAATTTTTTAAAGTATCTCAACTTTCAATGTTTGATGCATTTGTCTCTTCTATATTTCATGCCAGCTCACCAAAAGTGGGTCGCAATATTTCAGTAGCTATACAAATGCCATTTACACTGGTTAAAAAGGAAAAAACAAAATACAAGGCAACAAGACAAACAAAAAGAACAGTGCTTTGTTTTGTTATCTTACTAGATTGGATACTGTAAGTAAAGTCTAAACTACTTGGCATTTTTCTTATCCATGTCATCAGATTAGTTTTTCCTACAGATACACTCATCTTACCTTTTTTACTTAGGGATTCTCTATCTATAGAGATGATAAATACTGAAAACTACCTAATTATTGACTTGGCAAAGTTTGTTGACTATTCTGCTGATTGTCAGGAGAATGAACAAATGTATCCTGGAAGAAATAAAATGAAAATGCTCCTTAGAGGTTAACATGGTGAGACTTCATCTCTATACTCAGTCATGACATCACACTTGGTATAATAAAGAGTCAGGGGTGGGGGGTGGGGAGAAAGAACCCTCAACTGGATTGACACAGTGGCTTCAACAATGGACCCAAAATTAAACACTATGGAGCAGATAGCACAGGACAAGCGAGTGTTTTACAGTGACTATGAATCAGAATTTTCTTGATGGCATCTTAAAAAACCACTACCACTTTCTAATTTCAGTCTTCTGAAAGGTTCTAACCTTGTTAATGATGTTTCTCCCATAGAAATTTCAAAAGCACATGAATTTTGTCTGCCTGTTCATTGATATTCTTAATATACACCACAAAAAGAATGCTCAAGATTTACTCTGGATTGTTGAATGAATTGATATTTCCCTAAACCTCTAGTCCAGTTATCAGCCTTCTGAGTTCCTCATTAACCATTGGTCCATTTCTGAAAAATCAACTATTGAAAAACCTTGCACATACAATTGCCATGGATTTAAGTTGACTTGACAGCAACTGGTTGTACGGTTTGTGTGTAATTATATATATTATACTCATCTATCAGTTTCTGTAGTAGGACTATCAGTTTTCTGTACTGTATATACTGTATCATATGATATTCTAATTAAAAATGCCCAAATTTATGACTTACAATGCTGGGAATAACCTATGATCTAATGATCATATGACCTGCTATGAGAATGACAAATTAAAGAGAAATAGTGTTGCATACATCATAAAAAGTATTTCAAGTTTGTACTGAAATATAGTGCTACCAGTGATAAGATGTCAATATACTTATGAGAAAGAATTATTAAAACTACTATTATTAAAACATATGCAGAATTTATTATGTATGAGTGAGTAAAAATTGAGTATTAGCTGACCCTCTAGGTGGTTTTCAAAGGCCGTAGACTCTACGGGAGGAGGGTGCCCATCTTCCTTCTATGGAGCAGCTGGTGTATTTGAACCATGCATCTTTGAGTTGGCATCACATCACCTTAATAAATACGAGGCTACCAAAGCTTCTGTATATTAACTACGAAAGTGAAAAATAAAGAAATTGAAGATTTATACAAACTTCTACAATCTGGTTTGTTTGAAAATGCAGTAATAATAATTGGTGAGTGGAATGAAAAAGTTAAAAAATAAGAATTTGTACTTATGCGGTCTGTGGTACTATAACTCAACACACATAACAACAACAACTTAGGAGGTCAGAGATCATTTGACAGGGTTTTTTACAATCAGTGATTTATTCATTGCAAATATCTTGCTTTTTTAAAGACCAAAAATAAAAAACAAACCACACAAACCCACAACAAAACAAAAACAACAAATGGTGACTATACGTACACATGGGCTTTGCCTGATGGAATACATAGGAATCAAATGGTCACATTTGTAGAGAGACAGTGGAAAACACAATATAAGCCATATGAAGTTGTCAGCAGTTGATTGTGGATCATGATTTTATCATATAAAAGTTCAAACTGAAGCTGAAGATGCCAAAACCAGGTCCATCAGAGCCAATATATGACCTTAAGTTTATCCCATGTGAATTTAAAAACCACTTCAAGAACAGAGGTAATGCGTTGAACACTAATGACTGAACATCACACAAATTGTAGGCTGACACCAGGACTATCATACATGAAGGAAGCAAAAGGTGGTTGAAAAGGCAATAAAAGAGAGAAAAGGCCAAACTGGTTGTCAGAAGAGACTTTGAAACTTGGTCATGAAGAGAGAGAAGCAGAGGAGAAAATGAAGATACGAGAACGTAACAAAATATTCCAAATTACATCTTGAGAAAACAAAGAAAATAGTATAGTAACGTGCAAAGATCTTAGAAAATCAAAAGGGAAGATCACTTTTGGCATTTCTCAAGCTGAAAGTACTGAGGTTGAGGCTGTGGTGTAAGATTCAAGACTTAAGTTGAAATCCTGAAGAATTCTATGGGACAAACATACATAGAAAGCAGAGAATATCAGAAAGATGCCTATTTGTGTTTTATTGACTCCACAAAGGCATTTGACTGTGTGCATAATAAAAAATGATATTTAAAAAAAGCATGGGAACCCCAGAACAATTAATTAGTGTTTATGCAAAACCTATATGTAGATGAAAGAAGTGGTGTCCAAACAAAGCAAGAGGACATTGCATGATTTAAAATATCAGGGTTGTGTCCTTTTCCATACTTATTCAAACAGTATGTTGAACAGATCATTCAAGAAGCTGGACTTCCTGAAGAAGAATGTGGCATTAAGATTGGAAGAAGATGAATCAACAACTTGCATTATGCAGATGATACAACCTTGCTGAAAGCAAGGAGGATTTGAGGCATGTGGTGAAAAAAATCAAGGACTACAACCTTCAATATTAATTACACATCAACATTTAAAAAAAAATCCCCAAATCCTCACCATTGGGCAAGTATGCAACATCAGGATAGATAGGGATAAGATTGCCATTGTCAACGATTTCATCTTGTTTGTATCTACCATTACTACCCATGGTACCAGCAATTAAGAAATCGAAAGATGAATTGCACTAAGGAAACCTGCTGTGAGGGACATCTCCAGAATACTAAAGAGCAAGGATGTCAGTTTAAAGATTAAGGTGCATTTGATCCAAGTCTTGTTCTTTTAAATCACTTGCTGTGCAACTGAAAGTTAGACAATGACTAAGGATGATAGAAGAAGAACTGATGAATTTGAGTTGTGGTGTTGGAGAAGAGTATTGAATATCCCATGGATTTGCCAAGAGAACAAGTAGGTCTGTCCTAGAGACAGTGAAATCAGCATGCTTCTTGGAGGCATGAATGGTGAAACTCTGTCTCACATAATTTGTGTATGCTGTAAGAAGGGCATCATGCTTAGAAAGGTGGAGGGTTGGTGACTAACTATAAATTCAAGTGTGTTTGAGATGAGGAGGAGTTAAAAAAATAGGGCAAGATTCAGAGCTGTTGTTCTTATCCAGCCTGAGGGTGTAGCTCAGTGGTAGAGCACATGACTGCAGAACTCTTGCTCTTAGGGTCAGAATGAATCATAGTTGACTTGGTGGCCTATAACAATAACATAATTTATTTTTAAAAAGTTTTTATGTGAGTGATATTTTACAAATCCTATTAATTTCAAGGAATCTCTATGAGTTGTACATTACGAGATTACATCTAAAAACCATGTTGTTGATTGTCTTGAGTTGAGCACGACTTATAGCGACCTTATGAAAAAAGGCCTGAAGCCCCTCTACAACTATGAACATTTATAAAACTTCATAGTTTCCAGAGGCACGTTGTTTAGAAAGAGGATGCCACTCCTGGTAGCCTAGTGACAAGAAGCTGTGCTGCAATCCTGAAGGCACGCAGTTCGAAGCCACCAGCTGCTCCATGGGAAAAGGACAGGATGGGCAATCACCTTTTGTGCAATTAACTGTCTGAAAATCCACTGGAGGGTCAGCTATGGGTTGGTTCCTATTCTATGATACACAACATCTAACAGCAATAGCATGATTTTAATTACTATATCTAATCAACCCTTAGGGAACTCTGGTGGCCCAGTGGCAAGAAGTTGCACTAACATCCCAAAGGTATGTGGTTTGAATCCAACAGTTGTGCCATGAAAGAAGGATGGGCAATCTCTTCCCACATTATTAAACTGTCTCTGAAAACCCACTGGAGGGTCAGCTCTTGTTTCCAATCCAACAACAACACAACAACATATTATATGACCTAATCCAATAGTACTGAAGGAAGAATTCCAAACTGCACTCAAGGCATTGGCAAAAAGCAAAGCTCCAGGAACTGATAAAATATATCAACTAAGCTGTTTCAGTACACAGATGCAGCCTTGGTTGTGCTCACTAGTTTATGCCAAGAAATTTGGAAGGCAGCTAACTGACTGGAAGAGCTCCATATTTGTGCCCATCTCTCCTCAAGAAGAAGATCCATCAGAATGTGGAAATTATTAAGGATATCATTAATATCACATACAAATGAAATCTCGTTGAAAACTGTTTAAAAATACCTGCACAGAGAACTTCCAAAAATTCAATCTGGATTCAGAAGATGTATTCAATGTAGAGATACTATCATTGCTGATGCCAGATGGATTTGGATTTGAAGTTGAGAATACCAGAAAGATGTTTACTTGCGTCCTCTTGGCTGTATGGATCCTAATAAATTATGGACAACATTGAGAAGAGTGGGAATTCCAGAACACTTAATTGTGTTCTTGTGGACCTTGTAAATGAACCAAGAAGCAGTTAGTGTAATAGACTAAGAGGATAGTGCATTGTTTTAAATTAGGAAAGGTGGGTGGCAGGGCTATTTGCTTTCATCATACTTGTTCAGTATATATAATGAATAATTAATCCAAAAAGTTTGAGTACGTAGGAAGAAAACTTGAAGTTCTTAGGACTTAATTGAAACACGTACTTACAGCCTTCAGTATGGATTATACTTCGACATAAAACAAGTATACTCACAACTGGACTGATAAGTAACTAATAATAAATTGAGAAAAGATAGAAATTGTCAATAATTTAATTTTACTTGGCTTTACAATCAACATCTGTGGAAGTAGTGGTCAAGGATTTTATTTTTTTAGTGGTCAAAAAATAAAATGATGTATTTGCATTTTGAGAATCTGCCATCAAAGACATCTCTAAAGCTGTAAGGAGCAAAGATGCCAATTTAAAGACTAAGGTATAACTAATCCAAGCAACTATGTTTCCAATTTCCTTATACACATGTGAGAGCTGGATAGTGAATAAGGAAAACGGGAAAAAAAAAAGGGATACTTTTGAGTTGCTGTATTGGTGAAGGGTACTGAATATGCCAAGCACAGCCAAAAGAATAAAAAGGGATATCTTGGAGGAAGTGCATCCAGGGTGAAAGAAGCAAGGATAATGAGCCTTGTTTTATATATTTTGGGCATGTTATTATGACAGTTCAGTCCCTGAGCAAAGACTGTAAAAAGAGCAAAGGCCATGTGGGGATGGCCCTATCTGATCTTTATCAGCTTCACAAAGGGAAACTATCCCCATCAACAACATCAATAGCACAAAACCAATTTTCATGAGGCCCCATATGTCTTCCATGTTCCCACACGTCTTTCTACTCATCTCAACACCAATTTTAGTGTTTTGCTGGGTCCCAAATCTGATGCAATAGCTTACAGACCACACAGAACCATATTGGGGAAGTTAAAAGATTATAATGAAGGTTAATAGCAGAATACAGTCAGAACTTTCTAAAATGTGCTCACAGACACCTCAGCCTTAAGCTTCACGGATTAAGGCCAGTGCTACAAAATTCTCAGTCCTGCCATTGGTGGTTCCCCCTCCCCCAACTCTGCAAATTGTTCAATGAATTTTGGCAAAGGCTCTTGGCTTAGCTCTAGTTCTGTCCATGGTTGGGATGGGGTGGGGGGAGCTGTGAAGGAGGAGAAGCAGCCGGCTCTGTCTCACGCCTGGTCCTCTTTTTTAACTATGACTGTTGTTGCCATAAGTATAGATAGATTAATATAATTACTGCAACAGTGTTCTTGAGCACAGTGGATATTGTGAGGATGGCACAGGATTGGGAAATGCTTTGATGTACATATGTTAGAAATTGGGTGGCTATGATTGGCACCAAGACACTTAACAACAACAATCCATTATATTTCCCTACTTTGCATTCATTTAAGGAACCCTGGTGGTGTAATAGGTTCTATGTCGTACTGTTAACCACAGGGAAATGAGTGGGAATTCACCACTCATTCTAATGGAGTGGGTTTCATGTTTCAGTTTGTATGCATTTTCTTCTATAACAAGAATATAAGCAACTTGGAAACAGTAATCAACACTTTCATTCTCTTTTTTTCCTTTTTTGTAACATCCTCCTAACGATAGAATTTTCTGTGCAAGGGACTTAAAATTGCCTGGCTAATTCTTATAGGATCCTTGAGTGAGTGATATGCCTATGTGCTTTGTTCCTAGTCAGTTTCTCCCCTTGCTTCATTTATTGAGATGATGGTTTGTAGGGTTTTGTGTGAAAGCGCATAATTTGAACTGATTACTGTAGCGTTTCAAATGTATAATCAGAGATCCAGCAAATTAAAGAGGAAGAATATATTTAGTAACAGAAAGATGTCTTTGCAAGTGTTGATTAAGGTCAGGATGACTAACAACAGTGCTGTCCAACTCAGCAGAGCTCTTCCTAGATTTGCAAATGATTAGCTTGTGACCTTGGATAAGTCACTTAAGCTTCAAAAATCTTTTTAGATCTATTTCCTGAATGGCATGAGAAACAGAAGATAGTTCCACTTTGACTTAAGAGTTCTGAGATTTTGAGTTAGTATTTAAAAAGAAAAAAATGTTAGCTGTAATATGATTATTATATCTCAAAGTTTTAAAACGGTCTAATGATTCTCACATTTAAATCTCTAGGCTGGTATTTCATGGTATCCAAGGCTGAAATCTTAACAGAAGTAGACTAGAATGTTCTCTTAAGAAACAGCTTGTAGGTTCCAACCACCAACCGTTTATGTAGCAGCTAAACAATTAACCACTCTACCACCAAGTAAATTCTTTTGTTAAGTGGCATTTTGGTCAGTTCTCTACATAGAGACTCTTGATATAACAAAATAAAATAATGTGCAATTTTGTGCAATTCTCAGAATATTTACTGTGCTGAAAGTCATTGTTGTCATTGTGTCAATCCATCTCAGCAAGGGTCTTCCTCTCCTTTTCTGGCCTTCCACCTTTCCAAGCATGATACCCTTTCCCAGGGACTACTTTGGGTTCTCTTAATACCTTGCTAGGTAAAGTCTTAACACTCTTCTTTCTAAGGAACACTCTGGCTGCACTTCTAATACAGCTTGGCTTGCTCTATTGCGAGTCCATGATATCTTCAATACCTTTGCCAACACCATAACTCAAAAGTACCAATTCTTGTGCAGTCTTCTTTATTTATTGTCCATATTTCACATGCATATGAAGCAATTTAATATATGGCTTGAATCAGTTTGTCTCATCCCCCCCCCTTCAATCGGTGTCTTTAAAGTGACACTTTTCCTCTTAGAACTTTAAAGAGGTCTTTGGTAGCAGATTTGCTTAATGCAGCATGTCATTTAATTTCACTGCTGCTTCCATGAGTGTTGACTGTGAATCAAAGTGAAATAGAATTCTGGATAACTTCAACCTTTTCTCCATTCATTACCATGTTTATTTTTTTTTTTCCAAAATAAGATTACATAATTTTTTTGTTTATAACATTGCAATTATAAGTTTTACAATTCATGCACACTTTGTTTTATAATTATACTTACAAATTACTAACTGGGCTCTATGAGGAGAAATGTGGTATCAGGATTGGTGGAAGATCTATCAACAATCTGCGTTGTTCAGATAAAACAACCCTGCTTGCTGAAACTGAGGAGGACCTGAAGTGCTTGCTGTAGAGGGTCAAGGACTGCAGCCTCCAATATGGATTGAGGCTCAATGTCAAGAAGACAAGATTCTCACCACTGGGCCAATTGGCAGCATCAGTCTGGATGGTGAAGAGATTGAGATTGTTTATAGCTTTAGTTTGCTTGGCTCCACAGTCAACACTCTTGGCACCAATAGCTAGGAAATAAAAAAACACTGCGATGGGAAAGTCTGCTGTTAGGGACCTCTCCAAAGTTCTGAAGAGCGATGGTGTATCCCTGGAGACTAAGGTGCATCTGATACAGGCCATGGTCTTTGTAATCACTTGTTATGCATCAGAGAGTTGGACAATGACTAGAGAGGATAGGAGAATTGATGCCTTTGAGCTGTGGTGCTGGAGAAGAGTATTGAGAGTACCATAGACTGCTAGGAAAATAGATTAATCCTGGAGAGGGTTAAACCAGGTGGCTCCTTGGAGACAAGAATTTTGAGGCTTTGTCTGACATACTTTGGACATGTTGTAAGGAAGGACCAGTCCTTGGAGAGGGACATCATGCTTGGGAGGGTGGAGGGACAGCACAGGAGGGGAAGGCCCTCTATGAGATAGATTGATTCAGTGAGTGGGATAATCGGGATGGGAGTGTCTGGTTGTACATAGGGTCACTATGAGTTGCAAGTGACTCGACGGCACATAGAGCAGCAACAACAACAACAACGTAATTGTCAGTTAACATTACTAATTGAAAGTTGTACAACGAACAAACATGCTAGAAAAGAATGGTGGTTTTGGAGAAGAGTACTGAATATGCCATGGACTGCCAAAAAGAACAAACAAGTCCATCAGGAGAAAGAACAGTGAGGGCGCTCGTCAGAGGCAAGGCTGGTGACAATTCATCTCGCATACTTTGAGCATATTGTCAGAGGAGCCAGTCCTTGGAAAAGGACATCCTGCTGGGAAAAGGGGAAGGGCAGAGACAGGAAGGAAGACCCTCAACAAGATGGATTGATACAGTGACTCTAATAAACTGGACACACCAGAAATCATGAGGTTGGTGCAGATAATGGCAAGGTTCAAATCAGTTGTCCATATGGTCACTATGGGTCTGAGTTGACTCCATGGAACTTGTAATTATTAATTACACTATATGATCAATATATATACTATTTTTTCCTTGCCTTCACCATACGTATTAATTTTTTCTTCCTCTTCCTCCCCTGGTATTGTGATGTTTATTGATTTAGGATTTTTTTTTAATTTGAGGCATAATCCATATGGAAGGATGACATACAGTCTTTGAGCTTCCTCAACAAGTGTTTCAATCTTCAGTTTCCTGTAATCCAGATTCTGTCATCTCATATACTGTCATGACGCCATATTATTGTTCACATAGTCCAGCTTCTCAAATATCTGTTCAGTACACATACTGAAGAGACACAGTGAATGAGCATTAACTCTGATGCATACTTTTCCTGTTTTAAGACTATGGATTATCCCCTTGTTATGTGAGCAACTGCTTCTTGGTTATGTGTATAGGTTTTGCATGAATTTTCTGGATAATTTAGTGTTCTGGAATTCCCATTTTTCTGTGTTAAAGTATATTATGATACACACAGATGACTATCTCTGTGCAGTAAATAAAATTCAGGTAAAACTCTTTCTGGTATTGTCTGCTTTCATTCCATATCGATCAGATGCCAGCATTGACTTTCCTTGTGCATAGCTTCTTTGGAATCCAGCTTGAAGTTTTGTCAGATCCTTGTTGATATACTTCTCTAGCAATGTCTGAATACCATCAATCAGATTTTACTTGCCTGTGGTATAAATGGTAGTATTGGATATTTTCTGCATTTTGATAGACCTGTTTCAGTGTGGGTAGAAATAAGAATCTCTTTCCAGTTGGTTGGCTAGGTAGCTGCCATTCAAATTTCTTGGCATAAGTGAGTAAGGAATCAATGCGTGGTGGAAACAGTTAAGAGCTCAAGCATTAATCAAAAGAATGAAGGTTGGAACCCCCCAAGAGACATGTTTTAAGAAAGACTTAGTCATCTGTTTCCAAAAGATCACAGCTGTGAAAACCAAGTACAGTTCTACTTTGCAATATATAGTGTCTTTATGAATTAGACAAATTTCAAATTTCCACATTTCTTAATATAGCTACCTGGCCAAATGACTAAAAGAGATCCTTATTTGTTCCCATTCCCTAAAAAGGTAATCCAACAGGATGTGGAAATTATCTGACTAATATAATGTACAAGTAAAATCTTGATGAAAATTATTTAAACATGGCTAATTGCTAGAATTGGAGGCAGGAGTGACATCCACTTCCTATACCACATGCCTCTGGAAACTATGAACTTTGATACATATTGATAGTTGTAGAGGGGATTCAGGCCTTTTGTTCATAGGGTCACTATGAGTCGTGCTTGATTAGAAGGCAATCAACAAAAACAAAAACTGCCAGAAACTCAGGCTAGATTCAGAAGAGGCCACGGGATGAGGGACATCATTGCTGATGTTGGGTAGACCTTGGCTGAAAGCACAAAATAACAAAAAGAAGCTTATCTGTTTTATAGACTATGTAAATGCATCTGCATGGATCACAACAAATTGTAGCTAACATTGAGAAGTATCAGAATCCCACAAGATCTGATTATGCTCATGCAAGACCCATATGCACACGGAGACAAGCTGTTGTCCAAACAGAAGAAGGGAACACTGTGATGTTTGACATCAGGAAAGATGTGCATCACGGCTGTAGCCTTTATCCATACATATTAAATCTTATGCTGAACAAATCATTTGAGAAACTAGACTATGTGAAGAATGTGACATCAGGATTGGAAGAAGACTCGTCAACAGATTGTGCTATGTAGATGACACAACCTTGCTTACTGAAAGTGAGGGGTTGAAACATTTGCTAAAGATCAGACTATAATATGGATTATCCTTCAATATGGATTACATCTCAATATAAAAAAACCCAAAAATCCTCACCATGGGACAAATAGGCAACACTGTGATAGATGTAGAGAAGTATGAAGTTGTCAGCTGTTTCATTTTACTTGGATCCACAATCACCATTCAAGGTAACAACAGTTAAGGAATCAAAATACATTTTACACTGGAAAAATCTGCTGTCAAGGATCTTTTCCAAAGCGTGAAAGAACAAAGTCAATTTAGAGACTAAGAGGAGCCTGATCCAAGTCAGGGTATTTTCAGTTGCTTTGTATTCATCTCAAAGTTGGACAATGAGTAAGGATGACAGAATTGATACCTTTGAGTTGTGATTTTGGGAAAGATCACTGATTATCACATGGACTGTCAAAAAGAACAAGTAAGTCTTGGAAAATGTCCAAGGAGGGTGCTCCTTAGAGGGAGGGATGGTGACACTTTGTCATGTGGGCATGTTGTCAAGAGATGCCAGTCCTTGGAAAACGACATCATGGAGGAGGGTCAGAGAATGGGGAGATCTCCAGCCAGACGGCATAGCATAGTGATTTTAGCAATGGGCTTGAGCGTATCAGAGATTGTGAGGATGGTGCAAGATAGTACGAGTTACAGATCTGTTGTTCACATGGCTGCCATGAGTTGTGGCACCTCAGAATTATGAATTGGATTCCACTCAACTCTAACTGGTTTTGTATTTCTTCCCTAGAGTCTAAATGTAGGTTAAGATCTGGACCCTGTTTATCTATATAGCTCCTGTTTCCTTCCACAGAACGGAATGGGTTCCGAGTTGTTGTTAAGTGCCGTCGAGTCGCATATGACTCATAGCAACCCTATGTACAACAGCCCTAAACTCTGCTCTGTCCTGTGCCAATCTCATTGTCTCCAACACACTCATCCCGATTACCCAATCACCGAATTAATCCATCTTCTAGAGGGCTTTTCCCTCCTGTGCCTGCCCTCCATCCTCCCAAGCATGTTGTCTTTCTCCAAGGACCGGTCTCTCCTTACAACATGACCAAAGTATGCCAGACAAAGCCTCAGAATCCTTGCCTCCAAGGGGCAGCCTGGTTTAACCCTCTCCAGGATTAATATGTTTGTTTTCTTAGCAGTTCATGGTACCCTCAAAACTCTTCTCCAACACCAAAGCTCAAAGGCATCAATTCTTCTTCTATCCTCCTTAGTCACTGTCGAACTCTCTGATGCATAACATGTGATTGCAAAGACCATGGCCTGTATCAGACACAACCTAGTCTCGAGAGAGACACCGTTGCTCTTGAGTACTTTAGAGAGGTCCCTAACAGCAGACTTCCCTATCGCAATATATCTTTTAATTTCCTGGCTGCTGGTGTCAAGAGTGTTGATCGTGGAGCCAAGCAGACTAAAGCCGTGAACAATCTCTATCTCTTCACCATCCATCCTGATGCTGTCAATTGATCCAGTGGTGAGAATCTTTGTCTTCTTAACATTGAGCCTCAATCCATATTGAAGGCTGCAGTCCTTGACCCTCTGAAGCAAGCACTTCAGGTCCTCCTCAGTTTCAGCAAACAGGGTTGTGTCATCTGCATAACGCAGACTGTTGATAGATCTTCCACCAATCCTGATGCCGCATTTCTCCTCATAGAGCCCAGCCTCCTGGATGATCTGTTCTGCATACAGGTTGAGAAGGTATGGAGATAGGAGACATCCCTGGTGTACGCCCCTCCCAATTTTGAGCCAGGCGGTGTTTCCTTGCTCTGTTCTGAGGACTGCCTTTTGATTCAAGTATAGGTTTCGCATTAGCAAGATCAAGTGTTCTGGGATTCCCAGTCTTCTCAGAGTCAGCCACAGTTATGGTCCACACAGTCAAACACCTTTGCATAATCAATGAAGCACAGATAGACATTTCTCTGGTACTCCCTGCTTTCAGCCAAGATCCATCTATCATTAGCTACAATATCCCTAGTACCACAACCCCTTCTAAACCCAGCCTGGACTTCTGGCAGTTCTCTGCTGATGTGCTGTTCCAGTCGTTTTTGGATAATCTTCAGTAGAATTTTGCTTGTATGTGAAATCAATACTACTGTTCTATAATTTCCACACTGTGTTGGGTCACCCTCCTTTGGGATGGGAACAAATATAGATCTCTTCCAGTCAGTTGGCCAAGTGGTTGTTCTCCAGCTTTCTTGACACAACTTAGTGTCCAGGGCAGCATCTGTTAACTGAAATATGTCAATTGGTATGCCATCTATTCCTGGGGCCTTATTTTTTGCTATTTCCTTCAAAGAAGCTTGAACTTCTTCCTTCATCACCATAGGCTCTTGCTCATATCTTGAACTCTTCCTTGTGCTTTGGTTTCTCTGCACTCCAAGTATCTTATGCAAATAAATGATTTCTACATCATACCCAAATTCTCTGACGTTATTAATGTCTAGAACTTACCATGTTCTTCTTTTCCCCCCTTTACTAGATGATTGTTTTCTCAGCCATAAATACAGCAAGTTAAGGGTTGGGCTCTCTTTGAGAACTATGCCTGTGTTGTGAACAGAGGGCTCAGGTGGCTTAGCGGTAAGAAGCTGTGCTGCCAAGCCAAAGGCAAGTGGTTCAAGTTCATCAGCTGCTTCATGGGTGAAAGACTGGCAATCGACTCTTGTACAATTTACTGCCTCTGAAAATCCACTGGAAGGGCCAGCTTTGCGTTGATTCTGACATGATTGGCACAAAACATGTGAAAATAAGGGTGCTTAGTTTTAAAACAAATACATAATTTTAATTGGTAGTAAATGTTTTTATATTACTCTGATTTATTTACAATGTTTGAATACATTTTCCAAAAGATCCTTCCCATTTCCTTTACCCCACCCAATGAATTGTACAGCCCTATGAGTAACACCTTAACCACCCCCTCCCCCAATCACCTCTCTATTTCTACCGTCTCCTCTGCCTTGGATCCTATTCTTTCTACACTAATGGTTTTATATAGTATTTGTTCTAGTGGGACTTAGTTCACTCAGTATAATGCTCTCCAGTCCCTCCCAAGTTAGGTAGTAATTTACAAAAACATTGTTTCTGTGTGCTGCATAGTATTCCATTTTATGAATGTACCACCATTTCCCAATCCATCTGTTTGTGGTTGGATATTTGGGCTGATTCCATTTTCTTATGATGGTGAGTGGTGCTTCTATGAGCATTGGTGTACACGTTTCCATTTGAGCCTCAGTTCTCATTTTCTTGGGGTATATCCTAAGGAATGGAATAGCAGGGTCATACAGAATTTCTATGGTCAGCTTTTTGTAGAGGTGCCAGACTGCCTTCCAGAGTGGTTGTAACTTTGTACAATTCCACCAACAATGTAAGTTCCCACCTCACCACATCCTCCCCAACATTTATTACTTGCTGTCCTGTTAAACTCTGCCACTGCTACTGGAAATGGTATCCCATTGTGGTTTTGATTTACATCTCTTTATTGCCAGTGATTTGGAGCATTTCTTCGTTATGTCTGTTGGGCATTTGAATATCTTCCTCTGAAAATTCTTTCCATGTCTTTTGTCCATTTTTATAATTGCATTATCAGACTTTTTGTGGAGGCCCAGGAGTATTCTATAAACTTTCTCATGAGACTCTTGAGATAGTAATGTTTGTAGGTCAGTAGGCTTGCTTTGTACCCTTTTGGAAAGTTTTTGATGAACACAAGGATTCAATCATTAGAAGGTTCCATTAATCAGTTTTATCCTCTTCAGTTTGTACATTTCTGGATGTATTTGGCAGTCTCTTATACTGTAGAATGGAGCTACTAAGTTTGATCCCAGTTTGTCTCTTATGAACTCAATGGTTTTGGGCTTTACTCCCAAATCTCTTACCCATCTTGAGGTAATTTTTGTGTATGGTGTGAGATGTGGATCCTGTTTCAGCTTTCTGCACACAGCAGTCCAGTTTTGTTAGCACCATTTGTTGAAGATGCAAATATGCTTTTTAAAGAATATTGCGTATAACTATTTCAATATTGGCAAGTAAAATATTCATGATTCTAGTTAAATGAAATATACAGAACAGGCAAGTACACAGAGATGAAAGTTTATTAGTGGTTACTAGATTTGGGTGGAAAAAAGAGGAAAAGGAAGATAAAATGTTAAGGGCAATTTTAAAAAGTTATTTCAGTAACATTTTTTCCTTATTCAGTTTCCCCCCTGACCCATGTTACTGGTATGATACTTCCTTAAAAGTTTACTCTCAAATTCATACTAAATCTCACTTTTTGCTCCATTTGCTTAAAACAAGCCAACCCTACAAACTTTAAAAGGACTATACTGGTAATGAATTACACTGCCAATGCAGAGGTGCACTATTCAAACCCACCAACTACCATGTAGAATAAAGATGGACATTTTCCTCCTGTGAGCTTTACTGCCTCTGAAAACTCACCAAAGGGTCTGAGTCAATGGTAAACAACATTCTTAGTTAAGATCTCTACTGGCACTGGATGTTACCTGCTGTACTGCCTGGTGGCAGCTGGCAGTTCATATTTACCAGCTTCTCTGCAAGAGAAAATAAGACAAGCTTGCTATACTGATTTACAGTCTTGGGAACTCGATGGAGGGTCACTTAGAATGAACTCGATGACACTGAAGTATTCTTCTGTTGGACTTGGTGTTCCATTTCATTAATCAAAGATAGTGTTTACATTGTATCTTTACTGTCTGGCTTGTATTTGACTGAATTTGGTGTGAACAAGTTAAACAACCACCACAACCAAAAAAAGCAGCTCTTATAATATTGTACTGTTAGTGAGTTAGATATATCTGACCCAGAAGGCTGCATATGATATAGTGCTAAGAAAAAAGCAAGCTGCAGTGTGACATTGTTAGAACGATAATATTAAGAAAAAAATCCTCTCCTCAATAAGTATAAGTATAGACTTTAAAATAATGAAGTAAAAAAAAATAATGAAGTCAAAGGTGTACAAAACCAAAAATACACACGAGACTGTTAACTCTGGATATATATGGTGTCAGTGAGAAGGGTAGAAGGTTGAAAGGAGAACAGAAAATTGGTGTTAGAAGATTAAATTATATTTTCTTCACACACCTTGCACTGTTTCACCTTTGAAATACTTTTTTAAGAGGTTTTAATAAAGTGAATTTAAAACTATAACCTGAATAAACATAAGTTTAAAATAAATAACCTACTAGTTGAGATTTGAACTTAGGAATGTAAAGTAGGAATACTATACTGTCTTTAAGTAAAAAGATACAGCACATGAAGCCAAAGTGTATTTATCTTAGAGAAGTAATAAATAATTCATAAAGAAAGTTAATATGAAGAAGAGTTTCCACCTGAAACACCTCAAGATTCTTCTATGGACAAGAGGGTACAATTATTACACTTTAAAAAATATAGTTGCAGTTTACAAAAGAAAAAAAAAAGCACAAAATGGCTTTAAAATACAATAAAGTTTTATACTTATTTTAATTACAAAAAATACTATAATGTCATGGAAGGAAACCAGTATTTACCTGAAGAGACATCAGTAAAGCCTCTAGATTTATCTGTTTTATAAATATAATTAAGGCAATAGGAATATAAAATATTATAAAACTGACTTTCTTCTTGAAAAACACTGATTCATAAACTTTTATTTAGAAAGAAATTTGAATTAGGTGCTCGAGAAACTCCAAGTACTTCTGGGTAAGGCTGAAGACCCATTTGCTTGTTATCTTTCAACTTTAGTACAATAACTTTAGCAAATTCTTCTCCTTGTATGTCAGTGGTGTCTAGTAATTGTCTGACTTTTGAGGTCCTTGTAGGTTTTGTACTAATCAATTCATAGTCTTCCTTCATAATCAAATCCCTGGACAGAAGGGCATCCAGTGACTGGTTAAGGCAGGCTTCAGTCATTTGGCTGACAATATCTTCCCTTTTACTCTGGATCCACTGATGGGCTATACCAGGTGACAGGCGTTCTGCACAAAGGGAAGGGGTTAAACAATTAGAAAGGTCAAGGAATACACATAGCAATGAATGAAAATGAAACAAGACATAAAATCAAATTTGCCTATAATCCTGCTGGTACAGAAGAAGAGTACATTTGAGAACCCTGTTAATTTTAGCAAAACAGTTTGAGGTTTAGATTTTCTTTTCAGTTTTCCTCACTCCCCAGAATGATTGCTTTATTGTCTTTGGTTTTATCTAAAATATAAAGGATACTTGTATGGTTGTTTGAAAACCAAGACAAAACTCGACCCATATATCCCATCCTAAAGTCCCAAAACTTTATTTTTAGCAGCTGAGTACATAACATCTTGCCTTTATACACACCAGGATTTGTATCTTTTGGGATTTGAAGTATGTTCCCACTGAAGAACATATGTATTTACCATTATGAGGAAATAAGCAAAAGTAAAGCTTATCATATGGCTGTTAAATATATATTTGGGAATCAATGTTATCAATGACAAAGCATCTCATAGTAATATTTACCTGAATTCCCCACAGTTGAGAGTAGATTTATTACTGCTGAAGGGCTTGGGGTGCACTTGTGATCACACAATTGAGTCTGAGGAACTATAGAAATGTTATTTTCCCAACTGTGATTTATAGGTTGATGATGCAGCATTGATGGGTAATCCTGATTTTGTTCTATAAAACACAACATCTTCATTAAGGGACTATGCTTAATATTCTGTAGATACTCCTGTGAGCTAAAATATTAACATCTAGGTCATACATGTTGGGTACTCATGAATCATGAATCAATCAACCAATTATTGATCCTCTGGAGGGTTTTTAGAGGCAGTTAATACACGGGAAGAGCTTCCCCATCCTTCTCCGGAAGAGCAGTGGTGGCCATGAACCACGTGACTGCGGGATTGCAATGCAGCTTCTTGCCACTAGCACTGCTATTAAAGCTTATTTAGAGATCTAATTCTCAAAATAAATATTTTTAGAGCAAAAAGGCTTTCTACCAACTATTTTTCTATCTTTCTGTCTGTTCTACATAAACTGTAAATATTGTTTTTTTTTTTTGTTCTTCACACAGATCTAGATTTTTTCATCTGTCTTCTTCCTCTTGCACTGTTCTCTTTAAATCTCTATGTAACATGTGTTTTTCTGCACTCCCTTCTGGCATTTCTATTCATGTTCAAATTATGTTTACTTGCCATTTCATCTCATAAAATTTCCCATTTTTTCTGAACCTTATTCTCAGATTTCCAACACTCCAGTGCAGACCATTCTGCTAGCACTTCAAATTAAAAAAAATCCCTATTAATTTTAAGCCTGAAATCAGTTTTTATGCTTGTATTTTGAGGATAATAAATATATTTCATTTTCTTTCTTCACTTCTCTTTTACCCCTCCTACAAGTGAAAAGTCATAACGTTTATCAGCGAATCTTCAAAAACACATCTCTTTCACATCCCACCCCACTAACAGAGAGATTCTGGAGAGAACACTGATAAAGTTTATAACTTTAATAATCTTTGCACACTCTTACTCATATTTCATTTTTTAAAACCTACAACTTCAGTATCTCAGTTGATCTCTTCACCTCTTATTTCTTTTCCTTGCCAAAATGTTTTATACATTCCAGTCAAGTTGACTTTTCTGGAAGCAAAACATTCTTATCAGACTGTGGAAAAGCGTTTGGTAAGGACATGTCAGATAAGGGACTTACATCTAGAATTTATAAAATACTTGAGCACCACAACAGGATAAAGGTAAATAATCCAATCAAAAAATTGGCACCGGATATGAACAGACACTTCACCAAAGAAGACATTCACATGGCTATGAAGAAATGTTCAAAATCCCTAGCTCTAAGAGAGATGCAAATCAAGACAACTATGAGGTGGTATCATCTCATCTCAGTAAGACTAGCAAAATTTAACAGAACAGCAAGCAACAAATGCGAGGTTGTGGAGAAACTGGAACCCTTATTCACTGTTGGTGGAAGTGTAAAATGGTACAACCACTGTGTAAAGCTGTGTGGCGCTTTCTCAAAAAGTTGCAAATAGAGATACCATTTGACTCAGCAATTCCACTATTGGGAATATACCGTTAAAATACCGTAACTGACATCCAAGCAGATATATGCACACCCATGTTTATCGTGGCTTTGTTCACAATAGCAAGGAGTTGAAAACAACCCAAGTGCCCATGAACAAATGAATGGATAGAGAAGCTGTGGTATATTCACACAATGGAATACTATGCTGCAATGAAAAACAAGGAACTCATGCAATATTATTCAAAATGGGTGACCCTGGAGGACATTATGCTGAGTGAAATATCTGTCACAAAAGGACAAATACTGTATGGTGCCACTGTTGTAGAATGAGACTGACATCAGGGTGGGGGGGGGGAAGACTGAGAAAAATTGGATAAATTATGTTTACTGCATTGAAGCCGATGAGGGAGAGAACAGTTTAAAAGCAATATATTTTAGGGCATTATGATTATCATAAAAGTTCTGAATGAGGGTTGCAGAGTGGAGTATATACTCTGGGTGGTGTTGGGGTAGTGTGGGGGGATTGTATACCAATGAAGGAGTTTTTCAAGGAGAAGAGCAAACTGGGGGTGGGGGTGGGGTGGGTGGGGAGAAAAGTGCAACAATGAATGAATGGAAAGCGAAAAATCTCTATAAATGTTCATTGAAAAAAAACCAAGCAAAAAAAATTGCAATAGTTTTCTATTCATGTAAAGAAAAAAAAGCTCAAACAGCACTGTTGAAATCCACAATGATTCTCCACCTATCTTTCTAACTTTCTTTTCCTTTCACCTTCTTTGATTAATCCTTTACTTAGCTAAACCAAATTGTTCACTGTCTCTGTGCAGTCTCTATACTGTTCTCTTTCTCTTATACAGAAGTCTAACTTTAAGCTAGAAGTAATTTCTTCATGATGATAACATGTAGTGTGATGACTTAAGAATGTGTACCAGAAGACCTTGCTTTAAGTTTTGGATATGCCAGCTATGAGCTATGCGACCTAGTCTTCTATGTAAAATAAGGGTTATTTACTTCACAAGTAGTTATGAAAGTACTTCATAAAGGGTACTATTCCTCTGTAATATTATAGCTCTACACTCTTGTAACACATCACTTCCTATCTTGCACTATGGCTTACCAAAAATATATTTCTCCTTGCTGACACAATCCTGAATCTTCCCATAGTATCTAACACAGTGTCTTTAATGTTTAATGTACTGCATATCCTGCTACTCTGACCCCATGTTCAGACCCTATTCACATTTTAAAAGTCAGTACTCAATAGATAAGAAAGGCATGCTCCATGTCTTCTGGTCAAGAATATGATGTGTAAAGAGATGGGAGAGGAAAACTTGCGAATAAACACTAATTTGAAAATATACTTACTAGATAAAAAGTCATTTTCTCGAGGTGTTGACAGGAAGCTTGAGGTTTCAGGAAAATCACTACTTTTATGCAGTTGGGAGGATCCACATGATTCCTGAAGTAAATATAAAGGATTTAGGTTGACAGATACATGTATTTCGACTTTAATTTCCAGAGTTCTTACTTTTGATGTAGTAGAAACAAAATCAAATGTATCATAAATTCTAAAACTGAAGAAACATGTACATAATCAACAAAGGTTGATTTATTATCTTAACCAACTGAAATGGGGGAAATGTGACTATCATGAAGTACATTAAAATAGTTTTTTCTTCATTTTTTTTTCAAAAGTTCTGTTTAGTGAATGAGGAATTTTGAAATCTGCAACACCGGTTACTTAGTGGTTTATAGAAAACTCTTGTTTCTCTGGAAGGGTAAGTAGGAAACTATGGAAAAAGTAATAGAGAACCTGCATTCCTGGCTCTGTTACAGAATCATCAGCTAAGTATAGACAAGGAATTGAAACTTTCTCTGGTTCTCTGTAACATCTATCTAAGCACTTGCCTGGGCTAAAGGAGTAAATGTATTCATGTATACAGAGGTGACTTTAAAAATTTGCATTATGAATAGATTCTTCTGAATCTGCAAAGTGAACATATCTTCCAGTTGTAAGAAATGACCATTATGCAGTAAAGGGAGTGCTGAAGGCACAGTCCATACTGAGTGGCATTGCTAACCCAAGTCTCTTCCCATTACAAATGGGATCCTCAGAGACATGGTGGATGGCTCTGAGTCAGAAATGACTCACAACCAGTGAGTGAGTGAATATGACGTCTACATACATGTAAAGAAATACTTCCTCTCACTCACAAATGGTTGTTGAGTTCTCCTTCCCCTCTACTACGTACTGTAAGAGATAAGAATGAGATAGGTTTAGCTGGCCAAAGAGGCATAAATACAATGCAAGTTTAATCTCTGATATGCTATGGAATATAGCAGTAATTGTGAGGATGGTGCAGGGCTGGGCAGGGTTTTGTTCTGTAGGTCAAAGGGTTGCTCTGAGTTGGAGCTCACTCCACAGCATTTACCTACACTAACCCTGGAACACATGAACAAAACAATGACAGACAGAAGGCTATACAAACAAAACAACCAAGGGAAAACTAGGAAATGTTGTTTCAAGTTGGAGATTGCCAAAGCCTACATGCATCTAAAAGCTCTCTGGAATTATTTTCTCATATATAATAAAAGTTAGAAAAAATAATTTGTCATATTCTCAAATTTGGAACTTATCATGTAATTTTTTTCTTTTACCTCTTGTGGGCCATGATTTACAGGTATGTTCAGAGATAAATCCATTTTCTTCTTGTCACTGAAGAGAATAGTACTTGCATTACTCTGTAAGTGAAGGAAATAACATACATATATGTCTGTGTCTACTGATGTAGACACACATACAATTTAATGGGAAGTGATTAGAAATTGTAGAAGTAAAATACATTCTACTTTACTATATTTTATGTTTTAATAAAATCAATGGAAAAGAAACAAATCAATTCAGGATATAATACATAACTTAAAGGCAGAGACAATGCAAAACAGGGGGAAAAACTTCAGGGACACAGATTTTTAATTCTGCCTCATATTATTTGTTACCTTGAGCAAATTATTGATCTCTCAGTCTCAGGATTTCATCTGTAAAAATGGAAAAATATCTACTTGCAGAACTGTTCTAGGGATTAAATGCAATAATGTATATAAAGTGTTACTAAAAAGTATTTTTAAATCTATAGTTTGTGTATTTGTGTACCAATAATTGATAAGCATTGCTAGTTACCATGTTTGTATTATCATTATTTCATTTCACAGATAACAAATGAAGGTACTGTGCAATACTGAAATGGTGGAACCCATGCATAACATGCAGTTCAGAATCTCAGGACACTGTTTTATCCTTGGGTAAAAGATTTAAGCTGTACTTACTATCTATAAATTGGGAGTAATATAATCTATTTTCAAAGAGTAAGGTTAGAGAGAGAATGAATTAAAGGGCCCTAAGATTACCAAGTAATCATCCAATAAAAGGTAAATATGCATATTAACTCTATTTAAATAATGTATGTCTGTATTCAAATCAGTGATTTACCTCTGTCCCTATAATCCAGGCTCAGATTGGTTTCCATCCTTGATGGGTGATTTAAAATATATCCATCAGATCAACATAACATTTGCTACCCTCTAGAACTGGTGGTCTCCACACTGAGCCCTTCATTATTACTATTTATAGCTGCCTATTCCATTATGAGAACATTAGGGGAAAAATATCAAAGGTATTCATTCACCTATGCCTATATTGTACCTAATAGAGGAATACGCACAAAATTTCCTTAAATATTAAATTTTGCTTGGATCCACAGTTAACACCCTTGGTACGAGCAGTCAGAAAATAAGGAGATGCATTGCACTGGGAAAATCTGCAGTTAGGAACCTATCCAAATTATTGAAGAGGACTTCAGTTTGAGCACTAAGGTGCGTGTAATTCAGGCTACAGTCTTTCTGATTACTAGCTATGCATCCGAGACCTGGACAATGAATAAGGATGACAAGAAAGAAATTGATGACTTTGAGCTGTAGTGTTGGAGAAGAGAACTGAACATCCCATGGGTGGCCAAGAGAATGAACAGTTGGAATGCTCTTTGGAGGCAAGAATGATGAGGCTTCGCCTCGCACACTTTGGACATGTTGCTAGGAGGTCCTATTTCTTGGAGAAGGACATGATGTTGAGAAGAGTGGAGGACTGGGAAGGAGAAGAAGACCCTCAACCAGGTGGACTGATATGGTGACTGCTGCAATGGACTCTTGTGTGTCAGGAAGTGTGAGAATGGCGAAGGTTAGAACAGTGTTCAGATCTTTTGTTGGGTAGCTATGAGTTGTGCTCAACTCAGTGGCACTTAACAACAACAACAACAATGTACAAACCCCTTATTTTAGATTTGCTGAAATTTTCTGAATTTAATGTTCTTCTGAGCTTATAAAATCTACCAAAATATTACTTATAAAATTTACCAAAGTATTTATAATTTTAATAATTCTTAGTAATACAGTTTCTCCTAATTGGTAATTTATGATAACACTTGTTTATGAACAATTAATCAGTCCTTAGGAAGAAATGAAATATTAAGAAAATGTGATTTTGGCTTAATTTTTATTATTCAGAACATAGGACATCCTATTTGCAGAAAATATAAATTCTACAAATCAGTTATAAGAACTTAAAAAAGACAAGAAACACAAAATAATCACTTTAAATGGTATCTTTGTTTTTATACATTTATTTATAAAAACGTATTCCATTTGTATGCAACCCTTGTCTCTCCCATTAGTTAGCCATGTACGAGGTATTTAAGTGATTAACTTCCCTAGACACTAGCTATCTTCAATATGGACACTATATAAGCAATTTCTTTGAAAAAGTAGCCAGCTTAAATGTAGACCCTAGTGTTTAAGTTTTTGAGGGACAAAAGGAACTGGAATGGTTCTCTTCCACTTAAAAATAAAAAACAGACTCATCTGTCTACCTTAATTTGGAAGGAAGTAGAAGAGAAAAAATATGATAAAGACATGAGGTGAAAAGAGGAACTGAAAAAAGAAAAAAAATACTATCAGAATATTTTTTATCTTCTCAGAAGTAGAGAAACTAATGTAAGTATGAACTGTAAGTAGGGAAGAATCATCTAACAGACTACTCAGAAGTGGGGAAGCTAATAAAAAATTGTAAAAAATGACCCTTCTTCAATTTCTTCTAAAACTCAGGCAAAATATTACCACCATTCATCTTTAGTTTGGCAAGGACAGTTGTTCCTTTATGGACTTCTATTTTTTTTTTCCATTTTTTTAAATTTTTTGTGTGTGTACCATCAAATCAGATCCGACAGGTACAGGAGGAGATTGCCCCTCCTTTTCCGGCAGAGCATCTGGTGGATTCGAACCATGGACTTCTATTTTAACCAAAGAGTGTGCAATGCCATGGAGTCCTGTGATTTGCTAACCTAATGGCTGGTGTTTGGGAAGCCATCAGCTGCTTTGCAGGAGGAAGACAGGGAAGCCTGCTTCTGGAAAGAAGGGACAATCTTGGAAATTTTATGGGTGTGGTTTTACTCTGTCCTCCAGGGTTGTTATGAGTTGGAATCTGGCAAGTGATAAATTACGCCTTGTTTCTAATGGGCTGTTACTACTTTTAAACAATTTGTGATAATATTAAGAAAATCCTTGAGTAATAGGTCTTCTTCAATTGTGCTTCTGATCTATAAGAGCAGGATACAAATGAGGTTAACTCTCCTAGGTAACTTGTATCTTTTACTTCTTTCACATACACAATATAAGGAAACTAACTAGGACAATGAGACAATACATATAAACAACTTAAACAGATACTTTTTAGTCCCAACTATTAATTATAGAAGTTTGACAGCTTATTTTGGCAATAAATCTCAGGACAAAACCTCAGACAAGTACACTAAAATAAAGGCAAATTAAAAAATCCAGACATTACTAATCTACAAAGGTTATATTTATGGAAACAAATACCTTGATTTAGGGTACTGATTATACAAAATCAATGTTGACTTATCCCTTATGTTAAACTTTCATTTGATATGAAAGTTGTGGAAAGGTCTCTGAAATTTGAAACTGACCATTATGGAAATAAAAATCTCTCTGGTGACAACTCTCCTCCCAAAATTGTAGCCTGTATTTATATATATATACATATATACATATATACATATATACATACACACACACACACACATATATATATGAAATTGAAAATTTCAATAGTAGTGTTATGAACTGAACCACAGCCCCACGAAATATGAGCTGTGAAGCCTCAACTGCATATATGTAGCTAAAGGCCTGGAGGTATAGCAACTGACATGTCAAGCAGCTAAATCAGAAGGTCAGAAATTAGAATCTACCAGGCAATCTCAGGAGAAAGAGGGGCAGCCTCTTCTAGGAAAGATTTACAGCCTTGGCAACCTTATACAAGTTGCAATGAATTGGAATAAATTTTATGGCAGTGGGCATTTTTAGGGTTTATACATGTGGTAGCTATAGGGGGTAGCTCTGGTGGCTTAGAGGTAAGGAACTGTACTGTTAACGTCACATGGCTTGAATCAACCAATCACTCCAAATGAGAAAGATGGACAGTCTCCTCCCATGCAACTGAATGCCTCTGAAAATCTCCTGTAAGGTCAGTTATGAGTCAGCTCCAACTCGATGGTCCCTAACAACATATATGTAGTTACAATTACTTTTTTGGGAATAGGGTTTCTGTTATGTTTGTTAATAAGGCTGTACCTTTTTTAAGAGAACATACTCAGCAAGTAACAGGAGATGGGAGAAGAGAGATGCCATATCAGGTCAGATCTCCAAGGAAACAAGAAGAGAAGCTCTAACACCACAAACCCAATCCTCTAGAGCTCACAAACAGTAAAAACCCTCCTCTAGGGACTGCAACCTGAATTAAAACTTACAGCCTCCTCACTGTGAGAAAATAAACTTGTTTAAAGGTGCCCAAGGTACTAATTCTCCATAACAGCATAAGGAGATGGTAATAGATTTCTTTAGTTTTCAGCATTTCATTTGCCAACCTACCTTTGTTTTCTTTAGTTGAATGACAGCTTCAAGAAAAGTTATCTCATCAAAGCTTCTCAGAATTGGTTCAAGTTCTATTATACATTCTAAACAAGGAGATAAAAATGCAATTTGAGTTCAAATTGTTTCTAATCATTAAACTGAAAAATGTAGACGTTATAACTGAAATGATAAGGCTCTAAGTCAATTCTTCTCTAAACATTAATTTGCCTTAACAGTTTTTAATACTAGTACAAGGATAGATGGCTAAATCAATGGACTAGTACTGAAAAGTATAAAAAGAAAACACTATAGTCTTGATCAATTGATTTTGGAAAAAAGGTACCAAGGCAATTCAATGAGGGAAAGAGTCTTCACACCAGTTGGTGCTAGAAAAACCGGATAACCTTACAACAATAGGTAAATTTAGACCTTTACTTCACATTGCATATAAAAATAAAACTCAAAGTATGAACTAAATGTATGAATTACAACTGTACCATTTTTAGAAGCACACCTAGAATACCTCTAGGATCTTGAATTAGGCAGTGTTCCTAAAGTCAATATCAAAAGGGTAAATATAAAAGAAAAAAAACCCCCAACTAAATTAGACTTAAAACTTTCATGTTTCAAAAGGTACTACTTAGAAAAAATAGAGACAAGCTACACACTGAGATAAAATATTTGCAAATCTTGTATTTGCTAAAGCACTTACATCTAGAACATAAAAAGAAATCTGACAAATCTAGTAAGACAAGTAACTCATTTAGGAAATGGGCAAAAGATGTTAAAAGACTACAAAAAAATAAAACACCTCCCACAAAACAAAACAAACAAATGGCTAATAAACATATGAAAAGATGTGTAACACCATTATTCATGTGGGAAACATAAATAAAAACTACTTTTCCTCATCAAAATGATAGGTGTTGACAATGATTTAGAGAAATTAAAATTCTCATAAATTACTTGTGGGAATGTAAAACAATGTAACATTCACAGTTGAGAAAAAGTTTGGCAAATTTAAAAGAAATAAATTTATAACCCTAAGAGAAAGAAAAACCTATGCTGACATAAAGAACTGAATGTGAGTACGCATCTTTTTCTAATTCTTCTTCAACTCAATTTCTAACTACTGAAAAGTCTCTCTTTGCTATCTATTTGCCCCTAAAAAGATGTAGTTCAGGGCATGATTTTACATTATCACCTATATGTTAATAACTTTGTTTTGTATGGTTTCAGTACACACAGTAATTATGTAAAGGATTGCTGGATTTATCTGTCTATAGATGAGAAAACCCCAGTGGCAAAAGGGCTAAGAGCTGCTTGACTATCAACAGATAGGCTAGTGGTGAGATTCCATTATCTGTTCTGTGGGAGAAGTGTGACCAATCTGTTCCCAAAAGGATTACGGTCTAGAAAACCCCATTGGGTTTGTCTGTATGTTCCATTCTGCAGCAATGAAAATGACTGACTTGATGGCACCCACCAAAAACATTTATAAAAGAGAAATGGGGAATGTGCTCAAATTTTAACCCAGGTCATAGGACTCTCAATATTTGTGCTGAAACCTGACCATCTACCAGGAATCTCAATTTACAGATTAACTAGTCATCTCACATTTACTATTTACAAAATTAAACTCCTCATTCTACCTTTCCTCAACATTTTCATCTCAGTTTTGTTCATCTCACTACACGGTTATCAACACGCTATTCCGTGGAAGCTATGGACTTGACTTTCCCCTGATTCTGCCTGTATTTGATTATTTCCACATTCTATGTATCTCTGAATACACTTTAATTTTGTCTAGTCCCATCTCTCACTCAGACTCAAACTCAGGAATGGAGAGTAGGTTCTGACTCACACTGCCCTTCCACTGGGTTTCCAAGGCTGTAAACTGTAATGAATGTGGCTACTCATTTCTCTCCAGAGGTGAAGCGGGTGGATCTGAATGCCAGAGATTCAGCCTTTTGGTTAGAAATGCAACACTCTTTGGACTGTGCCACCGAGATTCCTCTTCCTATCTCTTATGACATGTTCTCATAATCAAAAAGCTTCTGCAGGAGGTACTCAGCTGATCTCTCAGCTTTCACCCTTGCCCACCACTAATTGTTCACAAAGTAGCAAAAGTGATATATTTAAAATCTAAATGAGATCACTTTCATGCAAAACACACTTTACTGGTTTCTCACTGTACTTGGAATAGCTAAACTTCCCAAAACAGTCAACAGCCTCTTCCTTATCCTTCTACCCTTCGTATTATTCCCTTCCTTGCTCACCATATTCCAGTGCAAGTCTTCACTTTGTTCTCAGAAACGGCAAACTCTTTCCTTTTTTCATCCCTGGCCTTTGCTCTTATTTTCTCTACCTCAAATGCTCTTCCTCAAGCTTGTAAATGGCTAGCTCCTTTTCAAGCTTCAAAGCTCAGGTCAAATATTTGTTCCAAAGAATGACTTTACTTTCTCTCCTCTAATTACTCTAGTACCTAGCTCATTTCGTCACAACTTCCACAATTTGTATCTTCTTTATTTTTCTGGAATTTTCTCATGCCTGTACATACTGTTTTATACAATCATTCCTTTACGGTTGATCTGTGTCTATCATTACCCCATCTTTTCAAGTCCTCATGGAAACTTCTTTATTTTCCCATCCACCCACTAACCACTGCTATCCTGTGATGTCTTTAATCTATCTGCCTCTACCACTAGAATGTAAGTTCTTGAAAGATAGCAATTTAGATTATCTTATTTTGTTCACTGCTCTGGTCCCAGTTCTTAGCCCTGTGTTTAGCATGTGGTAGGTGCTCAGTAAATATTTGCTGAATGGAATTATACTTCCTATCATGTGATCAATCTTGACTTCTGTTATCACTGCTGGGTGCTGCTAAGTCAACCATCACTCATGGTGATGCTATGACCAACAGATCGAAACACTGCGGTACCCTGCACCATCCTCACAATCTCACCCTTGCAGTTGCTGTACTGATCCACCTTGATGAGGGGCTAACTCTTGTCTTCTAGGAATTATCAATTTAATTCTAGATGCAGTTATTATTTTATAAATATAATGAATAACAAGAGTGAAAATAATGGGGGGAAAAGCAAACAAATATCTTGGGGCTAATGACTGAACTTCATATACTTTTGAAAAGACTGTTTGATTCACAATCTCTCCACTATTTTTATACAGTTAAGTTTTCACACTGGAACTGTATACCCACTTAAGAAAGACGGTCTTTCATCTGGATTCTGTGCCCATCCACTTTGTATAAGAGAGACCATCACTGTTCGGTGAGGTATGTCAAATGGTAAACTTTCTTCAGTAGTGTCAGGGCGATGTCCCTGTGATACACTATACATAATCTGCAAAGGATTAGTGACGTCTGTCAAGACAGAAATATGGCATTCATTAGAAATATATTATGATGCTGTCTATTAAATAATTTCAAATCAATTAAATGAAGATGATGATGAATCTTAAAATCTTAGTAATAATTCAATACCTAAGCTCCTTTCTCTTAGTACATTCCAGGTATTTCTATTAAGACATTGCTACCTCCTAGGTAAGGAGTACACATATTTACTGCAGAGGAGAGCTAAGAAGGATCACAGCAATTACTACATGAAGTGAATGAGAAAGAAATCTTTATTTTTTAAGCCACTAAGATTTTGGGTTTGCTTGTTGAACAGAAAGCTGATTTATGCAAACCTAAATTTAAAAGAAATATTAATTACCAAAGTATGAAAAAAACCCAAGCACTCCACCCCACTTTGTCCAATGCTTTCTGGTGCCAATCAATTTTTATAGAGAGAGTTTTACAGCTGGAATTGATTTTGATAATGTTTATTCTAAGCTCTTTTTTTTTTTTTTTTAAAAAGATGAAATAACAGAAGCTTGAAGAGTTTGAATAGTCAATTACTGTTAGAGCAAGAATTAAATCCAGGCTTTTTTGATTCTTAATCCAGTGTAGTTTATAACATAATCTCATTTGATAATTCACATTTTTATGGTGCATTTTCAAGAAAATAAACATTACAAAGATTTATTAAAAGAAGATTAAATTTATACAGCTCTGAGTGTGGTTGACCTACATGATGTTACCTAGAAAAAAGAATTTAAAGTACACTTACCATCAAATGGCTGTTTTCTGGATAAGACTTCCCATGTGATAATAGCATAACTATTTAAGAGAAAAGCATACATACTATTTAACATAATAAACTAAAAAAATCACTGTTCTTAGAGTTAATTATTGAAAGTGATAATACTGTAGTGAAGTATCCCATAAAGAATTACCAACTAACATACTCATACGTGATTTTGTTTCAAACTGGTAATTCTATAAATTAGGGAATGAAGTTACATGCAACAATAACTGTTGGAGATGATTTCATAATCATTCTTGAATGCTTAAGCTATGCCTTCTAATTACATGCTCACTTATTCTCACAAAATAAGCAATAAAAAAGAGGGTTTATGTAGCCCTGCTTTATTTCCCTTTTTCTGGTCAAAGTACTGTCCTTTTTGGTAAAAATGATTTTGTCTACAATAAAATTTCATTTGTCAGACATCTGGTTAGATAACACAAACTTCAGAGTTGCGATAAAGGACTAACCATATCAGGATTTTGCAGCACTTTCAATGAACTGTTCAGCCAACATGGGACACAAGGAACTGACACACGGGCAGGGATAGAGAATGAGGATTACAGAAGAAATTCTTACCTCATTCAATGAAATGATATCCCTTCATTTTCTCTGACAGAGAATTTTAACCTAATTTAGTTTCATCTGTTTTTTTTTTTAAAAATATTTTTTCTTTGCTTTAGGTAAAAGTTTATATAATTTTCCCCCCGATATTGGCTTCAATCCTTACACTATGTCAGGACACTCCCCATTTCCACTCATCTGCTTCTTTGTCCCTCCATGCCTTCTCCAGTTTTAGGCAAAAGTTGTTCTGTAAGTCATGTATACTTGATTTTTAAAAGAAATACATTCTATACAGACAATTGTTTACCATCTGTTAATGGTTTATTTTATGGGCCATCAATTATTTAACTGAGAGGTGGCCTCTGGGAGTTTCAAGTCAGGCTGATGTGGGACAATCGTCCTGGAGTCCTAGTCTCTTTCAGAGCAGTCTGATGCTTGGCTTAGGTGGTCTGCTGCTTTTATGTTTTTTTTGTTTTTTTTTTTTTTCTCTAATTTGAATTTTATTCTGTATTTCCACTTGGGCCCTTCTGCAGTGGTCTTGGCCAGCATGTGCTGTACCAGCAGCTGGGTTCCACTTAGTTCTAGTGTCAGGTTAAAGGAGCGTTGGCTCCTGTGGAACATTAATCCTGTGGAGTTGCTTTCTTGACTCTTCAGTAATCTTTACTCTCTTAAGCTCTAGGTAGGCAGAGACCAACAGCTGTTTCTTAGATGGCTGCCTGCAAGCTTTTAAAGGTTTTGTCTGTTTTTACAGAATCAAAACAACTTTTAAGAATTTTTGGATTAGAATATGGTCTTTCTTTCAGAAGATAAAATAAATGTTTTTTGTGCTCCTTCCTCTCAGCATAAAATTGATGAACTAAAGATACCAGGAACTAAGTATATGCACATGATAATAACTTAAATATGAAAGACAATACAGTTAAGTGTTTTAGTGCAGTCACTCATATCAATCAGCCTTACTAAGTACAAAAAAATGTCATCACTTTGTTGTTGTTGTTAGCGACCCTATGTACAACAGCCCTAAACTCTGCTCTGTCCTGTGCCAATCGCATTGCCTCTGACACACCCATCCCGATTACCCCAGTCACTGAATCAATCCACCTCATAGAGGGTTTTCCCCTCCTGTGCTGTCCCTCCACCCTCCCAAGCATGATGTCCCTCCTTAAAAATACACACACACACACACACATATATACAAGTTAGGGAGCTCTTGTGGTCTAGTGGTAAGAAGCTGCACTGCAATCTCAAAGGCATGTGGTTCGAATTTACTAGCTGCTCCATGAGAGAAGGATGGGCAATCCCCTCTTGTGCGATTTACTGCCTCTGAAAATCTGCTGGAGGGTCAGCTATGGGTTGATTCCAACTCAATGGTACATAATAACAAAAACGATATATATGTATGTGTGTGTGTGTATATGTGTGTTTGTGTGTGTATCATGAAATATCAAACTGGCACCAACTCACAGCTGACATTCCAATAGGTTTTCAGAGACAGTAAATCACCCATCTTTCTTTCTCGAAGCAAGCAGCTGGTGAATTTGAACTGTGTGCCTAGGGGTTGGTAACCTTAACATACTCAAGCCCAACATTACAATCACTGTGTCAGTCCTCTCACTGAGGGTCTTCTCCTTTCACTGACCCTTGACCTTGCATAGAGATTTGTTTGGCAAAGATACAATGTTCTTTTCTAAAAGCATCTTCATTTTTATCAGATTTCTATGTAAATATCTTTAATAGAAATCTCTTCTATAGATATAAAGGACACAAAATCTGAGTAGGATGAAAACTTAAAAGCTAAAATGTTAGGATCTACTGTTCTCTCTACATCCTGATAATCATACATGATAAAAATAAAAGCAAAACAAAAGCTTTGAGTATTATATTAAAAATTACTAGAACAAAAAGGCTTTTTTTAAAGGAATGTAAAAATGATTTAAAGCAATGTATCTTTAATTTGAAAAATATTAGTAGGGCTTTTTTTTTGGAGCGGCAATTTATTTTGACTACACTTGAAAAAAGAATAAAAACCATACTTTATAGATTAAATTCTGGTTGATTAGCTTGGTGTTTAGACACGTGGAAGTAACCTACTGCACCTGTATATATCATGCTTGACACTGGCCCTCGATTTCTGTCCAGGTTCATAGTTTTCAGGTGGCATATAGATAATTGTCCCTCCTTCAGGTGCAGATTTGCTACTTCGTGACTGTGACAGAGACATCATACGCCATTTTGATAACCCAAAATCGGCAATCTGTAAGGGAAAATAGTTAATTATCCAATTTTAGAATATCCTTTTCATATAAAAAGAACATAGAAAAATAAGGAATATTCTCAAATTTATTCTACGGAGCAAGCATAACCCTAATACCAAATCCAGAGAAACAAACCACCTAAAAAAATTATACACTGATATCTTTCCTGAACATAAATATAAAAATTCTCAATAAAATCCTAGTCAATAGAATCGAATATATTAAAAAAATCATTCATCATGTTCAGTTGGGATTTATACTAGATATGTAAGACTGTTTAACTTAATAAAAGCAATCAGTTTAATTCACAATGTAAATAAAACAAAGTAAAAGAATCACAAGACCTTATCAATTGATAAAGAAAAGACATCTGATAAAATTCAACATCCTTTCCTGATAAAATCTCTCAGAAAAATTGGAATAGAGAAATTCTAACTATGTTGCATAATTAGCAGAATATACAGAAAATCAATGGCTATTATTATTCTTCACACAGAGAGACAATGTGTCTAACAAGGACTAAAGAAGGATGCCCTTTATTACCACTCTAATGAATTCACTATTGTATTGGAAGTCTGCTTTGGGGGAAACCTCAGTAACTATGGAAGCTGTAAAAAAGTCAGTAAAAGTAGTTAACTTGGCACACTATGTAAAGGGAAAAAGATGGATTGGTAAAGAAAGGGAAATGGGAACTGCCAGCAGAACAGTTCCTCCTAAGACCTAAAGGACTTTATGAGGAGGAATGTAGATTCAGGACTGGAGGAAGACTCTCACCAACAATCTGTGTTACACAGATGACACAAACCTGCTTGCTGAAACTGAGAACCTCAAGTGCTTGCTGCAGAAGGTTAAGGACTACAGTCTGCAACATGGATTGAGGTGCAACATTGAGAACACAAAGATTCTGACTTGGTGGTCCAATTGGCTACACCATGTCAGGTAGAGAAGAGATCTAGATTGTTAACAATTTCAGCTTGCACTTTTGGGATCAGCAGTCAGATCAAAAGATGCATTGCATTAGGAAAATTTGCTGTCAGGGATTTCTCCAAAATGCTAAAGAGCAACAATATCAGTCAGGAGACAAAGGTGCATCTGATCCAGGCCATGGTCTTTGCAATTACTTGCTATGCATCAGAGAGCTGGGCAATGATCAGAGATGACAGAGAAGAGTACTGAACCATGGACTGCCAAGACAATAGGTCTGTGAGTTTCACCTTGGAGGCAAGAATTCTGAAGCTCTGTCTCACATACTTTGAGTATGTTGCCAGGAGGGACCAGTCCTTGAAGAAGGACTTTATACTTGGAAGGAAGAAGGGACAGTGCAGGAAAGGAAGATCCTGGATGAAATGGACTGACATAGGCTCAGAATAGAGCAGAATTCAGAGCTATTGTATGTAGGGTTGCTGAGTCCTTGCCGACTTAAAGGCATGTAACAACAGCAGGAGAGAGACAGATGATCTAAAATGGCTATATGTATGACAATATAAACAACAATATTGAAGTTTAATTTCCCATCAGTACAGTGAAAGGGGGTGTTCATACATTATGCTTATAGAGTTAATTTTTAAGAGAAATTTTTGAAATGGGTAATGAAGCACTGGATATTCATACATGCAGGATGCAGATAAGACGGAAAATAAAATGTGTTACCTTATGGAGCTCTGGTGGCCTAGTTGCAAGAAGCTGTACTGCAATTCGAGAGGTATGTGGTTTGAATCCACCAGATGCTAAGCTGGAGAAGGAGGGTAATCTCCTCCTGTACCAGTTAGATATGATTTAATAGTACACACACACACACACCAAAAAAATAGTAAATTTGTTTTTTAAAAGGTGTCACCTTAGGGAGAGTTTCGTAGTTAATGAGGGAGAGGTGAGGAAGACCAAGTAAGCAACACTATTCAACTTTTAGTCTCGGTCTAGATCTGAGAGAACAATGAAGTAGGCCCTATTTTGCTGTGAGGCTGCCTTTATTTCAGACGCCAGTACTGTATGTGAATAAAGGAACTTTTCTAGGGGACGGACGGATGAAACCCCGATGAGGTACCATGGAGGATGTTTCACATTCAAAGTGTACAAATCGACTTTTTGAACTGGCGATCTGTTTTCTACCAAGAAAAGAAACTCAGTACCAAAGGAAGCAGTTAAATTTCTGCCATGCTTAAGGCCATGATTTGACTCTAAAGCACGTCTTAGCCAGAGCAACAAACAAGAAAAGGAAATGAAAGGCATCCAAATTGGCACAGAGGAAGTAAAACTATTGCTGTCTGCATAGAATGTGATTTTGTATATTGTGGTTAGGTGCTGTCAAGTCTCCTGTGACTCACAGCAAACAGGTGGAAAGCTTGTCTTGTCTGCATCATCCTAGGAATCTCTGTTCTGCTCAAATCCGTTACTGCAGTAACTATATTAATCTATTATCACTGAGAGCTGTTGTATTACCTTTGCTGACCTCCACTTTTCCAAGCATGATGACTGTTTTCCAGGACTGGACCCTCCTGAAAACATACCCGAAGTTTGTGAGATGAAGTTTCACCATCTTTGCCTCCAAGATGCAACCTGGCTGCATTTCCCCTAAGGTAGATATGTTTTCTTTTGGTAGAGTCTGGAATATTCTATACTCTAAGCCAACACCATAATTCAAAGGCAGCAATTCTTCTTCCTTATTCACTTTCCAAACATTTGAATGTATTTAAGCAACTGCAAATATCATGGCTTGGGTAAGGAACGCCTTAGTCTTAGAAAATGCCAAACACTCAGCAAGAATTTTACTGGATAGAATTATCTGATTAAGCAAAATGGCAGAATTGAAGATCAATTTACAAAAATAAGTCTGAGTCCTCTACAGAAATAAAAAGAATGCTGAAAAGGAAAATAACATTATCTATAATCGTTACTGTATACTGATAAGTTGGAACTGACTGATAGCTGGCCCTCCAGTGGGTTTTAATCACACTGGTGGAGACAGGAGCAGTGCCCATCTTTCTCCAGTGGAGCAAATGGTGGATTTTAAATGTGTACACGAAACTTATACCTGGACCATGAGGCAGTCGTCAGAACAGAGCAAGGAAACACTGCATTGTTCAAAATTAAGGGTGTGCATCAAGGATGTGTCCTATCTCCATATCTTTTCAATCTATATGCAGAACAGATTATCTGGGAGGCTGGGCTCTATGAGGAGAAGTATGGCATCAAGATTGGAGGTAGACTCAATAACAATCTGTGTTATGCAGATGACACAACCCTGCTTGCTGAAACTGAGGAGGACCTGAAGCGCTTGCTGCAGAGGGTCAAGGACTGCAGCCTTCAATACGGATTGAAGTTCAACATCAAGAAAACAAAGATTCTCGCCACTGGGCCAACTGGCAGCATCATGATAGATGGTAAAGAGGCTGAGATTGTTGACCACTTCAGTTTGCTTGGCTCTATAATCATAACTTTTGGTACCAGCAGCCAGGAAATTAAAAGATAAATTGCATTGCTAAAGTCTACTGTCAGAGACCTCTCCAAAGTACTGAGGAGATTGATGCTCCAGACTGAATCATGTCTTCATTTATGTAGGAAGTTTTGAGATAATAAATATAAGGCCTCTGTTTTGGTTTTCTTCTTCAGTAATGGTCTGCTTCTGTGAAATTTCATTCCATTCTATATAAAGCTATTTATTATTTTATCCATTTCTCTGAAGTATGATGATAAGGTCTGGATTGAGATTGTATTGTGTATCAGAATTGCTTTAGATACTATTGCTATTTCTACAAAATTAAGTCATCCTATTTAGTATATTCTTCATTTATACAAGTCTTTCTGGTTTTTTCTTTTTTTTTGGTAACAGTGTGTTGTAGTTTCCTTTGTACAGATTGGGTGTTGTGTTTTTTTTCTTTCTTTTTAAATGAATATTTTTTTCTTCTTTTTAAAAAAAATTTTGAGAAAAACATATTGGGAGTACAAGGAGGTGAAGGTTGGGGGCAGAAGGGTGAGCATGGCCAGGCATGCCATTGCAGAGCTGCACAATTTGGTTGGTGGGGGGAGCAGGTGAAGGAAATGAAAAGGATCCAGTAGGGATCAGATGCTACAGGGGAATGGTAAGCATTTTCCAATGGTAACTAAACCGTCTTATTGATTTGGGAACTGGATGCAGACTCTCTGGCTTCTTCATGCTGAACAGGGACGTTGATGTGAAGGGGGAAAGGAAGGACACTTTATCACCTTACTGCTGGTCTTATATTAAAGCTGCTTGCCTTCTTCTTCTGTTAGAAGATATTTTCCTGTCATTTGCTCCCCTCTGGACTGCAAAGTGTTTTCCCAGGTGGGTCCCAGGTGGGGATGGCTGGTTGAACCCAGAGGCTCCATCCTTCTTTGCTTCCTTAGCTGGTAGTTGTATTTCCTTTTTGTCACTGGCACTGGGTTCAGGGTCAGGTCTGGAGTAAAACTCAGTGTTAACGTTACCTATAGGAAAGGGAGCAAACCTAGAGAGAACAAACTTGTGAGTTAAAAATAGAAGGGCTTTGGGGGTGTTACTTTCAGGTTTACTGGGGGAGAGGGTGGTGGAAAGTAGCCTAGATAAAATTCTCTGGATACCATAGGCATTTTTTTCCCCACCTAGGAGTCAGATGGCATAATCTGGGGACTGAGGAGCTCACCCTGAGGGCTATGACGGCTCGCCCCAGGCCAGGGGCTGAAGACAGCCCACCCCAGGCAGAGGGCCATGAAGGCTCGCCCCTCCCGAGCAGGGCAACACCCCCCAGGGGCTGGCTGGTACACTCCCCCTCTAATTGCCCCCACCCCAATCTGGTCCCCTTGCCTGACTGAGGACTATGTGGCCAGGGACAGCATCTCCAATTCCAGCACCACCACTTTTACCCCCCACCCCCCAACAAGTGGTCATACTATAATTTGAAGTAGGTATCACAGCCCTCTCCCTTTATAGATGGCAAAGGGAACCTGAGAGTTGTGACCAGGCTCCCCTCAGGTCTAAGCAGCTTTTGGCAGAAGCATTTAACAGATCAAAATATGTGGTGCATTTAGGATGTCGGTCTTCCTGGACATGCTGCCACTGTTAAGGGTCATCAGGTAGACAACTCACAGTGATTTTCAACAATCCACTGTATCGGTGATCATATTCTCTGGCCTGTCCAAGGAAATCCAAACATGCAGGCAGCGGGCGGCAGAGCATGCATCCCATCTCCGGTGGCGGGTGGGCGGCTGGGCATGCGTCATCTCCTGATTCCCCCGCCGCTGCCATCTTGACTCCAAGAATTTTCCCCAGAACAAGTCCACTTTGCCGCAGTGTGGCGGCTCCGCTGTACCAGTCTCAGGGAGGCCCGGTGCCTACCATCCATCTTGGGTGAGGGAATCCATAGGTTCCGGCTGTGGGAGCCTCATGGAGCTGTGGTGGCGGTGCGGTGCGGGCTCTGCGGGAGGGGGTTGGGAGCTGCGGGACTCACCCATTCCTCCTTGGGAATCCTTGAATTCCTGTTGTTGAGCCTCAATCTTCACTGAAGACCAGTCATCAACTGTTTAACTGTTCAATTATCAATAAACACAGGTCTGTAGAAGGCCACAGAGGCCCTGTTCCAAGTGGTCCACTGCTCCCGCAGCTCACCATGTTGTCTCCACCTCTGCCGCCATCTTGGATCGTCCAGGTTGTGTTTTTTTTCCTCTAGTTAGATTGATTTCTAAATATTTCATTTTTTGAGTGGCTATTATAAATGGCAAAAGAACCCTGGTAGTAAGAAGTTGGACTGCCACCCCAAAGGTGGTGGTTGTTATGTGCTGTCGAGTCGCTTGTGACTCATAGCGACTCTATGTACAACAGCCCTAAACTCTGCTCTATCTCTTGCCAACTTTATTGTCTCTGACAACACCTATCCTCATTACCCCAGTGACGGAATCAATCTATCTCATCAAGGGTCTTCCTCTCCTGTGCTGTCCCTCCACACTCCCAAGCATGACGCCCCTCTCCAAGGACTGATTCTGTCTTGCAACATGTCCAAAGTATGTCATATGGAGCTTCAGAATGCCTGCCTCCAAGGAGTAGCCTGGCTTCATCCTCTCTAGGACAAACTTGTTTGTTCTCCTAGCAGTCCATGATATATTCAATACTCTTCTCCAGCACCAAAGCTCAAATGCATCAACTCTCCTTTTATCATCCCTAGTCATTGTCCAGCTCTCTGATACATACCAAGTAATGGCAAAGACAATGGCCTGTATCTGGCACACCTTAGTTTCCAGACTAACAGAACTAATGAGCCAGAAGTAAATTCATTCACCTATGAACAGGTGATCTTTAACAAAGAGGTGAATTTCATTAATGGGGGAAAAGACTCTTTAACAAAATGACATGGCAAAATAGAATATTTATTTGAAGAAAACTGAAAAATATTCATACCTCACCAAATACAAAGAAACAAAGTGATAAAGATAATCAAAGAAAAGACTTAAAACTATAAAGATCATGTTCATAGCAGCCTTACTAACGGTCACAAAAACATGGAATCAGCCCAGATTTCCAACCACAAACAAATGGATTGAGAAAGGATACATTTGAATACTACGCAGCTTGCAGGAGCAATGATTCTGTAAATTGTTACCTAACTTGGGAGGGACTGGAGAGCAGTATGCTGAGTGAACTAACTTAGTCCCACAAGGATAAATATTGTATAAAACCATTACTGTAGAATGAGTGTAAGGATCCAAGGGAGGGGGGGAGTGAAGAGGGTGGAAGCAGAGGGATGAAGATGTGCAGTGGGATGGGGGGAATTAATCATAGGGTTGTCCAATTTGATGGGTGGCGGGGTGAGGGGAATTAGAAGAACCTGTTCTGGAAAACAATGTATACAAATTTGTAAATAAACTAGTATAATAATAAAAAAATTAATCAAAACAGCCCCTACTAGAAAGATCATAAAAGAACAAAATAGGAGTAAATTTAGGAGTCCTACTCTCTAACATAAATGAAACTATCAAATATAAAGTGTTCCATCAGAGAATAAACTAGACTATTAGGATCTTTTAAGAATTAGGCGAGCTCTGGTGGCCTAGTGGCAAGAAGGTGTACTGCAATCCCAGAGGTGCACAGTTCAAATCCACCAGATGCTCTGCTGGAGAAGGAAGAACAATCTCCTCCTGTACCACCAGTCAGATTTGATTTGACGGCGCGCGCGCACACACACACACACACACACTAATAATAATAAAAAAGAATTAGATTTCTACACGCACGATATGCAATTTCCTCCCATACAATTACCTCTGAAAAGCTGCTGGAAAGTCAGCTATAGGTCAATTCTGACTCTATGAAACACAACAACAACATGCATGATGTAGGGATTACAGGATTAAGATTTCTCCAAAAGTGTGAAAAAGAGAAACTACAGAGTGGGGAAAAATATTTGGCAACAATACATCTGACAAGGAACTTCTCTCTAAAAGTTACAGATACTAATACCTTGGTAAGAAAAAGATAAACAGCCCAATTACAAAATGGGCAGAGGACATAGAAAGACACTTCATCAAAGAAGCCATTCAGATGGTTATGAAACACACAAGAAACTCCAGAGATTCCTAGCAAATCCAAAGATGCAAATCAAAACAACAATGAGACACCATCTTACACCAGTAGCAATAACAAAGTTCACTTGGACAGTAGACAAAAGCTGCTGGGGGTGTGGAGATAGTGGAGCTCTTTTACAGTGCTGGAGAGAATGCGAAATGGTACAAACACTTGGAAGAGCAGTCTTGTGCTTTCTTAAAAGACTGAAAATGGAAATGCCATTTAATCCAGCAGTCATATATGTTGTTGTTATGGCTATTGAGTCCACTGAGACTCACAGTGCACAATATCTATGAACCTGCCCTATTCAGAGCCAATCGCACTGTCTCCAACACACCTAGCCTTATTACTCCAGTTGCCGTGTGAATCTATCTCATCAGGATCTTCCTCTCCTATGCACTCCCTCCACCCTACTAAGCATGATGTCCTTATCCAAGGACTAGTCCCTCCTGGCAACATACCCAAAGTATGTAAAATGGAGCCTCAAAATCCTTGCTTCCAAGCAGAAACTTAAAGCCACACTCTCCAAGATGGACTTGTTTGTTCTCTTGGCAGTCCATGTTATATTCAAGACTCTTCTCCAGCACCACAACTCAATGACATTGATTCTTCTGTCATCCTTAGTCACTATCTAGCTCTCTGAAGCATCACAAGTAAAAGATTACAGCCTGGATTAGATGCACCTTAGTCTCAAGCCTGACCTCGTTGCTCTTCAGCACCCTGGAGAGGTCCTTGTCCGCATATTTTCCTTATGCAATTTGTCTTTTATTTCCTGACTGCTGGTGCCAAGAGTGTTGGCTGTGGAACCAAGCAAGCTGAAACTGTTAATATCTTTTCCATTTATCATGATGCTGGCAATTGGCTCAATAGTGAGAATCAGTTAGAGCGTTTAGTAACAGTATCACCAGGATATTAACAACTAATCTACTGAAGTGGATACGGATGACAGGAATTAGGAAAAATGGAAAAGGGAGAGAGAATGAAATTGGCTTAGTAGAAGTGATAACTAAAAAGTCTTTTAAAATGATTAAACCCAAGGACACAGATAAAACTTATTCTTTTAAAAAAGGAATTACCTTAACATGAAATTCATTATCTAATAAGATGTTCTGCGTTTTCAAGTCATGATGAAGTAAAGGAGGATTCATATTGTGCAGGTAATTTACTCCCAGTGCAATTTCATGCAGGATGCGAAATCTCAACGACCAAGCAACGTCAGGATATTCTGTTTTCTTCACGTAAATGAAGAGAAAAAGGATAAAAATTAGCAGCACAATTTCATTACATTTCACACTTAGAAACTGAAACACTTTAGTATTTAACACTATTCAAATATAAACTTATTTTTCAACATACTACAAAACTGACATTATTTGACATCTACAGATATTATACCCTAAAATTTTAGTGAAAATAATCAGAACTTTATAGTATTCATATTTCTTTTAGTCTATGGTATTGAGTCTTACTAATCAATTCTTTTATGTCTGTATAACAGATAGACGTCCGCACAACATTAATACTTTCACTTTCTTTGTTCTATAGCTTAGAGCTTGTTAAACAAACAAACAAACAAACAAACAAACAAATAAACATACATATATCTCTAGTCTATACCAAACCATTTATTAAAAACTCATATTGTGATTCTTCTGTTAGCATGACTGGAATTTAACAGTATTAATCAGATTAATTAAAATTTATGACCTCTGTAAATGTCTTTACATTTAGCACTAATTGACATTTAGCACTAATATCTCATATATTCAATCTTGTAATTATCTATATTCTATCTATAAAAATTAGTCTTTGCTAATTTTGTTTTTATAAAAGAGACAAGATGACATTTTTCTTTTTTAAACCTACATAATACCAACTCACTGCAGTCAAGCTATTTCTGACTGACAGTGACTGTTTCTACTGGGTTTCTGAGGCTTTATGTATTGACGTGAAGAGAAGACTGCTACCTTTTTCCTGCAGAGTGGTTGGTCAATTAAAACTACCGACCTCTCAGCGGCCCAAAAAATAGTCCTTAAATACTTTTAATATGTAAACATTTGAAACCTAGCATTTCCTGATTGTGCTTTAAAATAGTTGAACGTAAAAAAAAGTTATGTAAACCCATGTTCATTGCAGATTTGTTCGCAATAGCAAAGAGCTGGAAACAACCCAGGTGACCATCAGCAAACAAATGGCTAAAGAAACTCTGGAAAAATTCACACAATGGGCTATGCGGCATTGAAAAACAAGGAACTCACGAAGTATTATGGAAAATGGAATGACCCTGGAGGACATTATGCTGAGTGAAATATCTCAGTCACAAAAGGACAAATATTGCATAGGGCCACTGTTGAGGGAAGACAGAAAAGGAGGGGAGGAATGATGTATATTGCATTGAAACAGATGAGGGAGAGAACTGTTTAAAAGGGACATATGAATGGGTATTCTTG
>NW_006399758.1:37793131-37811448 GCF_000299155.1 Elephantulus edwardii | reverse complement strand
GGAGAAAAGTCTCTTGTTTTCCTGGAGACTCAACATACTAAGAAAAAAATAAACATTATGGGAAGGCTGACAATGAATTATCAGGCACCAGGCCACATGCCATTGGGTGCATTTTCCTTAAGAGTATGCTTCCACTGAAAGTTCAAGACCATTCTTGAGAATTTTTTCAGCAAATAAGGTAGTTTCTAGTTTGGAGATCAAACAGGAAAGGCAGGACAAAGTAGCTGAGATAAATTACACTGCATTTTGAGGTTTTTTCCAACAATTTACTATGCTATTTTGGTGGACAGGAACAGCAGAGTTGAACATTACTTCCTCTAGCATACACAGGAGGAGTTCTGGTGGCTTTGTCTGTAGAGAGTTGCGCTGTTAACCCAAAGGCTGAACCTGTCTGAATCCACCAGTGACTCTGCAAGAGAAGGAAAGGAAATCTTCTCTCAGGCAATTCATAATTCTTGAAACAGACTGGAGGGACATCTATGAGTTGGCTGTAATTCAATGACAAAGATGTTCTATGAGAGCAAACATACAGCTCCTTTCCTTTGAGCAAGTAAATATTTTAATTAATAAGAAATGTAATCTTTTATGAAAACCACAGTAACCAGGTCTTTCTGCAGTGTAAGTGAATATGGAGGTTTCCAATTCTGCAAATAAGTGTAGAAGAGAGCTCAATCTAGGTTTTATGATTCCTTCGGATATTTAGTAATCTCTCTGAAGGTGAGTCTCGAACTTTTTTTTTTAATTATTTTATTTCAGATTTATTTGAATATTTAAAGAAATGTCCGTGTCCTGCAGACCTGATTCTAAGAACAGGTACTGAATTACAGGATCCCTGGCTTCTTATTATTTTAATATCCTGGGGAGAGGTAGAACTATCTAGTCAAAGTGCCCCTTTCAGTGGTGGGCATTTGGGCTTTACCATCTGGCATCTCAAATGAACATTGTATCTTTTGGGAAAATTGCCTGCAGGTGACAGGATGCAGCATATTCTTGTAGATGTTCAATAAGTCTTTTAATAAAAAGAGAGCCCAGTGTTGGATGTCTCTAACAAACATTATCTGGTGTTGAAGAATAGAAAGCTATAAAATCCTTTTCCACGTGAGATCTTTTAATGGCATCGTCCTCATAATCCTCTGTATCCTGCGAGGAACTGCTTGCAGACATTTTTACTGAATCCTGTAGCCACACCACTCCTTGGTTTTCACCTTGGCATGCCTGGATAATGATCACTTTGGGTTTGTCCTTCAATTTTGGACAGTTTCGAGTGTTCAGCATTTGAAATATGGAGTTGACGTGTAAGACATCTGAATTTTCTTCAGAGAAATTCTTCCCACAAATACCATCCTGAATACCATGGGACATGAACACCAGGAAGGTGCTGTCGGATTTCTCATGCTCTGGGTGGGCAGCAAATGTCGTCAGTTTTGCTGTCATGTCTGAAGCAGTGAGATCTTGTTTCACAATCACATGGTATCCCAGTCCTTCTAGAAGCATCTTCATCCCACTGAGATCAGCCTCAGCACCACTCCTCTTAGGAAGACTCTTAAAACCTGTGTTTCAGATAATGAGTGCAAGACGTGTGCGATTGCCTTTTTCTTTCACTGGATAAATTTTGAATTCTCTTCAAGTATATCTTTCGCCCTGATCCTTGTGCTATGGCCATAGCACCTCTGATGCCATTTTCTGCTGCATTAATCGCGCTGTATCTGGTGAGCAGAGTTTAAGAATTCCTCCTGATCCTGAGTTCTTTGCTGGGTTATCCTGTACTGTCAAGGAAGCTTGCATGAAAAGTAGCTCTGCTGGCAATTCTTGTGTACTGGAGTCTTTCACAGACTGTGGATCTGAGGTGAATCCCAGTTTCTCTTCAAGGAAAGGATCTTCACGAATATGACTGATACATATCTCACATGCCCGTGGACCTTTCTTTATAATGGAGTCAATCAAGACTCGGGCTTTCTCCATGACTGTAGCGTTTTCATCTCTAATTGTCTCCATCTCCTCCTGCTTCAGTACTTTTTTTTCTAGTAGTTCATCCAGCAAGGTATTTATTGTTCCTTTGCTCATTGCTTGGATAAACAACTTCCTCTTCACCCTCAGAATGTTGTCTTTGGGAGAACATGGCCGCCGACTCTTCTTCCAGGCTGGAAGCCCTGTGCTGCCACCTTAAACCCTAGGCCAAGCCTGGCTTGCCTGGCTCCTGGAGGCAGAGTAGTCTTTTGTGTCCAAAAACTACCACAACACCCGCCCAAACAGAGACTAGAACTTCTAATGGCTCCAAAATGGGGTGGCAAAGTATCTACCTGGGTGTGGCAAAACAACAGAATTTCTACCTGTCTTCATTTTAAAAAAAGAAAATGTACTTTATTAATAGTTCACATATAGCTTAGCATTAATACATTATTTCATCCTTAGTCACATGTCGTAAATAGAATGGGAGGTGTCTCAAAGCAAAGAGGAAGTTGCTGTATAAGTAGCTGACAGTGGACCTACTCTGACCTCATTCATTTCCAGAGTGCTGGGAAGTACTATAATTTAGGAGTGTCCAGTAACTGGATTTTACAGCTTCTCCTACCTAGTTCTTTCTTCCACTTTGTACTTATTTTATATTGGTTTGCCTACAAAATTCATATACATAGTATATCATTCATGTACCTTGCTTTTCACACATTTCTACATTCACACTGTGTGTTTCAAACTGATTGCTCATACACATTGTAGTTTATAAAATTAATCATCACTGACTCATCCTACTATTGCTGCTTTTTTTCAGGTCTACATTGGATCTTTGCTAATTCCTTCACCACCACCCCCGCCCGCTCTTATCCTAGTGATTCCTCCCTCCCTCCCACCCCTACCTGCGGCTTTCATACACATCTTACTAGTTATCCTTCTATTTTTATAATAATGATCTTATGCAGTATTTGTCCTTATGAGGTTCAGTTGGTTCACTCAGCATAATATTTTCTAAACTCACCCATGTTTTATAAAATCATTGCTCCTTTACGACTTCATTTTAATGAAACCAGTTTCAGAAAAGGCATCAAGAACGTGAAAGAGAAAAAGATTTATCAGGGGAAACTACTTATTTGAGATAACATTAATGATGTAAGCATAAAAAAAGCCCACATATTAATATACATATTTTACAGATGAAGACCCGCAAATATGTTTACTGATAGGATGCACAATGAAGCCCAGAGTTACAGAGTATCTTCAGAAAAAACGAAGGTATCTAACTTATGGATAGATTTATTTGGACTAGTTAATTAAGAATTTAGGAACTCGTATACATAGTATTAATGTTAAATGATACTTAACATACAGTAACACCTGGCTTAACAATTAGTGGATTTTGTACATTGTGTGTATTTTATCTTTTCTCTCTCTCTGCTATTCCTATTTGTCTGTACGCGTTTGCTGAAATGGAATTCAGGGTAAACCCTAAGACAGAAGCATAGGTCTCTTAGAATACAAAGTATTTTTAAAAACACAAAAGATACTAAAAGGCAAAATTTTACAATAATTACATTATACTACTTTTATTTTAGCTTTGTTTGTGAATAACATCCAATGTACAACCAGAGCATTATACAGTTTAAATAACAAAAAGTTATTATAATATCTGCGAATATAGAATACTTACTCTATGTAGAAGCTCATTTAATGATCCATTTGGCATGTATTCAGTAACTATTCCCAAAAATTCAATCTCATTGCAAATTCCCAGGATTGGAAGAATATAACTAAATCTAGCTTTGTGTAAAATTTCAGCTTCTCTTAAGACATCATTTCTTTCACTAAGGAAATAAAACAAATAATTATTTTCAGCAATGAAAAATGCACAATGACTAGACCCCTAAGGTTAAAGAAGCCTAGATTTTTCCTCATTACTTCATTGATATGCCACACTATGCGATTTCTACATCCCTTGTTGCCTTTAGGTGCCATCGAGTCACCTGAGTCCCCGGAACACCATGAACAACAGATCTGAACCTTGCTCTATCCTGAACCATCCTTTCGATCTGTCATGCTCAAGTCCTGTGATGGTCACTATGTCCACCTATTCGCTGAGGGTCTTCCTCTCTTTTGTTGACCCTCTACCTTTGCCAGCATGCTGTCTCTTTCTAAGGAATGGTTCCTTCTGAAAATATGCCCAAAGTGAGAAAAGTTTCACTCTCCTTGCCTCTAAGGAGCACCCAGGTTGCATTTCCTACAACCCATTAAAAAGCAGGGAACTGGAGGTTTATCCTTTCTCCATACTTACACCCCCTTACTGTCAATGTATTTAAAAGAGGAATGATATCTATTGACTTATCCCATAGGTTTGTTTAGAGATCAGAATAATTTCTATAACCCATTATCAGGTAAAACTGTTATATAAATGTTATTACTGTACTCTTCCTAGAAAAGGGACACAACACAGTGTTCTAGACAAAGTTTATAAAGTCTGTCTATACTAAAGTTGACAAGTCTTTGTAACACAGTAGTTAAAGCTCTCAGCTACTAACTGAAAGATTAGCAGTTCAAACCCAGAAGGCAGCTAGAGGAGTCTACTTCCAAAAAGATTTACAAACTTAGAAACCGTACAGGGTAGCTCTATTCTGTTGAGAATAAGCCAGGGTTGATACCTAAAGCTATTAATTCTTAAGTTAATTAAATTAAAATTGTAATTAAACTATCAGATTTTATTAGAATAATATATTTTATTCTTATTATTTACCAAATACCCTGAATATTAAAAAAAACTTACATAGCCATATGATAATACTTGCATAAATGTCAATGATAGGTAGAAATTATATAATGAAATGCAGAAAAAACATGGAAAACAGGTAAATGCTTAAAACCTCTTATCATGTAACGCAGGATCCTGTGTTCGTTTGCTTATTCATATATAAGGCAAGGCAATATTACAGTTTTACTGTGATTAAAGTTCTGTGTTTGGCATGCTAGGAAATAAAGAAAAAATTAATGGCTACATTCAATATATTTAGACATCTTGTAAAACACAGTAAGAGCATAAAATTAAAAGGCAGAATGTGGTATAAGTGCCATTAAAAAGTAAAAGTATGAAGGGCTCTGAGAGTTCAGAACAAAGAGTAAACTGGGGCTAGAGGAATTACAGCCGTCTTCAGAGAAATAGGATCAGAAGTGGGATTTGAACTACAATCTCAAGGACAGCCAACATTTCAACCACTGGAGAGAGGGCAGCCAACATGAATGAGGCCTCCACAAAGGGCGGTTATTATTGATGAGCTGACCCATAGCTGACCCTCACATGGATATTCAGAGGCAGTTAATCGCACTGAATGAGACTGCCCACCCGTCTCCTGTGGAGCAGCTGGTGGATTAGAACAGTTAGCCTTCAGGAGTACAGTGCAGCTTCTTGCCACTAGGCCACCAGTGAGAGACAAATGGCAATGTTTTAGCTCTTTACTTCTGGGGAGCCCTTTCATGTGATTTGAAACAGTGCCTGGTGCAAGGCAGAGATGTTCATTGATATGAATCAAATTAATTCAATGAACATAAAGTAAAGGCTATGATTGGAAAGCAGTGAACTGTTTAATACAGGTAAGCTTAGGCAACAGAGTAAAAGGAGTGAAGGCAAGTTTGGTAGGTCACATCTCAGAGTCTTAAAGTCTTACTAAGGTGTTTGAATTTTATTGGTGGGTCACTGATGATTTCTGAACAAGGGAGTGGCATCAGAAGAACACATTTTTAAGACGACGACCTTGACAACAGGATGTAGTATGAGCAGACAGGACTAGAGTGTGAAAGTCAGATGGTAAGTGGTTTAACAAGGGTTAGGACATGAAGCAATGACAATCTGTAAAGAGAGCAGTGGAAGTAAAAAGGAAAACACATCTGCTGGATAGAATACCAAGACCAGTGAGTGACTGACTACCTAGTCAAGAATTCAGAAAATAAAAAAAAAAAAAAAAGAAGGGAACTGGAAGTTTATCACTTTTCACCCACTAAGGCAGCAACAACACAAACACCTCAAGGGACTATTAGGTAAGTGGCGATGATTCAACCTCCTGATGAATGAATGACTGTTGAAATAACAGCAGCAGACATTCCGAAATAGATTACAAAGTCTACATGAAAAACAAGTAACAAAAAGGAAACTAAAAGAGCAGAAAGTTTAAAAATAGTTATGTTTAAGGGAAAAGTTGTAAGAGGGCAAAGTGCAAAGTTTCTATCTGCTATCAGTCATCTAATACCCTGTAAGGAAACCATATAGATCAAGTTTTGAAATCTGCTTTCATGAAATTTACAAACAAGGAGCTCTGGTCTGGTGCCACAGTGTATAACAAAGTTGGTAACCATTCAAATCCACTAGTCATTATGAATGAGAAAAGGGAACAGGATGCTTCTCTAAAGAAGTACAGGCTGAAGGAGAGGGTCACTATAGGCTGGACTCGGACTCTATGCAGTGAGTTGCATGGAAATCGTCCTGCATTTACTTTCCTGGGACAAACGGTTAAAATGCTCGGCTGTTAAAAAGAACACGGGAGGTCTGAATTCACCGAAAGATGCTTCAAAAGAAAGGTCTGGGGATCTAGTTCCTTCAAACCCAGCATTTTTATGGCCTAACAGGTTCTAGAATATTTCTATCCTCTCTGAACCACCATGACCCTTGCAGGCTGACTCTATACACACACTTGCTCAAGCACTTGCCTCCTATAAACAGACACCACACACACCCTGTAGATCACTGGATGTGGACAACAGTATATAAAAATGTGGGAAGAGTCTCCAGAAGTGTCCTAAACCTGTGAGATGAGGTTCATCAAGCCTGGTATGGCAAAGAAAAACTGCAGAGTCAGATACCCAAGCAAAGCTGTTGAATGATACAGTGGATACCAGAGGCTCTGGACAATCAGATACATGCTATCTTTGTTATGTACCATTGAGTAGGAAACGACTCCTAGTTGACCCTGCAGCAGGTTTTCAGAGGCAGTAACTTGCACAGGAGGAGAATGCCTGCCTTTCTCCTGTGGAGGAGCTAGTGGAGTCCAACTGGGTGTCTTTCAATTGGCAGCACCACTCCTAGACACAAGGCCAGCAGAGTTTAACTTATTCTCACATTAGATATTGGGGAGGAGAAGAGAATCTAATAATCATGAATATTAACTCCCTTGAAAACGGAATGCACGCCTTAGTTAGATCCCTCTGAGAAAGAGAGAAGGCAGGACAGACCAGACCCACTGACTGAATGACATAATCACAGGTTTACAAGGTTGTAATATTTCTCTGGAGGAGACACTAGCACTAGCTTTCCTGAAAACCTGGACATCATACTAAAATTGTCCCTGGCTGTAAGCGACATTCAACAGTCTTTGACCATTTAACACTCTTTGATTCAGTTTACTGCCAGAGCCAAAAAAACATACAAAAAACCCCCAAACAAAAACTCACCCCCCAACACACACACACACACACACACACACACACACACACACACACACACACATTCTCTAGGATCTTCCCCGGGAGAAAGTGCAAAAAGGAAACTTTCATTTTGAGATTGATCCTGAAAGTTCAACAAGATCCAGTGCTGAACTACAAGCAAAATAGAAACAGAAGGCTCAAAGAAAACTTCATTCAGCTCTAGGAGGCAGCGCTGTCCAATTATGCAAGCCCTGTGATTTCAAAAGTTCTAGTAGTCACATTAAAAAAAACAAAAAAAAAACAACCCAAAAAACAAAACTCAAAACCAAACTAAACCAACGAAAACCCCAAACCACACAACCCACCTCCCATAAAATGAATTCTGATAGCATCGTTTATAATATTACAACATATTATCGCTATATGCCGATTAACGAACGTTTCAATTCTTCGAATGCAATGTTTGAATCGCAGTGTGCACGTGCACTGGAACACATTTCCATTTCACAGCCACAGATCAAGCGCTCGATTAATCATTTTTGACTAATAATAAAAATGGGATTTGAAAGACCGGCTCCCCCCACCTACCCCCGCCCAAGCAATTAAAAAAAACCACACCCGCGATATAGGTACATCGCTTTCAAAGACGAGGGCAGCGAGAGTTAGGCTGCGAAGCCGAGTTTTGCTGTCTGGAGAAGCCCGGGATAGTATGAAGGGAGGACTGGAGGCAGCACAGGTAGAAAGCTGCAAGGGCGGGACGCAGAGAGAGGCGGTGAGGACGAGCCGAGATTCACTGTGCATCCGCAGAGACGGGGCTCGAACAGCTGGTCCAGAGCCCAGGGGTAGGGCGACCCCGGCGATCGTGGCTGTTACGGCTCGTGAGTCCTCCCGCCCGGGAGGTGTCCAGGGAAGGGGTGCCGGCGAGCTAAGGCCCCTACCTGTCGAGCAGCGGGGTGTGGATGTGCAGGTGCTTCACGGCCACCTGGACGCGCCAGTCCGAGTGGCGGGCGGACGACACGGTGCCCGAGGCGCCGCGGCTCAGGTAGCGCAGGTCGGCGAGCTTTTGGTAGGGGATGGTGGGCAGGGCGCTGCAGATGGCCTCGCCGTCCATGGCGGCGGGAGGCGCGGGCGCTCGGGCCTCGGGCCCCGGGACGGGGCGGCCGGCGGAGGCTCTCGGTGCTCGCAAGACGTCAGGTGGCGAGGTCGCCCATGGCCCCGCGGCCCACGCCAGCCACGGCCGGAGCCTGCGCTGCTGCAGCTGCTTTTCCGGGGCCGCGACCGACTTCTCGAGGGTCCAATCGACGGCTCCGCCGCGAGGAGGAGGTCCCGGCCCGCAAGCTCCTCCTCTTCCAAATTTCGCCGGCGACGCGAGCGGCGGCGGCCCTGGGAGCGGCTTCCAGTCCCGACCCGAGGCCCGCGCTCCTCCGCCCGCCGGTGTCGCACCGCTTCGGCTGCCTTCTCCTCTCTGGCGGGGCCTGGGAGCCCTCCTTTTGTCTCGAAGGATGGAAAGGTTTGGCTTTTGGGAAAGTCCCTTCCTGCTGTCGGCTGGCCGGTTTCCGATTGGTCAGCGAGCCCTCCCACTCGGGTGAATTCTTAATGTCCGCCGCGTGTTGTCTGGGAAGTTGCTCAACACCGGAGATGAGGCGTGGGGACCGGGAGCCGGGGCCGCCTCTGCGCCTGCGCGGAGTGCGCTCTGCCCTGGGCGCGCGTTCCCAGGGCTCCAGCAGGAGGATCCCAAGAAAGGGTCAGTGCACCTGCCCGCTAGATTCCTGTCTTGCTTCACTTGGCAGCTCCTTTGGGAAGGAGGGGTAGATGACGAAACTTCAGAGGGGAATCTATTCTGCTGTTTACCTATTGATACATGCTCTTTTGCTAAAAATTTATTTTCTTCTCTTCTCCCTATCCAGAGTTACTTATGGAGATGAAAGTGACCTTGAAAAAGTCCATCTAACTCCTGCAAGACTACAAAGATCTTTTAAAAAATATCAGAGGATTGAAGTAAATTTCTAATGCCAGCGGTGGGGAAGACTGTAGACCTTTCCCTTTATTTTCCCAGTTAAAAACGGGAACAAACAAAATCCACTTTTCTACTTAAATGATTACTTTAGGGATAGTACAACTGTTATATAAGGTATCACTAAGGGTATGTAATGGATTCCAATCCAGTAGTAAGGAATACCTGATTAAATAGTAAAGGATTTCTGCCTATCAAAACTCAAACTCATTTTGGTAGTCGGAACCCCCTCATAGCTGACCCTCCAGTGGGTTTCCGAGGTTGTAAATCTCGTAGGATGAGAATGCCCATCTTTCTCCAGTGGGGCTTCTGATGGATTTGAACCCGCAGAGGCACGACCTCTTAAGTTGGCGGTACCAATCCCAATGGACAAAGCCACCCGGATTTCCTTTCTGCTATTTCCTTTCAATATTTCCCGTGTTTGTGCACAGCGACTAATTGTTAGGAAATAGTTTGCTTAAGATTTTGATGCTAATAATAATAAAAAAAACCTTAGTTCTTATCTAAGGATAAGGTCTGATATGGAGTACTTTATTATTGAACAGTTTTTGCTCCTAAAAGTGCTAAAAAGCTTTCACATTAATCCTACTATCTACAGCCATCTCACAAACTAAGAGTTAAACAGAGAGAGAGAGAAACAACTCCCCCCACCAAAAAAAAAAAAATCAGCAGGCAGGGAATTTTCCAAATTCAGGACTGAAGGACAAGCGTCTGTAGGTGGAAAGGACCCACCCACGTATCCAAATGGAATCGGAAAAAGAAACCAAAATATCCTAAATCAAACCCGTGCCCTCTAGTTGCTTATAACTCACAGTAAAACTGCCGCAAGAGTTTCTGAGGTTGTACATCGTCATGAAAGCAGACTGTTGAATCTTTCTCCTGAGAAACAACTGATAGATTCAAACCACCAACTTTGCAATTAGTAAGCCACTGCTTAATCCTCTGTTGTTGCTGCTGTTGTTAAGTGCCCCTTGAGTCAGAACAGATTCAGAGCCAACTCTGCAGATGTTTCTGAGGCAGTATATCGCACAAGAGAAGATAACCTTTCCTTCTCCCTTGGAGCAGCTGGTGGATTTGAACTATTTGGTATGGCAACACAACTCTGTTACCCATCAGACCACCAGATCTCCACTGGTCACCAGGGTCCTTGAATTGAAGAAGATCAGAACATTAGGAATAAAGTGAAAACACAAAGATTTTGGAGAAAAGAATATGAAATACAGGAACGGGAATTTAGTATTTATATTATATTTTTACTTACGTTTAATAATAAGCACAAAATTAAAGAGTGAAAATTATTCAAAATTTTATAAAAGAACTTCCATCCTTGAGTTCCATACTTAGCTAAACTGTGTAACCAGTATAAGGGTAAAAGAAAAATATTTGCACATCTCGCTCACTCATTCACTGCCATTGAGTCAGTTCCACCTCACAGGAAACCTTCACTGGCTTTCCAAAGCCGAAAATCTTAATGGAAGGGATTGCCTGTTTTTCTCCAGAGTGGCTGATGGATGTAAACCACAGGAGACCCTAGTCTCTGGGTTAGCAGCATAACTCAACTACAAATTTTCACCTGAGCCCTTAGTTTACAAGTAAAGGAATGTAAACAGTTGCTTTTCATTTATGAAAGCTGCTAGGAAAGATACCTCAACAAAAGATTGGTGAAGGGGGTGGGGGAGGACATGAGATCCAGAAAACAGAATCAAGATAATATAAAAGGAAATTCCAGGATGAGACATTTGTGACAGAGTGGAAAACAAACCATTTTCTGGAGCATAGAGGGGGCAGGCTCCAAGAGGAAAGGCTCTAGAAAATGATTTTGACATAATCTGTTGTTTAATTTTGAGTATTTGGGAAACTATATTAATTGATGATATATCTAATGATAAATACTGATCTGTGATATAGCTATGAAAACGTGATATATCTGAAAAACCGTACACAGAACTTACAAATATTTCATTCTTTGGAAAATAAAAATTACAAAACAGCATTTTTAAAAATGGTTTATGGTGCTAGACAGGTAAAAAGTGTGGTACTAAAACTGATGTAGCCTCTGTGACCCAGAAATTCCTTTTGTAGGCATGCAGATATCTCTATCTCACACATTATATTGTTTCTAATAGTTTGATTTATAATAGCATTAAATTATATATAGTCCATAAACAGAAAGTACATAACCTGTGGTTTCTTTACACAATGAAATACTAAAGACAAGGAGATTAAATAAACTATAAAAATACTGTTTATAAACAAAGCCAGACACAGAAGAGAACATACTTAGAGCCTATTAATATGAAATATAAATGAATCTGTCTTGTGAACAACTAAGATTATGTCTTGTAGGGGGCAGGTCATGACTAGAACGGGCCCTAATGAAGCATCCAGTAATACTGTGTTTCTTGATTTAGAACCTAGATTCTAGGTGTCAGTTACTTGAGTGTTTTTGGTTTATAAAAACCTGTAGAGGTTAAACTTATGTATACTTTTTTAAATGTATCTTCAATTTTAAAAAAAGGTTGAAAGATTTAAATATAAATATGTAAACACTGTTCACACTATACACACTATTCACTTTGCTGTTCCTATAACAGTATATCTTTTATATCTTTGCATGTTGTTGTTAGGTGTCATCAAGTTGAGTATGACCCATAGCAAACCTGTGAATAAAAGATCTGAGCCCTGTCCTATGCCATCCTCACACTTGCTGACACACTAGAGCCCTTTGCGGCAGTCACTGTGCCCACCTAGTTGAGGGCCTTCCTCTCTTTAACTGAATCTCCACCTTTCCAAATTGATGCCTTATCTTTGCATGAGAGTGCATAACAAGCTTTGGGTTTTTTGTTTGTTTGTTTGTTTGTTTTTAAGGCTGAAGAGTTACTGTGCATGCTGTTGGTGGTGTTAAGAACCTTTGAGTCTCAGGCGACTTAAAGTGACCCTATGAACCAAAGTCCTGGGCACGTCCTGTATAACTTTCATCCTTTCTCCAGGTTCATAGGGTTTCCAGAGGTAAGCTGTTGTGGAAGTGGATGCCACTCCTGCTTCCAAGCTTGTTTTAATCAGGGAGCTTCACCAAACACTGTCCGCCATGGGTAACCTTTCTCGCATTTGACTCATCAGTGTCAGTGTTCGGCTTCACAGCAACCACGTGTGCATACTATAGTTTATTCCCTATTAATAAACATATTTCACAGATGTAAACAGTCTGATTCCTGTGAAGTCTGTCAAATGAGGTACATATGTATAGTCATTGCTCGTGTTTTTATAAAAAGGCATTTCTAATTGACAAAGCATTGATTAAGCTTCTCCAATTGTTCTTTCCACAAATAGAAAACTTTCCTGGAAATCATTGATTATACAAAATTGAGCCCTGTTTTAGAAGGTAGCATTTGAGTGAAGGCAGTGTAGAGCCTGTGGCTGCATGTTAAGTTGTAGCTCCAGTTGAACAGACCTTCTGGTTGCCGGTGTGGAACAGGTGATGCCCGTCCTGGGAAGGACCCTACTGCCATGCACCTGTCTCTGCCAGGCAGATGTCAGAAGGGATAGAGATCCTGGTTGGCACAAAACGTGCTGTTAGTGACACTCACTGGAATGCTATGGTCGTCATACTGCTTCTCGCACAGCAGTGAGTCCACCCCTCTGACCACCCCGGAGTGTAGAGCGCATTCTTGAAGCTGGGAGTCCTCATCTCATCCAGGATGTTTCAGTCAGCCACTGTGATGTGAGAATTGGAAGGAGGTGGTGGGCAGATGCTAGGTAGATGGGCTTCTCTCAGGTATGTGCGCCTTGTCCAGGAGATTAAAATTGGATTTGTCAGAGTCAGACAGGACAGGATCGTGGTTGGGATGTAGAAAGACAGCAGGTACCAGCAAATTCTGAATGATTTTCTCACCTTGATCATCATCCCTGGAGAGTTTCCCCAAGACGATTATTTTGAAGTTTGCTGCCTTGAACATGGTGACTTCCCCAGATTGATGACACAGTGGGCAGCATTCACCACAGTGCACTTATTCATCCAGGTGCCACTGCACACACCGGAATCATGTGTCCTTGTGCAGGCTGCCCCCATACTGCCTGCTGATCCTCCTGTAGATGGCTACCTGAGATGTAATTATGCCCATGAATTTGAGTCTGCTATAGCTTCTGATTTCAAGGGCAAAACTCACTGGAGGCCAAGTGGAGATTGACATCTGACTGCCTGGACAGAGCTTTCAAAAGAGATAATAGAAAAGGGAAGGAGGCCTCCTCATTCAACTGACGAAGAGGTCTTCCCCAGCTCTAGTGTTTTTGATACCTTGGTCTGCACTAGTTGAGAAAAGGTTGATGGGAGTACTTCAGCTTTAGGGGGCCACTTCTAAGACTCCAGCCAAATAGCTCCCAAAAGCCACTCGCAGGATTTCGGAGCTTGGAGGAGATGCATGCTTTTGTGTGCCACAGTTAAGAGAATCTTTTCCTTTCCCAAATCTGCTGTACATATTTTAATGAAACAAGGGTTTCCTTCTTTCTTAAAAAAAAAAAAGGTTCAAGGTCATCCTGTCAATAATAATATTTATATGCTTAAACTTGCTAATATTAAAAGTATTCAGATTTATGCACCAATCAGTAAGGACAAAGATGAGGAAATGAATGATTTCTATGAACTTTTGCAATCTCAATTTGATTGAGTATGCAATTTAGATGGGTTAATAATAGCTGGTCATTGAAATGCAAAAGTTGGGAAAAGAAGTATTTCTAGTTGGGAAATTTGGGCTTGGTGTTAGAAATGGAGCCAAAGATTGCAGGATAAACTTTTTCTTTTTTTCCAAAATTTATATTGTTTAATTGATTTGTATACAATCATTCACACACATTGTATTTCATTCATGTACATTGTAGTTTACACAATCATTCATATACATGTGGTTTATATCATTAATTACTGTTGATCTATGCCTTTTTATGGAAGCAGGAGTGGCATCCGCTTCCTAAATAACATGCCTCTGGAAATGCTATGAACTTTGATTAACAATGGTAGTTATAAGAAGGTTTCAGGCCTTTTATTCACACAGTCACTGTGAGTTGTGCTTGACTTGACACCAATCAACAACAACATGCCTTTTAAAAAAATATTTTGTATTGGTTTATTTATAGTTTGTATACATCATTTTTCACACCGGATCTTCCCCATTTCCTTCATCCACCCACTCCACCCATCAAATTGTGCAACCCTATGATTGACCGCACCTTCCCCCACCCCCCGCCCATCCTCACCCCTCTGCTTTCCTTCCCCCATGGATCCTCATACTTGTTCTACAATAATGATTTTATACAGTATTTGCCCTTATGGGACTGAGTTGCATGATAGACTTTTGTTGGATCAACTATTTATTAATTTAAAATATCTTTTAAAAACAAACATGAATAGGAAATATACACATGAACCTCCTTAGAAGAAGTACTTAGTAGTGACATCAGCTACGTGTGGGAGCAAATAGCAGAGAAGCGTGAGGTTATAAATCAGAACAAGGCCAGAGTCTGAGAGTGGGACAGACAGACCATAGTTTTCTCAAATTTAATTTGTACTGTAATGAGCTATTCAGTATAGCTTTTCTAGCCATTGGCCTTGACTTTCACTATGTGCTTAGGTGGTTGTTGTTGTATACCATAGAGTAAGAAAAGACCCATAGCTGATCGTTAAGTGGATTTTCAGAGGCAGTTAATCCCATAGGGTGAGATTTCCCATCCTTTTCCCACAGAACAGTTGAACAAAGTGCCTTTGGGATTGCAGTGCAGCTTCTTGCCACTAGGCCACAAGAGCTCCCTAGGACAAATGTTAGGTTTTTGTGCCCTACTAATGGGATAAGTGTGTCACTTGGCAGCACCATGATGGGTGGAGTGGAGATTGAGGTTGTTAGCAGTTACAGCTTGCTGTGCTCTCTAATCAACACTCTTTGCAACAGCAGTCAGGAAATCAAAAGACCTGCTCTCAGGCCTTTCCAAAGTACTGAGAAGCAACAATGTCAGTCTAGAGACTAAGGTGCACCTGATCCCAGTCCATGGTCTTCACAATTAACTTACTATGCATCAGAGAGCTGTATAATGACAAGGGATGATAAAAGGAGACTTGATGCCTTTAAGATGTGGTGCTGGAGAAGAGTTTTGAGCATAGCATGGACTGCCAACAAAACAGGTCTATCTTGTTGTTATATGCCATTGAGTCACTTGTGACTCATAATGACCCTATGTACAAGGGTCCTAAACCCTGCTCTATCATGTGCCAACCTCACTATCTCTGACACACCTCTCCTCTTACCTCAATCACTGAATCGATCCATCTCATCGAGGGTCTTCCTCTCCTGCGCCATCTCTCCACCCTCCCAAACATGATGTCTCTCTCCAAGAACTGGTCCTGGTCCCTCCTTGCAACATGCCCAAAGTATGTCAGACAAAGCTTCAGAATCCTTGTCTCCAAGGAGCAGCCTGTTTTCACCCTCTCCAGGACAAACCCGTTTGTTCTCCTAGCAGTCCATGGTATAGTCAACACTCTTCTCCAGCACCACAGCTCAAAGGCATCAATTCTTTTTCTAACATCCTTAGTCACTGTCCAGCTCTCTGACACATAGCACACCATTTTGAAGACTATGGTCTGTATCAGGTGCACCTTAGTCTGTCTTGGAGAGGGTGAAACCAAGTTTCTCCTTGGAGGCTAGGATTTTGAGGCTCTGTCTTACAGGAGGGACTGACACTTGGAGAAGGAAATTATACTTAGAAGAGTGGAGGGACAGCACAGGAGAGGAAGACCTAGATGAGGGGGATTGCGACAGTGACTAGGGCAATGGGGTAGGTGTGTCTGTGAGGGTCAGTGAGACTGACTCAGGACAGGACAGGTTTCAGAGCTATTGTATATAGGGTCACTATGAGTTGCAGGTGGCTCAATGCCACATAATAACAACAGAATTAGAACACTTGCTATTATTATAAATAGTGTCTTTTGGACGAGGGCATGCAAATAAGGTGTGTGGATCATGGTGAAGGGAATCAACCAGGTTTAACTTGAGTGTGTCCAGAGCTCTGATGGCCTAGTGGTAAAGAGTTGCACTGCCAATCCAAAAGCAGGTATTTCGAATCCACCAGCTGCTCCGTGGGAGAAAGATAGGCAGTCTCCTCCCCTGTAATTTACAACTTCTGAAAACCCGCTGGAGGTTCGAGTATGAGTTGGTTCCAACTTGACAGCACATAACAATAAACCATTTCCCTTAAAGCCCTGTAATCATGAGTATAGTTTATGAGTTCTGTGCGGCCAGAATTGGAATGAATTTGTGAATCTAATAGAGAACTCTGGTAGCCTCGTAGGTAAGGAGTTGTGCAACCAACCCAAAAGCAAGTGGTTTGAATCCATCAGCTACTACTGGGAGAAAGATGGATGTCCCCTGTACAAATTACAGCTGCTAAGAATCTGCTGGAGGGCCAATTATGAGTCTTATGTAACAAAAACAACAACCACAAGTAGTAGAGCAGCAAGAGCCTTGGGAGGGATGAACGGTGCGAGAATTTTAAGATGAGGGCCAGGAGCATGCAGGCGTGTCTGACTTCATAGTCAATGACTTTCTGTTGTTGATGCTCTTGTAATTCTCCTGTTCCATGGAATTAGTGATGCTCAGACTTGGCTGCTTCCATACATACTGTACAGTTTTCACACAAGTTCAAGTTTCAATTGAAGAAAATTAGAACAAGGCCATGAGAGTCCAAATATGATCTGAATGTAGTTGTATTGCAGTGGGTAAATTTATTGTCAAGGACTCTTTCCTTCAAAGTGTTCCAAAACAAAACCGTCACTTGGAGAACTGAGGTGCACCTGATTCAAGCCTGGTGTTTTCATTTACATCATATGCATGTGAAAGTTAGACAATGGATAAGAATGAAGGAAGAATAATGTATGCCTTCAGTTTATGTTGTTGGAGAAGAATGCTGACTATACTACGGGCTTCCAAAAGAACAAATGTCTTTGAAGAAGTACAGCCATGATGCTCTTACAATGCTACTGTTATAAAACAGGACCAACATGGGAGATGGGGAGAAACTAAGAAAAGAGGACATAAAGAATGACTACTGCATTGGAACAGATGAGGGAAAGAACTGTTTAAAAGGAATATATGATCAGGCATTATCTGCAGGACAGCAGTCCAGAATAAGAGATGCATAGTAATGTGGATGGGGGTGTGAAAGAGGAAATAGTGCAACAATAAATGAAGTTTTTTAAGAGAAAAGCGAACTGGGGTGGGTGTAGGGAGGAAAATGTGCAACAATGAATGAATTGAAATCCAAGTTTTCTGTAAGCTTTCGTTAAAATCACTGTTTAAAAAAACACCCCAAAACACCTGTAAATGGTGATGTATTTCCTGTGACGTATTTGGGATATGTTATCAGAAGGGGCCAGATTCTTGAGAAGATCACCGTAGTTGGTAAAATACTCAGAATAAGAGCAGAAGACTGTTAATTGGATTGACATGGTGGCTGCAACAATGAACTTCAACAAAGCAGAAATGTCAAGGCTGGTTCAGGACAAATCACGGTTACGTTCTGTTGTGTCGACAGTTTCTGTGAGTTTGAGTAGTACGTTCAACGGCACCTAACAGCAGTACTTCCATTACCATATATTTACTTGTTTATATATTTGCATTAAACATTTTCTTCCTGTCACATAAATATGCTTTTCAGTGACAAAGAGAGAAATATGTGCCACATGAGCATGGAAAAGCAGTCAAACATTTAGAAAGATACTTGAAGGAAAAGTAAGCTTCCCTTTGGGGAAGATCCAGTGTGAAAAACAATGTATACAGACTTTGTAAATAAACCCGTATAAAATAATAATAAATAATAATAATGATAATGATAATGATAATAATACAAAGTAAACTTCCAAAGAAAG
>NW_006399758.1:37753354-37792596 GCF_000299155.1 Elephantulus edwardii | reverse complement strand
TTGTGGTAAGGATTTGTGTTGCCAACCCCAAAGGCACATGGCTGGAATGCACCTGCTAGAGGACCCGCTGTGAGTCAGTTCTGACTGGAAAACATGCAGCAACAGTAACGCAGTGATAACGTACAAGTATTGTACATGGTACTTGCTGTCAAAATGCTTTCATTGCATGAAACATGCAATTGGAATAGAATGTGATATATGTTCTCATGAAGAAGCGCAGAGTACTTTCAGGTAATAGGGTATTTGCTTGGTATTTGAATGAAAATGGTGCTCAGAGAGATTCATCAAAGCCCACGTTCTTTTGGCAGCCCCCTGAAAGATCTATGGGGTGTTTCATTTTCAGTTTCACTTTTTAGTAAGAGGAGAGAAATTCAGGAACTAGAGGGAATTTCCCAGCTACATGAAGACAATCCTGAACAACGATTTATTATTAGTGGACATTTCATGGGAAATTCCCTTCCCCTTTAACTTTATTTGGCAGGCTTCCAAGGATGTGGAAAGAAGTGTAACCACTTGTTCAGCCCTTGAACTTGCAGGATATTTTGCTTTTACAACTTTTTCAGCGCTCAAAATCCCTTTCTCTACCATTCACTTCCAGGTTGTATGCAAGCTACACTAAGGCCCATTATTTAGTCAAAATACATGCACAAGCACATGCCGCCCCCACTTTTTTTAAAAGCAAGTGATTATGTGAAAGGTTATGAGGTCAGTACCCTTTTAAACATCCTGCTCAGGCCTGGTGATGGAAGAAGGTGGAGCTATTTTTATTGCAGTAGCTGATGCCGTCTAGGTCATAACAGGGCAGGCTGGTGCAATTGCTTGAAAGGGAAAAACTGAGTCAGGCTGGTTGCTAGCAAGAACTCTGAGGCTTGTTGAGAAATACGGAACACTCAGGAAGCTCCTTTGAGCTTATTTTCATAGTTATGTAGAAGAATATAAATGCATATTTATGTATGTACCATGGAGTTGGAATTCACTCATAGCTGGCCCTCCAGCAGCTTTTCAAAGATGGTAAATCATATGGGAAGAGATTTCCCATTTTCTCTCATTAAGCAAGCGGTAGATTTGAGCTATGTGCATCATATAGGAAGAGATTTCCCATCTTTCCATTAAGCAGGTGGTGGATTTGAGCCATGTGCCTTTGGGCTGGTGGTGCAGCTTCTTACCACTAGGCCACCAGAGCTCTGAGTCAATTTTCAGAGTTGTAAAGAAGACTATGACTATCTGCTTCCCTAGGGCAGCCTCTTGCACTTCTCCCAGGGGTACTATTCACATTGAGGGGCATGATGTTCACTCAGAAGATGGTGCAGCTCTTGTCCTGCTTCTGTCTCTGAATTGTCCTGAGAGGACACTTAGATGTATAATATGACAGCTTTTTAGAAAACATATTGGTGTATGTAAGTGATGTCAACAGTAAGCAGTAAAAAAAATGAAATCCACTGTGTAGAGGGACTTCCTATCACATTTCAGAAGTTGTGACTCTTTATTGGAGGGGACTTCTTGTCTTTGCTGGAGCAGCTGGTGGACTCAAATCCCCGTCCTTTGGCTAGCAGCCCAGCACAGTACCCACTGCACCACCACAGTCCCTTGATGACTCCAATTGTTGCTACTATTGATTTATAGCTATATTTTTGCCAGTTGAACCTTTCAAGCAAATCATCTTATCTAGTTTGAAAACTAGAAGTGCAGTGTCCTTAATAGCTAAGAGGTTGCCTGGCTGTGAAGCCATGGAGTTTTCCTATTGAATAGAAACACGTTCATAGAACACTAAGCTCAGGAAAAAACTTCACTTTGTGACTGTAATGGATCAGGGCAGAATAAGACCATTCTACGATTTACATGATCATATCAGAACATTGTCCAAGCCACACAAGAGACTAACTTGCTCATTTCCTGGCTAATAATGGAAGGCTGCCTTTATAACCCCCAATTCCCCCCCCCAAAACCCCCAACATTAAAAAAAACCCCTACAACTCACCAAATTGACATTTTAGCCCCCACAGTCTATATAAGAAGTATTAAGATAATTGGAGATCTTGTTTCCAGATAGCATCTAATTCATGTCAGAAGCACAAATACAGCCTCAAATCCTGTGTTTACTTCTTACCAACACCCTCTTACTGAGAAACTTATGGTTCCCCATGTCCACATCTTCTCTCTTTGCAATAAGTCAGTCAACCAGTTGTGTTGAACTGCAGGTATGTTCTAGAAGGTCTTTGGCTGGTGGTTGTTGTTGTTATGACTCATAGTGACCCTATGAACAGTGGCTCTGAACCTTGCCCTGTCCTGAGCCACCCTCACCATCTTCGACTCACTTGACCCCATTGCTATAGTCACTGTGTCAAGGACACACAAATTATTAATGTAGTTAGCACCCCCCCCCCCGCCCCGGGTCAGGGGCTTTCACTGTGTGTCTGGATAAAAGCTGGCTCCTCTGGGACTTGTTTATGCTATTGATGCTGTTTCACGGTCTGGAATTTACAAGGACTCTATGGTTGGCCAAAATTTTGTTCACCAAATCCTTTGTGGGTTATGGAGATAGGCATAGAAGGCATTGAATTTCTTACACAACCTTATCAATAGAAATAAAATCAACACTTATATAATATGTACTGTGTCAAGCGTTCACCTATATACATCTAATCACTCATTCAATATTCAGAACAATACTATGCAGTAGGTACTTTTGTTATTCCCACTTTACAGATGATGAATTTAAGTCCCAAAGACATTAATAACTTCGGTAGCTCTGCAGTTGGAGAGCAAGCATTGGAATCAATGGAATCAAGTTGCAGAATCCTGAGTGCATTCTATTGTTCTCCTGTGGTAGTAGACTACTCAGAGCTGGCATGTGGGCAACTCAGTAAAGCTCAAAACTCTTTTTAGAACTTTAAAGGTTTGCTTTATATATAAATAAGGACAATATAAGCAAAGATAGCTTTCAAAAAATTATGGGCTGGAAGTCCTAAAATGGAAGTTTCTATGTTTCTTTAATAAAAATATTACTGCATAACTTAAAGTTGATGGAACTAATTTCACTGTATATAGTTTCTCTTTCACATATTAACAGTTTAGTTGCATACTTATTGAATGTCTATGATGTGAAAAGCTTGTGGGATACATAAAATGTTTATATATGTAAACATTTTTCTAATTAAAAGTTTTTATATGTGTAATTCAGTGACATTAGTTATAGAATCATGGTGCGTATTCATCACCACTCTCCAGCTCCCAATTATTTCACCACTGTTAACAGGAACTCAGTGACCACAAGCCATGATTCCCTTCTCTCCTTTCCATCCCTGGTATAACTAATAAACTTTTGTTTAATAATAGCTAATAAACTTGTGTTTCTATGCATTTGCCTTTTTTCACATACAGAAGATGACACGATACTTATCCCTTTGTGACAACTGACTTATTTCACTCAGCATAGTATTTTATAGGTTCATCTGTGTTATATCATATAACAGACTTAATTTCTCCTTAGAATAGAGTAATATTCAAATTATATCTGTGCACTAGATTTTGTTATGCTATCCATCTGTTGGTTGACATGTATTCATCATTTTATCCTTTAAAAATATTTCTTGTTACATTGATGGCTTTGACTTGGGATAAAATCGACATCAGCTGATCAATTTTAGCACAAAAACAAAACAAAACAAAACAAAAAACAACCCCATAGATTTTGTAATTTGATTAATCTGGAATAAAAATTCCCTTCTGCATTAACCAGTGCGTATGAACTTGTTGGTATTATGTAATCTCTCAGAGTCTCAGCTCCATCATCTATGAAATAACATTAATAATATAGTACGTTGCTTACAGTCAATAAAATAGTTAACGAGGATTATGTGGTAAAGGAGCCCTATTGGAAAAGTAGTTAAGAAGTTAGCTGTGAAACTCTTGCTGATAATTCAGATCTACCAGCAACTGAAGAAAGACCTGGCTATCTGCTTCAGTAAATATCATTGTTGTTGAGTACTGTAAAGTCAGAACTGACCCATAGCTGACCCTCCAGCAGGTTTTCAGAGACAGTTAATCACACAGGAGGATATTTCCCATCCTTCTCCCATCAAGCAGCTGGTGGACTCGAACCATATGCCTTTGGGATTACAGTGCAGCTTCTTTGAATACACTAGGCTGCCAGAGCTCCCACAGCTTAGGGACTGTGAATTGAACTGTATATCCCTGAGCTACATATGTGTAATGATATAATGGGAAAATTATGTAATGATCCATATCTTCTAATAAAGCAAATAGTTGGAAGAGTATTTAGGGTGAAATATAACACCCTTTCATTTCATCACACTTTGGTTAATATAAGTGTAGTTTCCCTATGTTGTGGCCAGTTAGGCCTTTTATCATAATAGAGATACAAAGGAAGCAGTGGCGCATAACCGTCTACAATAACGGCTGGGAGTGGAGTGTGTGCTTTTGCACTCAGATCTGTGTGTGAGTGAGGAAGTTTCTTGACACTGGGGAAGGCCAGGAGTCACGAAGAAATCCAAGGAATGCTGGACCTATAGATTCTGAGTAAATGAGACCCTTCCTCTAGAACTAACAGGGACTTTCCCTACAGATGATGGCACATTGAATTTGGACTTCTAGATTCTTTAAGTGTAAGAGGATAAATTTCTGCTTGTTAAAGCCATTTACGTAATGATCTTTTTAACCTGTGCAGAATACCAACATCACTGGGACGGAGGGCAATACTGAGCAGATAAAAGTGGCCAAAAGCCTTAGCCATTATGTCGGGGTTAGGTGAGGGGTCGGAGAAAGGTGCTGGTGTAGGCGGGCAAAATGAGGGATCAGAGGCGATGCTGGCAGGGCAGGGCAGGGAGAGAGAATGGGACCACAGTGCGTGTGCTGAGGCAGGAGGCGGACCCAACGCTGACTATGTTCACTTGGAACCAGATAGAGTCTTTCTACTACTCTTTAGGGGAAATGCTTGTCTGTCAGATATTGTTCTAAAACTGTGTATCCACACACGAGACAGACTAGGAAGAATGACTGGTTATCCACTTCCAAAATATCAGGACTTCAAAAACTCAAGGTACAGTAGAGCACGCTCAGATTAGAGGACAGAGATGGCACCAGAAGCTGAGCCCTCATACAGGGAAACACAAAGGAGGAGGAATAGTTGCAAACAGACACTAGGACTGGAATGTGGGATGTGACAAGAATAAATGTAGGAAAATTGGACATTGTTAAGGAAGAAATGAAACGTACAAATATTGACATACTAGGCATTGACGAAATGAGATAGATTGGTATTAGATATTTTGAAGCAGACAAACACATGATCTACCACACTGGGAATGAAAAGGGTAAGAAAAACAGGGCTGCATTCATAGACAAAAGAATAATTTCTAGAAACATGTTAAACTACAATGCCAGGAGCAACAGGATAATACCGTATGCACACAAGGAAGACTTGTTAATACCACCATCATTCATGTATATGCACCTACAAGCAAAGCCAAAGAGGAGGAGATAGATGACTTCCACCAACTTTTGCAGTCTGAAATAGATTGAACACACAACCAGGATTTATTAATAATAATGGATGACTGGATTGCAAAAGTTGGGAGCAAATATGAAGGGTCAGTAGTCTGAAGACATGGACTTGGTGACAGAAGTGAGGCTGCAGATAGAATGATAAAATTTTGCATAATCAATGATTTAATCCTTGAAAATACCTTTAATAAGAAACACGAACAGCTACACACGAATCAGATTGGTTACATCTGTGGAATCGTTAGAGAAACTCAGTATTAACTATGAAAACTAGGTCAGGTGCTGATTGTGAAACAGACCATCAACCTCCCATGTATAAGTTCAAGCTGAATATAAAGAAAATTTAAACAAATCCAGGAGAACCAATGTTTGACATTGAACCTATTTTCACTTTCATTTAAAAATCATCCCAGAATAGGTTTGGGGCCTTGTGCACTAAAGAAGCAGACAAGCTGTGGGAAAATATCATTTTTGAAGAATGCAAAAGGTCATTATGAAGAAAGAAGGAAGAAAAGACTAAGGTGAACATCAGAAGTGACTCTTAATAGTGCACTAAAATGCCAAAAAAACAGAGCAAAAGGAAGAAGTCAGGAAGTTAAGGAGCTGAACAGAGGATTTCAAAGGACAGCTAGGGAAAACAAAGCAAAGTATAATGAAATATGCAAAGATCTGGAGTCAGAGTATCAGAAGGGATAAATTCACTCAGTATGTCTTAAACTGAAGGAACAGAAGAACACATTCTAGCCTCAAATGGCAATATTTAAAGATGCTGTGGGCAGAATATTGAATGATCAAGGAAGCATCAAAAGAAGATGGAAGTAGTACACAGAGTCATTATACCAAAAAGAACTGGCTGACACAGAAGAATTTAATGAAACAATATATGATCAAGAGGCAATGATGATGAAGAAAGATGCTCAAACTTACTCTGAAGGAATTGGGGGGAAAAGGCCCCAGGAATTGATGGAATGCCAATTGACATATTTAACAGATGCAACCCTGGAAATGCTTACCAGGCTGTGCCAGAAAACTGGAGGATAGCCACCCGGTTAATTGACTGACAGAGATCTATATTTATTCCCATTCCTAAAAAATGTGGTACATCAGAATGTGGAAATTATCAAACAATATCTGTTATATCACATATAAGCAAAATCTTGCTGAAGAGTATAAAAAAATTGAATGGAACATTACATCGACAAAGAACTACCAGAAATACAAGTTGTGTTTAGAAGAGGCCATGACACTGGAAACATCACAGCTAAAGTCAGATGGATCTCAGCTGAAAGCAGATAAGTACCAGAGGAATGTCTGTGTTTGATTGACTATGTAAAGGCATTTGACTGTGAATTACAACAAATTGTGGTTAACCTTGAAGTGAACTTAATTGTCTTCATGTGAAACCTATATTTGGACCAGGAAGCAGTCATTAGAACAGAGTAAGGCAACACTGTGTGGCTCAAAACCAGAAGGAGGTGCATCTGGTATGTGTCCTATCCCCATATATTTTCAATGTATATGCACAACTGATCATTTGGGAGGCTGGACTTTATTAGGAGGAATATGGTATCAGGATTGGAGAAAGATTTATCAACAACCTGTGTTAAGCAGACACAACCCTACTTATTGATACTGAGGAGGCCCTGAAGTGTTTGCTGCAGAAGGTTAAGGAGTGCAGTCTTCAACATGGATTGAAGCTCAACATCAAGAAGACAAAGATTCTCACCACTAGGCCAGTTGACAACACCATGATAGATGGAGAAGGGATTGAGATTGTTAATAATTTCAGCTTGCTGCATTCCACAATCAACATTCTTGGCATCAGTGGTTAGGAGATCAAAAGATGAACTGCATTAGGAAAATCTGCTGTCAAGGACCTCTCCAAAGTGCTAAAGAGCAGCGATGTCAGTCAGGAGACAAATGTGCATCTGATCAGGCCATGGTCTTTACAATTACTTGCTATGCATCAGAGAGCTAGACAATGACTAAGGATGATAGAAGGATCAATGCCTTTGAGTTGTGGTGCTGGAGAAGAGTATTGAACTTTCTATGGACTGCCAAGAGTAAAAAACCAAACCTGGTTTGTCCTGGAGATGGTGAAACCAAGTTGCTTATTGGAGGCAAGGATTTTGAAGCTCCATCTCACATACGTTAGGCAAGTTGCCAGGAAGGACAAGTCCTTGGAGAAGGACATATTTAGAAGGATGGCAGGACATCACAAGAGAGGAAGACCCTGGAGAAGATGGATTGACACTACTGGGGTAATAAGTGTAGATGTGTCAGAGACAGACTGGCTCATGATAGGATAGGAATCAGAAGTATAGAATTGCTGTGAGTCACAGGCAACTGGACTACACATAATTACAACAATAATATATAACTAATATAAAACTTTATGGGCTAATCTTTTATAGGGTTTCTATGAGTTGTGGTTTTATACAACAATAATGTGTGCGTAGTTATACAAAATTATTATTAGTTTCCTTTCCTGAAATAAGACATCTCAAGTGTCAATAACTTTAGTTTTTGATAATTACCAATTTTATAAGGTGATTGTCAAGGCTGGTTTATGAAATGATGAACAATTATTTGAAAACTATATAGTCATGCTCTTTTTAAATTCAAGGTCCATAAGATGAGGTCCATATCAGATTTGTCCATCATTTACTAGAACAATGGATGAAAGTGCTCATAATTTACCTATCATTACCTTAGGCTGTGGAATGATATTTTCATGACCTTCTACAAGGTCTGTGTTACTGGTATGGGGGCAGCCACAACTGACCTCTGCTGACTTCACGAGGGAGAGGAGTTCCGGTAACCAGCACAAACCCAGTTCCTTTGAAGTCAGATATGTCCTCATGCTCCTGCATCTACTTCTAGTTCTCATACCATACCTTCTCTCCGAGGATTCTGTTATTCTGCCATTGGGTTGGAACTGATTCATAGGTGATCCCCAAGTGGACTTTCAGAGGCTGTATATTGCATAGGGGGAGATTGCCCCTCTTTCTACCATGGAGTAGTTGGTAGATTTCAATCATGTGCCTTTGGATTGGCAGTGTAAATCCTTAATGCTAGGTCATCAAAGCTCCCTCCTAGCTATTCCATCACAATGACCATACAAAATTCACTGACTATCTTTGTGATTATGGGCTTTATTAAGGAAGTTAATAGTTTAAAATTTAGGTGGGAAACAGAGTACAATCTTTAGTCACCGTATCTTCTCAGGGATGCTTACATTCCCTCTGATCTTCAGTGTCGAGGTGGCTTTGGGACACTGTTAAAAAGCTCTTTTAGTCATGCCAGTAACGATGTCTCCTCTACCCCTCTAATTATCCTGGACAAAGGCCCTCTGCTCTGCATCTGTGGAGTAGCAATTTCAGTTCAGGTCTTTATCATGTTGATGACTGATTTTAAACCCACCCCTGCTGCTGCTGTTATTTTGATCTCATTCCTAGTCTGCCCCAACAGGAATCTGGTGGAAAAAACCCCAAAACAACAAAAACCAAAAAAGAAAAGAAACACCAAGACTTAACTGCATTCTCTGCTTCTTCCTTATTAATTGTAGTAGGATTCTAATTTTCTGCTTTTGAAGTTAACTGCCCACGTTAAGTGTAGCAAGATGGTAAAAGTGACATGTCCCCTTGTTAGTCTTCCACTCACCTTTGTTCTCACCCAAAAGATGCTATTTACTTTATTCACATGATTCATGTAGTCCTTCCCAAACATGGGTTAAAAGTCAAAGACCATGGCTAGGAAAGTAATTTTGAAAAATGCATCTACTGCACTACACCTTGTAAACACTATAAAAAGCATGAAGGATTATTTGGTATATTAATTTTAACATGTGGTTTTTTTTCCTTTTCAAATTTACCATGTTCATGCTTAAAAATTAATATAGTCCACAGTAAGCACTCTGGTGGTGTAGTCTACGGAGGTGCATTTACTAATCCAAAACCGGTGCCTATCTGTTGATTTTAATCCACCAGTAAAAGATGTGCAATCTCCTATCACTTAGGCCAGCTATCAATTTGCTACAACTCCACAGTGATTAGTTGTTTGTTGAATAAGTGACACTCTGTGCCCAACTTTCAGAACCAGTTGAGAAGTAAGCCTCTGTTGTCCCTGCAATCAGGCAGACACGCCAATCAGACAAGTTGTTCTTCCTCTCTGGAAAAGAACCATGGCATGGTTTTAAGAGGGATGAGTGAGAAAGAGGCTAAGTGTCTTAATCCAATGAAAGAACACTCCCATAGGGAAAAATATCAGAAATGGGGAGTAAGCATTCTCTCCAACAACTCCTACTTTAAAGATTAGAACACTGAGCCTAATGAAAATATAGTAACCATTGCAAATAGCAGATGAAACCGGGTTGCCTAATTAAGTTCATTATCTCACAGAGTCCTTTTTATTTAGCCCATGACTGAGTGTCCTTTGGTCACAACAAACCCAAGAGTTAGATAAAAGTCAGAGCTTAATGTCACAAATTTGATACTTTATAATTGCTTTGTAGTGAGGCGTTGAACTCATTGAAAGCATTGTGGCCATTTCTGTATAATATGTATTCAAATGGTATGTAAATCAGAATTAAATGCCAAAGTTGTAGTGTAAGTGACTTGCATTAAGCACACATACATGTTAAAGAGAGACTTCGTAAAGATGTTGTTGTTGTTAAGTGCCATCAAAGTTGCCTGTGACTCATAGCAACCTCTATGTACAACAGCTCTGAACTCTGCTCTATGCTGAGTCAGTCTCACTGACTCTGACACACCTATTCCCATTACCTCAATTGTTGTAATAGTCTGTGACATCCAGAGTCTTTCTCTTCTGTACTGCTCCCTCACCCTTCTAAGCATAATGTCTTTCTCCAAGGACTGGCCCCTCCTGGCTACGTGCTCAAAGTACGTGAGACCGAGCTTCAATAGATTTGCCTCCAAGGAGAAACTTGGTGTCACACTCTCCAGTACAGACCTGTCTATTCTCTTATTGGTCCATGATATTTTCAATACTCTTCTCCAGGACCACAACTCAAAGGCATGAATTCTTCTTCTGTCATCCTTAGTCATTATCTAGCTATCTGATGCATAACAAGTAATTGTGAAGACCATGGCCTGGATAAGGTGCACCTTAGTACTAGATTGACATCATTACTCTTTAGCACTTTAGAGAGGTCCCTAGCCACAGACTTTCTCAGTGCAATTTGTCTTTTGATTTCCTGACTGCTGGTGCCAAGAGTGTTGATTGTGAAACCAAACAAGCTGAAATTATTGACAACCTCAATCTCCTCCATCTATCATGGTGCTGCCAATTGACCCTGTGGTGAGAATCTTTGTCTTCTTTTTTAAAATTTATTATTATTATTATTTTAATCTTTGTCTTTTTGATGTTGAGCTTCACTCCATAATGAAGACTAAAGTCCTTGACCTTCTATGGCAAATGCTTCAGGTTCTCCTCAGTTTCAACAAGCAAGGTTTTGTCATTAGCATAATGCAAGTTATTGACAAGTCTTCCTCTCATCCTGATACCACATTCCTCCTCATAGAGCCCAGCCTCTCGAATAATCTGTTCCACATAGATGTTGAAAAGGTGGAGACAGGATGCACTCCTGATGCACTCCTTTCCTGATTTTGAACCATACAGCGTTTCCTTGCTCTGTTTTGGAAATTGCTTCCTGGTCCAAGTATAGGTTTCACATAAGCACAATCAAGTTTTTGGCAATTCCTATTCTTCTCAAGATTAACCACAGTTTGTCATGATCCACAGTGTCAAATACTGTTGTATAGTCAATGAAACACCTATGGACATTCCTCTCATACTCTTTGCTTTCAGCCAAGATCTGACAATGGTAATAATGTCTCTAGTGCCATGCTCTCTTCTAAACTCAGCTTGTATTTCTGGTAGTTCTTTGTCTATGTATTTTACAGTTATTTTTGGATAATATTCAGCAGGGTTTTGCTTGCATGTGATATTGCTCTATAATTTCCACAGTCTGTTGTGTCATCTTTTTTTTGGAATGGGTATAAATATGGATTTCTTCCAGTCAATTGGCCAAGTAGTTGTCCTTCAAATCTCTTGGCACCGCCTGGTAAAGGATGACCAGAGCAGCATCTGTTTGTTGAAATATGCCAATTAGTATTTTATTAATTCTTGGGGACTTGTTTTTTACCAAGTCCTTCAGAGCAGCTTAAACTGCCTCCTTTATCACCATTGCCTCTTGATCATATGCAGTTTCATGAAATGTTTCTGTGTCAATCAATTCTTTTTGGTACAGCGACTCTATGTACTCCTTCCATCTTCTTTTAATGCTTCCTGGATCATCCGATATTCTGCTCATAACATTCTTAAGTATTGCTAGCCCCAGGCTTGGATCTATTCTTTATTTCCTTCCATGTAAGAGATACCAAGCAAGTCTGGCACTTTTAATTATGGGGAAAATTTTGGAAGGAGTTGACTTGAAGGTGCAATGGTCAAATTGAAAGGATAGAACCATTTGTGAGACTATAGATGGGAAGGAAGTAGTTTCTAGAGTCTTCATGACACATTTTAGAGCTAACTTGATCCCACGCAAAACATATAAAGCCTGAACACACAGTCACGTGCATACACATACACAAATTCTTCCTGTTCTACCAGTAGCCTTTACAATTACAGAATTAGGCATGGTGAATGAAGTCTATGCCCTCTTGCTTTCTGGGATAAGGGCATATTTTAAGAGTTGAACAATATAACATAATTTTTAATTTTTTATCTGTAATTTAAGAGTAGATGGATGAAGTCTCTTTATATATAGTCTGCATGGTATAGACTCAACCTTAAGCACACAATACTACTGTTTGTTTCAAAACCTATCACTAATTTTAAGACTCATCTTTTACCTGAAGTTAAGTTTTCTCATATATAAGGGTTATGGAAGGATTGAGGGAGATAATACATGTGGATTTTCTTTGTGAATAATGACATGTTAGTTGATTTTAATTTTGATCCTTGGCTCCATTCTGATGTTTTATTTTCTTGAGAATAAAAAAAAAAAGAAAAGCAAACACCAATTCAATAGTTTCTACATGTACAGTTCAGTGACACTGCTTATATTCTTTGACATGTACAATTATTTTCACTCTTTCTTAAAATTGTTTGTCCTTAACCTTGTTATGTTAACTGACCCGTAGCTGATCATTTAACCAGTTTTCAGAGGTAGAAAATTGCACAGGAGGGGATGGCCCCTCTGCTGTCAGGTTGACAGCAGCACCCTTAACCCCTAGACTGCCAGAGCTCCTAACTGCCTCCGAAAGTTTCTGTCACTTCTTTTGAGTTACTGTTGTCCATTTGCTCCAATATAGTTTTTGAAAAAGTTTAATTCTCAACTTGGATACTCTTTACTATTATTGCTTTACTTTAAGAAGACTGCAAGGAAGAATTTTTAAAGTTTAAAGATGAAATTGGGCAATAGTTTGAAAAATTCATTGAGCTCCAGAAAGTCTAGAATTAAATGATCATTTTAAATTTGTTATTCATTTCCCCATTTGTGATTGAGATTCTTTTATAGACTGTGATACAATTTTTAATTATCTTAATTAAAATTTAGTACATTTCAGAACTAATACTGTGTTGGTCACAGTGGATGTACTCTTAATATTTTCTACCTTACAAGAAACCCAAGAGGAGGAAGAACAGTTCCTAGATACTTAGCAGTTATTCCATCCATGGATATTTTCTTGGTAACATAGTTTGTAATATTACTCACTTGCAGAAGCTTGGGAAGTATTCCTCCACTGACTCAGGTATGACAGGCAGATCACATAGTTGGATGTAGCACTTTGATTCACACAGTGTAGCTTGTGATCTTATACATTAGAAAAATGTACAAAGAGTAGCCTAACTGGTTTTCAGGAGCTAGCTGTGCCAGTGGGTTTTGATGTATTATCCATTCTATGCCTGCTGTGACTTGTTTATATAATCTCATGTATAACATATAATATTTTCTTAAGAGCTTAACACAATGACATTGAATGTAATAGTCACCAGGTGATTAAGGAATTCTTTCCTACCGCTATTGTTTACATAGACCTTGAAATATTTAAAGAATTCCATTTGCCTCATCACCAATCAAAGCACTGACACAACAGGCCATTGTGCAATAGTTAGTTGTTGTGGAAAACATACTGTGACGGCAGCTTAGCTTTCCATTACTGCAAATACATCAAAAGTTAGAAAACATAGATTATTTAAAAAGTGCAAAGTTTAACATCTTCCCCCCAAAAAACAAAGACTGGGTTACTTTATTAGCGAGTGCTTAAAAACAAAATAGAGCTAGAGAGCAATAGGATACCTGCTGATCTATGAGATTGAAAAAAAAATTGCCTTGAATTGCACAATATTTTGAAAAGGTAAATGTTGCTAGCAGCCTGTGGTGATGAAGTTAGCCTGGTTTTGAGAAGGAGCAGAGCCATTGGATCCCTGGGTGGGGTTTGTTTGTGTGTAGACTTTGAAACTCTACTTCTGATCACAGATCCTCTGTGCAGTGGCAGATGACAGAATGCTGAGATTTCTGAGTCAGTTTTGAAGTAAATAATCTGTCACACTGGGAAAACATAAAATCTAAGATGTCTGGATCCAAGACAACTGGGAGTTGGTACTGAGGTTATGGAAAGTTACTTAGGCCAAAAAAGAATTGTTCAGTCAGTAAGAAAATAACGGAGATAATTTTATGAATGAAGGGCAGCATATAGTCAGGGTGGTTCCTTTAAGGAGCTAACATTGGATATCCAGTATTTACTTCATGGCATTTTGGATCAATAAACAGAGTCCATGCTTATTTTAAATTTTTTATACTACTAGTCATACACACACGTTGTATCACATTTATTGTTATGTGCTGTAGAATTGCAACTGAGTTATGACCCCACAGCAGGGTTTTTAAGGCTGTAAGTTGGACAGGAGGAAGACTGCCCATCTGTCTTCTACTTGAATCACAGAGAACTTCCACCTTTAGGTTAGAAGCTTAACTCCCTATGGACTATGCCATCAGTTATACATAGAATATATGCGGTTGCTGTGTTCCGTCGAACTGAAACAGGCTCAGCTGAATCCCCAGCAGGTTTTCAGAGAGTAAATGCCTGAAATGAGATTGCTTATCTTTCTTCCTTGAAGTGGCTGGTGGATTTGAACCATGTGCCTCTGGGTTGTCTGCCTATCTCTTTACTACTAAGCCTCTGGAACTCCCTATAACATGTAGAATAATCAAAATATAGAGAAGTATATAATACATAGAAGAGTATTGAAAAATTATAGCGTATACAAAAGTATAAAATAGAAGAATCAAAAGATGATGCAGTAAAAAGTGTGTAGTCTACCAATTTTCAAGTCTCATAACCATAGAATATTCCTTTCAAAGATGACTTCTATTGTTTTCTCATCCTTTCTTCTCATTGTTTTATTGCTGATAGATTGTTATAAACCCTAAAAAAGAAACTATATTTTCTTACCTGGTTAAAAGTAATCTAATTTAACTGGTCCCCAACCCCGGTCCATCCTAGCATCAATGCTTTGTTTTTCTCTATTTATCCTCTTTTCTAATTATATTAAACAAATTTCCTGTGTCTCACTCCTAGATGTTTTCTTTCCAACATCCTAGACATTGTCAATACTTTTTGCCTTCTTCTGTTGTGTTTGGTTGGCGGTGAGTGATTCTGATGAAAGATTCTGATGAGAAGTGATTCTCTGCATCACAAGTAGGACTGCCCCAGGGTCTTCTGGGTTGTCATCTTTGTATAAGCAGATTGCCACATGTGTCTCCTGAAGACTCTGGGTGGGTTCAAACTACAAACTTTGTTGGTGAGCCTTCCATCACTGCATTGTCATGTTTATTACCCAGTTCTCTTTTGCTTTCCTTCAGTTTTTTCTGTTGTTGTTATGTGCCGTCGAGTCGCCTGCAACTCATAGCGACCCTATGTACAACAGCCCTAAACTCCGTTCTGTCCTGTGCCAATCGCACTGTCTCTGACACTCCCATCCCAATTATCCCAATCATTGAATCAATCCACCTCATAGAGGGCCTTCCTCTCCTGCGCTGTCCCTCCACCCTCCCAAGCATGATGTCCTTCTCTAAGGACCTGTCTCTCCTCACAACATGTCCAAAGTATGTTAGATGGAGCCTCAGAATCCTTGCCTCCAAGGAGCCACCCGGTTTAACCCTTTCCAGGACAAATCTGTTTGTTTTCCTAGCAGTCCTTGGTATTCTCAATACACGTCTCCAGCACTACAGCTCAAAGGCATCAATTCTCCTTCTATCCTCCTTGGTCATTGTCCAACTCTCTGAATTCTCAGCTTCTTTGGGACTGAGGCCTGGTGCCATTTCTTCTGACTTCACCTGATCTATTACCTTCTTCAACCTGGGCCAAGGTGTCAGTCACCTACAAATGTGGTTGTGGAAGTTTCTGTTTTCAGTATCCCAATATGAAGCCCAAATATGCTAAGCAAAATTTCAAGCTGTATTATTTATGCTATAATGATTATGTATAATTATAAAAAGGCAAAATGGTTAGTTTAAATCTATCTGATAAAACAATTGGAAATTAAATATGTCTTTAGTTAATGAATAAAAAAGCTTTGATAATCTAAACCTTTCAAAATCAGATCTCAGGAGAACAAGAGTCACAGGAGCTTATAATGGGGAAATGTTGTAAACAGCTCAAGGTGCATTGATGTGGTAATGGTTATAGGTTGTGAATTGGTTGAGGACAAGATCTTTGAAGTCAAACAGATTTACATTTTTCACTTACTAGCTCTATAATAGACAACAGCAACACAGAGCTCTGTTGGCCTAGTGGACAGAAAGTTATGCTACCAAGCCAAAGGTAGGTGATCTTAATCTGTGGCCTGGTTTTAATTGTTTTTGGTCAAACATTCTTCTAAGTGGTAGAGCACTAGTCTGTCCATTTGCTGTACAGAGGTAACTCGGGGTCGCTGTGATGCGAAATACTGTGACACTGACGTGTCAAATGCGATAATAGTTACCCATGGTGGACAGTGTTTGGTGGAGCTCCCCAATTAAAACAAGCTTGGAAGCAGGAGTGGCATCCACTTCCGAAATAGCTTGCCTCCAGAAACCCTATGAACTTGGAGAAATGATGAAAGTTATACAAGTGTTCAGGTCTTTCATTCAAAGGGTCTCTATGAGTAGTCTATGACTCGATGACACTTAACATCTCTATGACAACAGTTTTGGATGTGTTGTCAAAAAGCATCAATCCTTGGAAAGGACATTATTCTGGGAAAAGTAGAGAGCCAACAAAAGAGAAAGACACTCTCAGTGTGATGAATTGACACAGTGACCGCATCAGTGATGGTGATGGCAGGGATGGTGAGGATGGGGCAGGATAGGGCAGCTCTTTGATTATAGAATTGCTGTTCATAGGTTTGTTGTTCATGAGATTGCTAGGAATTGGGGTACCTAACATCTGTATGATGCTAGGTCATTTACATTCGCTTTTGAGTGGTTGGGTTCCCATCAAGGAAATGTTCCAAGGCCAGGTAAAATACTTAGCACAGAATCTCTCCAAATAGTATATGCCTAATAATATTATGTGTTATTACAATTGTTATGATAACTAATATGCTTCTTTGCGTGATTTGTCTTTTCTACTAGGTATAATAGTGCCTTCTTGCCCTAATGATACCTGTATTCTGGCTCCCAGAACCTGTGAATGTGTTTCTTGCTTGCCAAATAGGACTTTGCAGATATGATTAAAGTAGGAATCTTAAAATAGAAAGATAATCCTGAACATCAGAGTGAATCCAGTGTAATTACCGGTCAACTGCAGCACACATTGTCAAGCAGATGCTGATTCATGTATGACTATGTCTTATACTGATCTCGGTGACTATATTTTAGAAATGCCTTGCCAAGTCTTTCTTCTGAGATGCTCCTGGCTGAACTTAAATCTCCACCCTTTTGGTTAGCAACTGAATGTGTTAACTATTTGCTTCACTCAAGGACTCAAAGGTCTTTAAAATGTGGAAGAGGGAGACAGAAGAATCAAAGGTACTGTGTCAACAGTCTGTGTCAGAGTCATAGTACTTTAATGTGAGAAAGAATCAACTTATTATTTCTGGCCTTGAAAATGGAAAAAAGGAGGTGTGAGCCAAAGAATACAGATGACTTCCAGGAGCTAGAAAAGGGCAGAAAATTAATTCTTTTCTGGAATTTCCTGAAAGTAACACAGACCTGCTGATATCTTGATTTTAGCTCAATGACACACATTTTTTTTGACTTCTGAACTTCAGAGCTATAATAAAATAATCAACTTGTGTTGTTTTTTGTTTTTGTGTGTTAATTTGTTACAGCCCACAATGGAAAATGGATACATCTTCCCATGAAGACCAGTTCTGCATAGTTCTTAAGACCTATGTTATCTAACTATCTAACCAGTGTTAGATGCAAATAGAGATGGGTGAATACTCAAGTTACAGGAGGTTCCGTCTGAGAGGCATAGTAACTTGTAAGATGTCCTTTTCCAGTGGAAAAATGAAAATCAGAGTTAACCACAAATCAGTTCTTTTCTGAATGTGGGTTTCCATGACAGCATATGCTTAAAATATTGGGGAAATTCCAGCTCTCACTCAAGGACACATCTTAACTGGTGCTAATTTCCTTTATAGTCCAGTTAGGATTTCCTCCTCTCCAATAATTATCAACAATGGAATTCTGGTACTAGGCCACTGACATTACCTCTTTTGCATTGATTACTCAAGTAATGCACCAGGTCGTACAAAGAGTGTTCTAATACATTAGGTATCTCTGGTGGCCTAGCAGTAAGGAGTGGCACTGCCACAGAAAAAGCAGATGGTCTGAATTCAACAGTTACTTCTAGAAAGAAAGACGGTCAGCCGCCTGCTGTGCCATTTATAGCCTCTGAAAACACACCAGAGGGTCAGCTATGAGTCAGTTCTGATAAGTAAATGAACAGCTACATTCATTATTTTATTTAATCCTCACAAAATTTCTGTGATGGTCAGGAAAAAAGGTAGTGCAGTGATTTTTAAACTTCAAGTCAAGTCAAAAGGGTCTTGAAATTCATTTGATGGCACATAAGAATTCTGAAAAAATAATAGAATAGAATAAAAAAAAATCAGTGCATTGCATGAAGAGCAGGTATAGTTTCCTGAAAGTTTGTTTTCAGTCATATGTGTAGATCTATCTCATATAATCCACTGCCAAGGAGTAGTTTCTCATTCATAGAGACCAGCTGTTCCTAAGGCTGTAAATCTTTATGAGAGGACACTGCCCATCTTTCTCTCTTTGGGCAACTGGTGAATAAGACAGTACACACACACACAAAACCATCTCATTCTTTTGGTTTTAGGGTAGTGGAAATTGAGGTTTGAGTAGAGCAGTAGTACTTTGGACTAATTAGTTCTGTTCTTCCTTCTTTTACAAATATATCTTTAATATATACATGTATTTTATATGTATATAAAACCACTGTGCTACTTCCCAGTGGCATAATGCTTAACATTTCAGACTTCTAAGGAAATGTTCAGTACTTTGAGTTTAACAGCTGCTTTGCTGGTAATAGGTGGACAGTGTCCTCTGACTCCTTGGCAGTATCCTCTACTGTCTGGAAACTGGCTGGTCACAATGAATTGGAACTGACTAGAAAGCAATGGAAATTATTTTCTTTAATGGACTAACAAAGAAGAGTTTTAAGAAACAACATGTGATCAAGAGGCAATGGCGATGAAGGAGCAAGTCCAGGCAATGCTGAAGGAATTGGCAAAACAGAAGTCCCCAGAGATTGATGGGATACAAATTGACATGTTTCAATAAACAGATGCTTCCCTGGGTGTGCTCAACAGCTTGTACCAAGAAATCTTGAGGACAACTACCTGGCCAACTGACTGGAAGAGATACATATTTATTCCCATTCTAAAGAAAGATGGCAGGAAATTATGAGTGTGGAAATTATAGGACAATATCACTGATATCACATGCAAGCAAAACCCTGCTGAAGATTATCCCAGAATGACTGAAACAGTACATCAACAGAGGACTACCAGAAATACAAGCTGAATTTAGAAGAAATTGTGCCACTAGAGACATTAACACTAATGTTAGATGGATTTTGGCAAAAAGTAAAGAGTACCAGAAGAACGTCTGTGTTTCATTGACTATGCAAAGATATTTGCATGGATCACAATGAATTGTGGTTAACCTTGAGGAGAATGGGAATCCCAGAACCCTTGATTGTGCTTATGTGAAACCTATACTTGGACCAGGAAGCAGCCCTCAGAACAGAGCAAGTAAATACTATGTGGTTCAAAATCAGGAAACAAGTCTATCAGGGATGCATCCCAATTCCATACCTTTTCAATCTATATGCAGAACAGATAATTAGAGAGACTGGGTTTTATGAGGAGGAAAGTGACATCAGGATTTGAGGAAGACTCATCTATAACCTACGTTAAGGAGATGACACAACCTTGCTTGCTGAAACTGAGGAGGATTTGAAGCACTTGTTGCAAAAGGTCACGGATTGTAGCCTTCAATATGGATTTAAACTCAACATCAAGAAAACAAAGATTCTCACCAATGGGCCAACTGGCAGCACCATGAAAGATGGAGAATAAATTGAGGTTGTTAACAATCACAATTTGCTTGGCTCCATGGTAAACACTCTTGGTACCAGCAGCCAGAAAATCAAAAGACTGATTGCATTGGGAAAGTCTGCTGTCAGGCATCTTTCCAGAATACTGAAAAACAATGGTGTCAGTCTAGAAGCAAATGATCCAGGCCATGGTCTTCACAATTACTTGCTATGCGTAAAAGAACTGGACAATGACAAAGATGACAGAAGAAAAATTGATGCATGTGAATTATGATGTTGGAGAAGAGTACTGAACATACATACCATGGACTGCTAGGAAAACAAACAAGTTCATCCAGAGAGGGTGAAACCAAGCTGCTCCTGGGACACAAGGATTTTAAAGCTCTATCTGACATACAAGGAGAGATCAGATCATGAAAAGGGACATCATATTTGGAAGGGCAGAGGGACAGCACAGGAGAGTAAGACTCTGGAGGAGATGGATTGACTCCGTGACTGGGGTAATGTGGGCAGGCATGCCAGAGACAATGAAATTGTTTTAGGATAGAGCAGGGTTCAGAGAACTTGTACACAGGGTTGCTATGAGTTGGAGTCGATTCAATGGCACATAACAACCACAACAACATGGGTCATAGTAGATAATTTCTTATAGTGGTTTTGTAGATGAAACTATGCTTCCCTAAAATATGTGTTATAAATCCTAAGTCCCTAAACTTGTGATTGTAATCCCTTTATTTGCCATGTTTATAAAGTTGAATTGCTGTTGGGTATGCCTTTGGTGGAGGCAGCTGATTATACACAGAGAGTTAAATACAAACGAATGTCACAGTACAAGTCATAAGAAGATTGCCACGGGCCTGAGGAGCAGAAGCTTAAAGGACAAATACTTTCCCCCAGAGCCAAGAGAAAGAGAAAGACTTCCCCTGGAGCTAACATCCTAAATTTAGACCTCTCACTTCCTTAACTGTGAGAAAATAAATCTTCGTTTGTTATTGCAGAACTAAGAAACCAAGACAAATGGATCACAGTAAAAATATTTAAAAAATGCAAATGAAGAGGTAAAACATACAGACTAGCAAAAGGTCCCCAAAGCAAAAAGGTAAAACAATCTAAACTGACTGCTGTTGAATTGATTGCAGTTGACACTGATACAATTGGACAGGGTTATACAGCCCCATAGCTTTTCCAAAGCTGTAGTGTTTATGGACTTAGACAGCTCTGTCTTTCTCCCATAGCATAGCTGGTGGGCACCTAACCACTGGGCATTTGGTTAGCATCTGAGATCTTTGCTAGCAGGACTCATCAGTAACAAGGTTACTTACCTAGGTTTTATTCCAGTCCTTTTTCTTTTTAGCTTTGTACTTGTAAACATGTTACTTATACTTCCTTAGTCTCCTCATCTCCTAGGGTCTCATTTGACCCTAGGATTATTCTGTGGATTAAATGCATTAACTCACATAAATTCCCTCTGAATGGCATAGCCTGTAGCAAGTTGCACTGCTAACCCAAAGTCCTGGTGTCTCTGGTGGTTCAAATCCACCAGAAGCTCCCAGAGAGAACCGATGGGCTATCTCCTTCAATTAAAATTGACGATCTCAGAAACCCAGCAGAGGGTTGTTATGAGTCAGAACGAAATGATTGACAGTGAGTTTCTCATAATCAGTCAATGTCACATGGTTAGTAGAAAAATGCGCAGGTTCTCATCTATTCTCTTAACTACTGTATGCCACTGCCGGGCTTTGAAATCCAAGAGAAATTTAGACTGATTTAGATGCTTGCCCAACAAACAACAAGCTAAGTTTCCCTTTATAACAAATTACCAGCAATTAAAAATACTCGGACTCTGATTTCAGGTAATGGCTTATGCTGACAGTCTTGTCAAAGAGACAAGATATGACACAGAGACTTTGAGACTTGTCCCTTGGCTTTGTGACTTGTTCTACTCTGAACTTCAAGAGAACTCACCGGATTGTTTGATAGAAGAAGCAAGCCAATGAATCAATTAATTCTCATCAGAAGGGGCACCATTTAAATTACCATATATGCAGCTAATCAGGTCGTGGAATAAATCCAATAAAAATCTGGAAGTAGCTGTGATCACTAAGGTTGATGCTCTACGCAATAACTCATGGTGTCACCTTCATCTCCATGAACCTTATCATGCATGTTGTTGATTGCCATCGAGTTGAGCACAACTCAACATAGTGACCCTATGAACAAAAGACCTGAAGGCTTTCTATAACTACCATTGTTTCTCTAAATTCAGAGTTTTCATGATGTTTAGGCATGTTGTTTAGGAAGTGGATGCCACTCCTGCTTCCAAATCTGTCTTAAAGTGGGAGCTCCACCAACACTGTCCACCATGGGTAATTGTTATGGCATTTGACACCCCATGGCACAAGGTTCAGCATCACAGCAACCCCACGTTTCCTCAGTAAAGCAAATTGATAGAAGAGTGTTGCATGGACCATGCAAAATCTTTAAATTGTTATTATTAATTTTAATCACTTGCTATGCATCTGAGAGGATGTCACAGGATAGAACAAGGTTCAGATCTTTGGGTCCTAGGGTTCCTATGCGTTATACTTGACTCTATGGCACCTAACAACAATCCTAGAATAATGTGTGATAAAATAGTTGTGAATTGCTTAAGTATTTTTTAGATCATATGAACATCTAGAACAAAAACTGTTACAGGGAGCTCTGGTGGCCTCGTGACAGGAAGCTATGCTGCAATCCAGAAGGCATGCGGTTGGAATCCGCTGGCTGCCCTGTGGCAGAAGGATGGGCAATCTCCTCCCATTCAGTTAACTGCTGCTGAAAACTCACCTGAGGGTCAGCTATGGGTCGGTTCTGACTCAACAGTCACAAAAACAACAACAACAACAACGTTGAATTACAACGTAATTACTCACAATATTCTTAATGAATGAGCAGAAGCCTTTCTTGATTTCTCGCCTTTTCCTTTTAATAAAGACTTCATTCCCATAAGAGTTATTTGCATGGGCTCACAAATGCTGTTTACTACAGTGTTGTAGTTCAGTTGGTGACTATAAAAACACTAGCAGCAACAAAACCAACACTACATGCTTGTCGTGTGTGCAGACAAAACCACGTGATATGGATCGTCATCATAATTGGATGATAATGACAACTGTGACTGGAACATGCTAGAAAGTTCAAGAAGTGAACACAATGTAAATGAAGAACACAGTGTGAAATACACACACACACATGAAAAAGGTAAATGAGCACAGAGTTGTAAATTTGTAGGTATTTTGATATTGATAGACATCAACCGGATTTAAAAAAATCTTGGTTATTATGACTATCAGGATTTTTTATAAGAAAAGAGTGGCTTTCTACTGAACACTGCATGAAAGTTTTACTGCACCACCATCATTTTGGCATCACTGTCTCTGACGATGTCCCGACTAGGTCCTGTCCCCCTACACCTCCCCTCGCAATGTTCCGGGTAAGAAGGCCTTATGTTTACAAGTTTAGTGGTTGACTGGGTTTCTGGTTTTGTTGTGCTTGCTCTTCGCTGCTCTGTTTCGTCTCTTACGCTCTAACTGGCAACTCAGGCAATTTACTATCTCCTGGAAAAGTATGTTGACCCTTCCTGGTGTTAACTGAATCAAGTGTGAATTGAAATATGTACAAAATCCTGGCTGTGTCGCTTTTGTAGACTCTGAACATTAAAAAAAGCTGGTAATTTTCAGAAGAGGCAGAGAAGTCTGAGTTAATAAAATTATTCTGGGCTATCGTTTATTTTAATATTCAGTTATAATTCTATTAAAATCAATCCCTTTCAACTTGCTTAACTGTACACTGTCTTTAAAATATTTTAGCTTTTTAATCGATGCAGTCTATAGTCTTTGCAATTATGTGAACTTGGAGAATTGGACAGTGAATAGGGTTGATAGGAAGAGAATTGATGCCTTTGAGCTGTGGTGCTGGAGAAGAGTGTTGAATATGCCATGGTCTGCTAGGAGAACAAACAGGTTTGTCCTGGAGAGGGTGAAGCCAGAATGCTCCTTGGAGTCAAGGATTCTGAGGGGTCATCTGACATATTTTGGGCATGCTCCAAGGAGGGACTGATCCTTGGAGAGGGACATCATGTTTGGGAGAGTGGAGGGGCGGCGCAGGAAAGGAAGACCCTTGATGAGATGGATCAATTCTGTGAGTGGAGTGGTGGGAATGAGTGTGTCAGTGATGGTGAGGTTGGCACAGGATAGAACGGCATTTAGGGATCTTGTATACAGAGTTGCTTTGAGTCGCAAGCGACTCGATGACACATAACAACAGACAACAATTGTTACTGAAACAAAGATTTACGGAGTAAATCAGTTTTCCAGGCAACTCTTCATATGTGCTGTTTTACACCATTGATTGCAATTCTTGCAAAGTTAACAGCACTTATCCCCACTCCCTGCTGTGTTTACCTCTTCCTTCTTTCCTATTTTCTGAACTTTGGCCCTAGGCAAATGTAACCTTTTTGATCTTGAATGGTTAGTAATTTTAAGGTGTACGCACCTCTGTGTTATTACCTAGCTATTGTTTTAGTTCTAGGCTTGAAAGCTGCACAAACAATTTTTCTTTCGGTGGCCTAGTGGAAAATGAGTTAGCCTGGCAACCAAAAAGCAGGCATCTGAATCAACAGCTGCTCCTTGGGAGAAAGATGTGTGATTTACTGTCGCTGAAAACCCTCCGGATGGTCAGTTATGAGTCAGTCCTGACTTGTAAACAATGAGCTGAGGAATAGGTGGAAATCAGAGATGTCCTCAGTGTCCAACAATATTCTCTGTACCATTCCATCTTCTCCTAACATCAGCTGTTTCTCTTCCTTGTAATGCTTTTCTTGCAGTTTTTCTTTATGATTTCTGTAATTTTCTGCAACATCTAAGAAACAAAGACGTGAGTCAGGCTTCAGTCTGGTTGGCTTGGTTGACTCATGTAATAGCCTCAGGGCCTAGTGGCTTGACTTGGCGGTTGATTGCAAGTAATGCCTTGCAGGATGGCCACAGCTTCCACCGCTGTTTTAGGCTGATCCATGTGACTGTAGGGCTGTTGACCAGTGGGAAGGCTGGCATACCCAGTGGCTGCTGGTGGTGACTTTCTAGTGGCTAAACTAGTTCATACGCAGTATCTAAAGAAGGGGTTGGAGGAGGGGAGGCATAGGGACTCTTAAAAGCATTCCTCCATTTAGGGTCTCAGGGCAATAAACCATATCCTCAGGAGAACTAAGGATGCTGACTTGGGTCATACCTTCTATTAAGGTGGAGATTCAAGATACATACCACCTCAGTCTCCAGGCCATAAGCATAGAGAGGCTAGGGTGTGCAGTGCATCACAAAATAGAACACAATGGCTGAAAGGGCCATATTACTGAGCTTACGGTACCACAAAGCTTGGCTAAGAGCTATGGTCTCCAGCTGGCCTCATCTTTTTTTTTTTCTCCCCCCTAATAATTTTTATTCTATATTTTCTCCTACCCTATTTCTCAAATTCAATACCATTGGTCAGAGATGACTATAGTTGGCCCAATGGATTTTTAGAAACTCTAACTGCATGAGAGGAGATTGCTCATCTCTGTTCCACAGAGAAGCTGGTGAATTTGAATAGCCTCCAAGGACTGCAGTCTTTAGTATGGATTGAAGCTCAATGTCAAGAAAACAAAAATTCTCACCACTGAGCCAATTGGCAGCACCATGATAGATGGAGAAGAGACTGAGACTGTTAACAATTTGTACTTGCTCGGGTCCACAGTCAGCACTCTTGACACCAGCAATCAGGAAATTAAAAGGTGAACTGCACTGGAAAAATCAGCTGCCAGGAACCTCTCTAAAATGTTGAAGTATCAATGTCAGTCTAGAGACCAAGGTGCCGCTGGTACAGGCCAAGAACTTTGCAATTACTTGCTATACATCAGAAAGCTGACAATGTCTAAGGATGACAGAAGAACAATCAGCACATTTGAGTTGTAGTTCTGGAAAAGAGAATTGAACATGCCATGGACTGGCAAGAGAACAAACTGGTCTGACCTAGAGAGGGTGAAACCAAGTTATTCTTTGGAGGCAAGGACTTTAAAGCTTCATCTCACATACTTTAGGTGTGTGTCCAGGAGGGACCAGTCCTTGGAGAAAGACATCATTCTTGGGAGGGTGGAGGGATAACTCAGGAGAGGAAGACCCTAGAGGAGATGACTGAGACAATAACTGGGGTAATTGGGTAGGTGTTGGAGAAAGTGAGATTGGATGAGGTTAGGACAGGGCTTAGAGCTATTGTGCATAGAGTTGCTATGAGTTAAAGACAACTCAATGGCATCTAACAACAACCAGCTTGGGTTAGCAGTGCAGCTCCTTAGTCAAAAGGTCACCATAACTCCTTACTCCATCTGGGACCTTATAATGTGATCTTTTTCAAAAAGACTTATGCAGTAGTAACTGGGCACCAATACTTTATTCTAGTCTTATTTCTTCAGGGTGAAGTTCTCATGGTGCGTTGGCCTTTGTACTTACTGTTTCAGTGTATCTCTGTCTATAATCACCTTTATTTTGAATAAAAAGGAAACCAAAATTGAGTCACAGATGACTGCTCATAAGCTTATAAGGCCTGCATTGCTACTCATTAAAGTAGAATATAGAATATTGTCTTTGTGGACACTTTTGTGTCACTTGACCTTAATGTCCTTTGTTTCTATGATCCTGAGGCCCTAAATCCAATGACTCATGCCCTCGAGGTATCTGTTTAGGGCTAAGAAGTATTTTTAAGTTTGCCCTCTGTATTTTTACGACACACATTTTTACAGTGTTTTTAAATCACTCCCCATTCTCATTATCATCAAGGTGGAACTTATTCATAGCTGACCCTCCCGTGGGTAACTGGAAATGTAAATTGCAAGGGCGGATACTGCTCATCTTTCTTCCAAGCAGCAGTTAGGGGATTCGAACCTCCAGGGAGTTGTAACCTATAGGTTAGAAGTGCAACACTCTCTGTTCTGTACCAGTAGAGCTCTCTGGACATATAAATACATAAGTATAAATAACCTTTTATCCAATTTGTATGTGCAGTCCCATTCTCTTATACCTACTCAGCTGTTCTGTCTCTGCATCCACTCACAGATCATTATTGTAACTGCTGTTGGAGACTGACTGTAAAGAATTTGTTGCTCCTTAATGTATGCTGAGAATCATATTTCTAGACAATCAGATTTAGGAAGGTTGTGAATCCAACCTCTGCCTTGGCAGCTGGCCGGTGAATGTTAATAATTTGTACTAACAGGAAAAGGAAGGAGTTATAGTCTGCACCACAGCCGCACCTCAGCACAGCCATTTTTATTCACCCTGGCAGTGATAATCTATCATTTTTCATTTGTTTGAATGTCGTTTGTGGCAGGTGACTTTGAAGCCTCAGCACTGCAAATAGAAAGAAAATAATGCCAATAATTCTCTGACAGAGATGGATTTTGAAGATGGCTGGCATCTCTGATTTTATGTTTATGAATAATCATTTGTGGTCACATGACAGGTGTGACTTGATAAGACACAGTGTGGAGCCACTTATTATGTTCAGACAAAGGGCATTAGAATCCAGCAGCTCCCTGGATTCTGCAACCCTGTTCAAGAGGTTTATGCCTCATGGCCCTCAAGTCAGCAGATTCATTAGAATCAAAGAAAGGACTGGGGAAATTACCTCAGCAGGATGCATGTGGAGGGCTCCAGTGCCCTGAAATATTTGGATAGCTTTTGTCTTTTTGCTGCCAAAGGAAAAGAAAATTTATCTTGGTTTTGTAAGAAACTCAGGACTCCTTTTTGCCAAACACAGATTCCCTTAGATCTACCATTTTGTGACTTGTTGTTATGTGCTGTCGAGTTGCCTTATGTACAATAGCCCTAAACCCTGCTCTATCCTGTGTCAGTCTTATTGTCTCTGACACACCTACCATCATAACCCCAGACACTGAATCAGTCTACCTCATCAAAGGTCTTCCTCTCCTGCGCAGTCCCTCCACCTTCCGAAGCATGATGTCCCTCTCCAAGGACTGGTCTCTCATTGCAACATGTCCAAAGTATGTCAGATGAAACTTCAGAATCCTTGCCTCCAAGGAGCAGCCTGGTTTCACCCTCTCTAGGATAAACTTTTTTGTTCTCCTAGCAGTCCATGCACAGATACTGAAGAAAAGAGTTAAAGGACATGTTGTGTCGCCTTAGAGATAGTCTTTTTGTTAAGTGGCTAGAAATGCACATGAGGGGAGACAATGATCTCATTCCTGACTACACTACCTCCATTTGCCTTGATGCTTTTAGGAAAGATTAGGCAGTGAGTATTTAGCTCATTTAAGAGTTCTGGTGGCCCAGTGGATTAAGTAATAGGCCTCTAAACAAAAGATCTGGAGAAAGAGGTGCAGCTGATCCAGGCCATGGTCTTTGCAATTACTTGCTATGCATCAGACAGCTGGACAACAACTAAAGATGATAGAAGAAGGATCAATGTCTTTGAGTTGTGGAGCTGGAGAAGAGTGTTGAACATACTGTAGAATGCCAAGAAAACAAACAGGTCTGTCCTGGAAAGGGTGAAGCCTAGCTGCTCCATGGAGGATAGGATTTTGAAGCTCTGTCTTATGTACTTTGGGCAAGTGGCCAGGGGAGACCAGTCCTTGGAGAAGATCATTATGCTTGGAAGGGGAGGGACAGTGCAAGAGAGGAAGAACCTGGATAAGATAGATTGACTCAGTAACTGGAGAAATGGAATTAGGTCTGTCAGAGATGATGACACTGGCTCAGAATACATCAGGTTTCAGAGCTAATATACATAGGGTCACTATGAGTCATAGGTGACTCGATGGCACATAAAAACAAAACAAAAACCACCAAAAGACCAGAAGTTCAAATCTACCTCTGTGAAAAAGATTATTAGCCCGTCTGCTATCATGCAGAGTTATAGCCAGGGGACCATACGAGAAGTTGAAACCAGCTTATTGGTAGTGGAGTTTATTCAACTTATTGAATAGCTGTTCTATACTAATAGATATTCTAATCATCTGCTTTTTAAATGTACAGTCTTCATTACTTAAAACTTTACAAACATAATGTTGTTTTGTACCATAGAGTTGGAACCGATCCATAACTGACCCTCCAGTGGGTTTTCAGAGGCAGTCAATCTCATGGGAGGAGATTGCTCATCCTTCTCCCGTGGAATAGCAGGTGGCCTTGAACTGCCTGCCTTCAGAATTGCAGCGCAGCATCTTGCCACTAGGCCATGAGAGCTAATATAGACCTTTAATAAAAGAAATGTGAATTTAAAATGAGAAATTTAATTATAAACATGTTGGGGTTTTAGGATACACATAATCATTGGTGCCCTCTTCCTTTCCTGAGCTTGGAGTCGAGTGAGAGATGGATTTGGGGTTCAGCAGAGAAAGATTGCTTGTTGGATGTAGTCCTGATGAACGCTGGAATGGAGGGTCTGACCCAAGAGTGCAGTCACACTGGGCCTGTAAGACTGACTGTCCATCTGAATGGAACGGAAATGATGTCTCAGTCACAGCCACTGCTGGACACCTGCCAGCTTCTCTGGGGGGATCAGACCTATAGTTACATGATTGAAGAAAGACAGAATATATTAAATAAAAATATATTGAGCACCTGTGTATGTTAGGCATTGTTGAAGGTGATTCAACAGTAAACAAAGAGAATAAATAATTTTTTGCGGCTTCACTTTCTTGTGTTTATAGGGTAGAGTGGGGGGATGAGTGGGACACATGTGCCTTGATGACCAGCTTGCTCTGAGAAAGCTGAGAAATGACCCATCTCTGTTCTGTTTCCCAATTTGTATATTAGATTATTTCTATGGAAGAAGTGGTATGGGAAGTCAAGAAGCCAAGGGTATTTATCAGTATAGTCCTTTTAAGGAAACATTCACCATGATTCTTTTAGTTAATTATACTGTAGTGACCTGCATGTTGCTACAATATGGGAAACTATTTCATTGGTATTTCAACTACCAGGGGGCATAGCAGAGTAGATAGGTTCCAATAAAGCTTCTAGAGTAGTATAGACTAGGAAGAAAGGCCTGGTGATCAACTTACAAAATATAGCCAATGGAACCTTATGGATCACACAATAATACTCTCTGATTTACTTGCTTTGGGCATATATGAAAGTCAAGCTCTGGAGAAGGATGTCATGTTTCATGAAGCAGTTGACCAGTGAAGGTAAGAAATAAATGCTCAGTGAGTTTGACTGGTGGGACTCCACTGAGCTGGCGATCATAAGAACGATCCAAGAGCAGACAACTCTTACTTGTGTCGTGTACAAAGTTGCCAAGAGTCATTGTTCGCTGGACGGTAGCCATCTGCGTTTCTAGCTCCCTTTCTATCTATCTATTGATCAGCATAAGGCTGCTGAGGAATGGAGATGTTTGTGTAATAAAAGGTCATAAATGCACATAATAATCAAACAAAGGAAAACCCAACCCAAACCCACCCAGTACTGTAGCATCTGTTCTGGCTCACGGTGACTCGTCTGTGCATCCAGGAAAACGACTCAGTCGGACACCTGAGAATCCTTCAGCGCTCTCAGGCAAGGTGTGCACAGAGAGCCCTTCTCTCTTGATAAAGCATCTACCCTTTCCTGTGATTCAATCTTTTAAAAATTACTTTCAGTGTGTAATGTGCTGAAGTGCTAACTGAAAGCTCCATAGTCTGAGTCCTCTAGTCACTTTGAGGAGGAAGATGGAGAGTCTCCTCCTGGAAGGATTTACATCCTCAGAAACTGGATGGAAGGTAGCAAAGAGTTCTTTCGAGGCCTCAGACTCAAACTCATTGCCATCAAATGAAAACTAACTAACTCAGAGCTGAGCCTCGAGTGGGTTTTCAGAGGCTGTAAATTGCATACAAGAAGATTGCCCGTCTTTCTCCTGTAGAGCAGCTGGTGGATTCAAACAGCTTCCCTTTTGGTTGGCAGCGTAACTCGTTGCCAAGAGGCCAGAAATGCCTTCAAGCTTGCTGAGAAGGCATCACATAAAGTCTCCTATTTTAATACTGTGTGATCACTTTTCATTCTCTCCCGGGCAGAAAAATGGTGGAAAACTCAAGCCGTTTTATTTTTTTGATCAGAAAGGGGTTACATATTGGAATTATGATAAAACAGTTTGCCACTTACAGTTAAATTCTTTAAACTTGGTAAAATGTTACTGAACATAAATAAAAATTACTTTTTAAAAACTTAATTTGCTTTCAAAAATTATAATTATTGACATAACCTTTTTTATTAATAATTGTGGTTTTTGGTGTTGTTTTTTTAAACAACCTAAAAAGCAAATGAAAAACCCAGTTCATTGCCATCAAGTGGGAACCAATTCGTAGTTGACCATTTGGTGGGCTTTAAGAGCTTGTAAATCATACTGAAGTCTTTCATACTCTGAGTTCTGTTTAACTTGAGGCAGAATAAAGAAGTACTGTAAGGATTTCCTTATATTTGGGACTAATAATGGCCTAGTGGCAAGAAGTTGATCTGCAATCCCAAAGACATGTGGCTCAAATCCACCAGTGGCTCCTTGGGAGAAGGATGGGCAATCTCCTCCTCAGCAATTTACTGCCACTCAAAACTCTCTGGAGAGTCAGCTATGGGTTGATTCCAACTCGACAGTACACCCAACAGAGAAGACTAGGGAGCTCTCGTGTCATATCCTTGGGGAACTGTGCTTCAAACCCAAAGGACAGCCTCTCTGGCAGTTCAAATCTGCTCTGTAGGACAAAGGTGGGCAATGCAAAGAAAGATTAGCTCTAAGTTAGTTCTGAAATAACAGCAATGAATGAGTTTGAGGGGAACTCTGATATGGAGCTGCACTGCTAACCCAAAGATTAGCTGCTTTGCTAGTTCCTCTCTCTGAGGATTTGAATCCATTAGCCAGTCCACTGGATAAAGATGGGAAATCTCCTGCTGCTCAGTTTACAGCTTCAGAACCCAGTGTAGGGTCAGCTATGAGGTAGGTAGGACTAGATGGAAATGATTTGGGTTGAGTTAAAGGAAGATTAGACAGAATGGTCTTTATAAACATCTCATTGGTAGATGGATTGTGATCTAGCCAGCATGGTACAGTTACAGTTATGCTTGTTGAACTGGGCAGACAGGAACAGTGAAATAATAGAAGCCAGATTAAATTTCCTGGCATGATTTGTTTACTTGTGTGGAGCCCTTTGGAAAGTAGACTAAAAACCTATCTTTATTTCCCAAGAACCTCTTCCCTTCTAAAAGCTCTTTTCCTTTTGTACATTCTGGCTTCATTTAGTTATGTCGTTTTATACTCCTGCTCAGCCCACCTGCAATTCTGCTACTTGACATTTTTTAAACCTACATTTTTATCTATTATGGAATTAGTTATTTTCTTTTAATTTCTCTTCTTTAGAATAATTTCCCCCTCTAAAAAAATGACTAAACATTTACAATCAGAACAATGACTTTTTCCTTTGCTTGTTTATGGATTCCTTTATTGATGGGATTATTTGGTTGTTATTGTTAGTGCCATTAAGTCAACCTCAACTCAGCAACCCTATGAACATCGGATGGAAACCCTACCCTATCCTATGCCATCCTTGTGTTCTCTGCCAAGCTCAAGCTCACTGTTTCAGTCACTGTATCAATGTATCTTCTTAAAGGTCTTTCTCTTTTTTGCTGATGTCTCTTTTTGTCTCTTTTTTTAGAATGATGTCTTTCTCCAAGGATTGACACCTCTGACACCATGTCCAAAGTATGTAAGATGAAGTTTCAGTATCTTTGTCATTAAGAAGCATCCTGGTTGCACTTTTCCTAAGACAAATTTATGTATTCTCTGCCAACAGCATGATTTGATTTATACTTTTTATTGTTTTGAGTACTGTCAAGTTGAAACTGACTCATAGCTGATCCTCCAGTGTGTTTTCAGAGGCAATAAGTCATATAAGAAGAGACTGACCATCTATCTCTTGTGAAGCAGCTGGTGGACTCAAGCCTTGTTCCTTTGAGTTGGCAGCATAATTCCTTACAACTCAGCCACCAGCTGTTCAAAGGTCTTCACCACTGAGCTAATATGTAACATCATGACAGATGGAGAAAAGGCTGAAGTTGCCAATTATTTTATCTTAGGTGGATCCATACACTTGGAACCAACAATCAAGAAATCAAAAAACTTACTGCATTTTGAATGTCTGCTCTCAGGAACGTCTTCACAGTACTGAAGAGCAATGATGTCAGCTTAAAAACTAAGGTGTGCTTGATTCAGACCATCTTTTTTTTTTAGTCACCTGCTATGCATCTGAGAACTGGACAATGAATAAGGATGACAGATAAAGTATCAATGTATTTGAGTTATAGTGTTGGAGAAGAGTAGTGACTGTCTTAGGCCTGCCAAATGAACGAATAGGTATGTCTTGGAGAAAGTGAAACCAGAGTTCTTGCAGGCAAATAGGCGAAGGTTCATTTCACATACTTCAGATATGTTGCTAGGAGAGGCTTTGTCTTGCAAAGTACATCCATCTTGGAAAAGTGGGGGAGGTGTGTGTCAGTGAAATAGAAAGAGAGAAACTCAAGCGATGGGTTGATACAGTGACTGAAATAATTGGCTCAAGTGTGTCCGAGATGGTAAGGATGGCACAGGATAGGACAGGGTTCAGGACTGTTGTTCACAGGGTAACTGAGCTTTACTTGACTTGATGGCATTTAACAGCAGCACCATGTCACCAGAATACCCTGTGACAGGGTTTAGTAGAGACAGTCTGTGTATGATGGAGCTTTGTTGCACAGTTGTTTACCACTTGGATGATTATTTTTTAATCTATTTTAATGTGATTTTAATGAAGGTTTATAGAAAAGGTGGATTTTCATTTATTCATTGTTGTATATTTCCCTCTCCCCCTGCCTTTCCCCCTCTCCTAGTTAACTTTTTTTTTAGTATTTATTTGTTGTTGCACAATAGTCTCCCTTCCCCTCCCCTAGTCCACTTTACAATGCACCTCTTATTCTGGATTGTTGCCATACGTATAATTCCTAATCACATATTCCTTTTAAATAGTTATTTTCCTGATTTGTTTCGAGGTAGTGTTCCTATCCACTCTTTTCCTAAAGATTGGCTATTAAAATTCACAAACACCAATGAAGGAACATCTGACAATCTACACTGTTTGGGTTTGTTTTAATTTAATTTTTGTTTTGTTTTGATGAAAGTTACAAAGAGATCCGTTTTCATCCATGCACGCATGCACATTTTCCTCCTTCCCCCTCCTTCAATTTGTAGTTATTTTCCTGTTCTAGGCGGGGAATTGTCATACACGTAATTTTTAATTGTCCACTCCTTTCAGATTATCTAGCCTTTCACCCATTCCAATGCAGTCTTCATTATGTATCTACTTTTGTAAAGATCATCATTTACAAAATCCCATGGAGCAGTTTTACTTTTCACAAAGAGGTACTTTGAGTCAGAATTGTCATGACAGCACATACCAATGACAAAACAGGAATGTATGTATGTGTCTTTAAAAGGACAAGACCTTTAGATATTTCTGTTTTGATTAAGTATGTATGCATCTTTAAAAGGACAAGACCTTTAGTTATTTCTGTTTTGATTAAATATGTCCCATGCTATGTACAACAGATACTCATAAGAATATTAGTGGGAAAAATTTTACTTAGACCACAAGTTGATTTTTTCCCCCATTTGTCTGTTGAGATTTTAGAATTTTTTGTGTGCTGCGACTGAGAACATAATGCTCAAATTAACCACACTAGACACTTTGGGGAACCTGTAAAAGCTGCAGGGTCTCGAACCTAACCCAGACCTATTGATTCAAGATCCTTAAGTGGTTCACATACATACCAATTTGGAAAGCACTATTTTATTTTAGTGTGATTTTTTTTAAAAAAGGTTACAGAAAGGAATCACTATTATAGAGAACATTCAAAGACCTAGACTTTTCTGCTTAAGGGTGTAGGAAGCTCTCGTGGTCTATCCATAGGGAACTGTGCTGCAAATCCTCACAGTAGCACCTTTCTCGCAGTTTGAATCCACTTTGTTCTGTAGGAGAAAAATGGGTAATTATCTTCCTGTGCAATTTAATTTATAGCCTCTGAAAACCTGCTGGAGGGTTGGCTATGAGTTGTTTCCTTCCTGACAGCAATAAGTTTGAGTTTCATAACTTACTATTCCTGAAACAGTACTTTTGATCAAAGGTTATCTTTGTGGCTTCAAAGAGTTCACGTTATATGGTACTGAGTATGAAACTTACACATGAGAAAGAAGAAAATTTGTTAAGTAGTCTCTCTTTCAGCTCCTTCATTGCCTTTGAATTAGAACTGACTTAAAGCTCACCCACCAGTAGCTTTTTGGAGGCTGTAAATTGCATAGGAGGAGATTGCACATCTTTCTTCTCTGTGTTGAGATTTGTTATTATTTTATACTATCAAGTCAGAATCACCTAGCAGCCTGGTATACTTCACAGAATACCAGCTGGGTTAATTGTGAACAAATAATTAGTATATTTTCTTAGTCTTTATTTGAACATCTTACTAGTTGGAGAAGTTTGACATGTTTAACCAGTTTAGTCTAAACAATCAAGTTTGGAAGAGAGACTTCCTCCTAGTTCCTTCCTTATTTGAGGCCGCCCATAATCTGGGTAATGGTTCTGATTTAAGGAAGCTGGTAGGTGTCCAAAATTCTTCGTGTGTCTTTGTGACTCACTACCTGATCCAACCTGTACCTCCATATTATTTATTTAGCATTGTAGTATATCTGAAGATTAAAATATCAGAGTATCTCTGAGCGTATTAAATTCTTGATTGTCATATTTTATGAAGGATTACTTTCCTGATACAACACAGTTTTAAATTTTTTGGCTTACATTTTTGAGTCTTTCATTAAAAAAATATCAAATGTAGTTCTTTAGATCTACTGCTGTGGAATATCTTCAGCTTCAACTTGTAAAGGAACATTGATGGCCTGTTCAGCAGTCAGCCCCTGACTTTGCTTTGAGATTTTCTCTATGATCTTTCCCCACAAATCTGGCTGATTGGTTCTCTAGTCTCAGCTATATTTTTTAAAAATGGTATACCAACACACTGTGACAATGATGCGTCAAAGGCAGTAATTATTACCCATGGTGGACAGTGTTTGTTGGAGCTCCCAATTAAAACAAGTTTGAAAGCAGGAGTGGCATCTACTTCTGAAATAGCTTGCCTCTGAAAACTCTGTGAACTTGGAGAAATGATAAAAGTTATTTAAGTGTTCAAGTCTTTCACTAATAGGGTCACTATGAGTCATCTTTGACTTGACGGCACTTAACAACAACAACATACCAATGAAGGAGAAAATTCTATCAGGTGGTCCCCAGAATTTGTGACCAAGTCTGTATTTTCCAACTACTGGTCTTTATTTCCAACTTTCATAGTCCAATCACTAGTAATCATTAGGGTATCTTGATTTCAAGCTTAATCAGTTACAGACTATTCAAGCTGGTAAGAAAATATCTTCAATTTCTTCATCTTTGGAGTTAGAGGTTGCTGTTTAAATTTGACTCTTTAACAGCTCTTTCTTGTGTTTTGATGTCAGTCATCCCATCACCGACAACATTGCATTTTAGGATAGATTTTGAATAATGAATAATTTTTGAATGATAAATAGATAGATGAATAGATAGATTTTGATGAAGCTACATCCTTTCTCTTCTATTTGTCATTCCCTGCATAGTAGACCACATGATTGTCTGACTCAGCATGCCCAACACCAGCTTATTTTAGTTGATTAATGTTTAGGTTACCTGTCTTTAAGTGCTCTATTTCTTTTTGACCACTTCTAATTTTATTGGTTTCATACATTGTATATATTCTATGTTCTGATTATAAATTGTATTACCACATCAGCAAATCAAGGTCCTGAAGGATTTACTCCTTCTGTTACTAAGGTTTACTCTAGAAGGGAATTCTCTCCCAGTCATATTTTCATTGCCTTCCAACCTAAGAGGTTCATTTTCTGGCACAATCAATGTAATCATTGTTAAAAGAGTGAGGGCCATGTGAGGGCTTCTGTACCTGACCTCAGATAACTCTACAAGGGGAAACAGTTCTCATCAACAACATCAACAGCACAAACCCATTTCTCATGAGATCAGACACATCCCCTGCTTCCCACAACTACTTCTATCAGTTCTAAGACCAACAGTCCCTCCTGTGGTTCAGCTACTGGGTCTGTTACTTCATAGCAATGGCCACACAGAACTCACAGGACTATACTCCCAATTATGCTGTTTGTTAGTGACATTTGTTGTTGTTATATACCTTTGAGTTGGAAATGGCTTAAAGCTGACTCTCCAGTGAGTTTTTAGAGACAAAGAGAAACACATGGGAGGAGATTGTTCATCTTTTTCCTGTAGAAGGACTGGTGGATTCAAACCACATGCCTTTGGATTGGTAGCACACAACTGCTTACCATGAAGTCAGCAAAACTCCCGATCAAGGAAGGCAATAGGTTACAACTCAAGTTGGAAATAGGACCCATTTTTTTCTGTCAGGATTGCTTCTTAGGTGTGTTTGAAGGCTCTTTATTCTTCAGTATCGAGGCTATAGACCACTGTTACTTAAACTTGCTAATTGAATTTTTAATTTAATTAAACTGGCTTCCTTTTCCCTCACTCCTCTCGGAAGCCCGGGCAGAGGCCCCTGGCTCTGATTCACAGGGCAGCAGTAAACTCTGACTCATATCCGTCTCTGGTTCTGTGCTGGTGCTGTGATGTCTTGAACTTCATCTGTCTCCATCCTTTACAGGAATCTCTGTGGCTTTGCAAGCCTTGTGCTATATTCTTTGTTGCTTCTGTCTGGCTGATAGCGCTAGTCCCATCTTCTGTTTCTAAATTGCTCAATTAAACCTGGTGAGGTGGCAACACTAACCAACCCTACCATTAGTTGTCTAATAAGACATACTTCTTGCATGTTTCCTTTCAGCCATGTGGCAAAGGTCAACTATAATGGCCATCTTGACAATATGTCCACTACCCCACAATGTTCAGCTGATTTTCATGGGCCAATTTTTTGTCAACATTTTTTCATATTATATTGATTTGCTTACAAAGTTTGTATATAGTGTGAAACACAAGGTGTACAAAATTTGTGTCTGTTATGTTTCACACTGTACTTCATTCCCATTGTGTTTTATACAACCATTTGGACTTATTTTAAGATTGCTGAGGAAGGACAGAACCCATTTTAGGCCAAGAAAGACAGTTTATTGTGGGGAAACTGCCAGGCTGCCTCCAAAGCAGAGATCAGCAGCCACTTAAAATGACAGTAGAGTTTTATATTGTCTTACAAGGAAATTAGGAGTCAGGATGCTCACAGCTACTTGGTATAAGATAAGGGAGCAAGTCCGGGTCATGAGTAGTTATTCCTGGGGAAGGGAGGTGAAAAACTTTCTGCAGCTCAAACAGAGATAAACAGAGTTGCAGCTGGGCTTTGAACATTGCTGCAGCTGTTTTCCTGAAAGTTCTGGGAAAGAGGGGCAAGGGACAAGCTCTGCGACCTTGACAATTATATATTTTTAAAATTAATCAGTATTGAACTATCATTGGCCAATTTTGTTTCTGTCTTAGCCGGGAAGCTAAGTTTAGTTTTGTTCCTGGTTACCATTTTTTAAACATCCTTTTGGTGGCATAGCCCTAAGGAGCTGCACGGCCAACCCTAAAGCCCTGTGGTTCAAATCTACCAGCTGCTCTTCAGGCGAAAGATGGTCAATTTACTCCCATGTGATTTTTTGCCTCTGAAAACCTTCTAATGGGTCAACAATGAGTCAGCTATGATGATACACAAACAACACGCATCTACGGAGCCCCAGTGGCACTATAAGTTAAGCATTCGCTGTAAATGGAAAAGTCAGAGATTAGAAATCCTCAGCCTCTTTATGGCAGAAAGAGGAGACTGTTTTCTTCTGTAAAGGTTACTTTCCTGGAAACCCTGTGGGGCAGTTCTACTCTGTCTACAGGGTCGCTATGAGGCAGAATCGACTCAGTGACTGTGGGGTGAAAAATAGTGCCTGGTTTCATGCTGTGGTTAAGATCTTTTGGACTTAAAATGTATCTATATATCATCTATATAT
>NW_006399758.1:37745085-37753139 GCF_000299155.1 Elephantulus edwardii | reverse complement strand
GTTCCTTGGAGGGCCCTACAAGTGGTATTCTCATCATTCATTCCATAAATGTTACCAATGCCCCATTAACCATAGATTCCTGTTGTGGTCTTTAAAGGGACATGATAAGACATGATAAGGGACTGGGATTTAGTCCTTGACTCCAAAAAGCTTTTTGTTGTTGTGTACCATCTAGTCTGAACCGACACATAGCTACCCTCCAGCAGGTTTTTAGAGGCTTTTAGTCATGCAGCAGGTGATTGCCCACCTTTTTTTTTTTTTCACTAAGCAGCTAGTGGATTTGATCCATGGACTATTTGGCTGCCAGCACAATTTCTTAAAAGCTTAGATGAGTATATGGAGTCAATAAATCAAAGCAAAAAGAATGAAGTGTTAAAGTTGATGTCTGATTTGTGTACCTGAGAGGCGACAGCAGCGAGTCCCAACCTTGCTTGCATGTCAGAACGACCTGTGAGGATGTTTGAAAGTGCTGATGCCCATTCACACAAGTTAGTTACATCATGAAATGAAATGCTGCTCTACTCTCTGGGAGCCTCCAACACTTCGTCTCTCAAAGCCTATTCTCAGGAGGCTACAGATGTTTTAAAAGTAAGTAGAAAACAAAACAAAACAAAACAAAACAAAACAACAGACAAGTGAGAGAATAAAAAACTTTAATTTTCAAGCCAGTGTTTTCAGATGCTGAAATTTCATCATGAAAAATAATTTTCAAGATTTGTGTTTCCTCATGAGGTGGTTGTGGTTGGTCATAATTCTTGTGTATACTGCTATTTTTCTCTGCCTTTCCCCCTCAGACTTTAGTTTGTCATTTGTCCCGTCTTCATTGTGAACTAAAGATAGATATGTTTTTGTTGTTGTTAAGTGCATTGAGTTATCTGTGATCCATAGCGACTCTAGATACAGTAGCTCTGAAGCCTGTCCTGAGCCAATCTCATTAATTCCAACACACCAACTCCCATTGTCCCAGTTACTGGATCAATCCATCTCATACGAGGTCTTCCTCTCCTGCACTGTCCCTTCACCCTTTCGAGCATGATGTCCTTCTTCAAGGATTGGTCCCTCCTGGCCATATGCCCAAAGTATGAGAGAAAAAGCTTCAAAATCCTAGCTTCCAAGGAGAAACTTGGTTTCATTCTCTCCCAAACAGATCTATTCATTTTCTTGGTAGTCCCTGGTATGTTCAAGGCTCTTCTCCAGCAACACCATTCAAAGGCATCAATTCTTCTTCTGTCATCCTTAGTCATTGCCCAGCTCTCTGATACGTAGCAAGTAATTGCAAAGACTATAGTCTAGATTAGATGCACTTTAGTCTCTAAACTGATATCATTGCTTTTCAGTACTCTGGGGAGGTCCCTGATAGATTTTCCCACTGTGATTTGTTTTTTGATCTCCTGACTGCTGGTGCTATGAAGTGTTGTTGAGCTGAGCAGCTGTAATTGTTAACAACCTCAATCTCTTCTATATCAATCATATCATATCAACAATATGATTTCAATTTATATGAACATATTCATGAATATATCTCTGTAAGTTAGGCATTATGCATGCCCCCTTCTGGTCATTTTTAATAAAGAACTTAAAGTTGAAAACCAGGAAGATCAATACTACTTCAGTTTAGAACATTGCTTTCCAAAGTTTAATGGTCCATTTACAGTATTAAAACTATCATAGTTGCTGTCAAGTTGATCCAATCCAATGAAAACCCCATACATTCCAAGAAGAAATTGCTTTGTAGGGATTTCAAGACTGGGACCCTTCAGAAGTAAATCACCAGAACACTTTTTCTTACGTATCTTGGAATGGATTCTCACTGCCGATCTTTTGGGTCATTGCCAATTGCTTAATTATTTGTGCCAGGCAGGGACTTTTGCCATAGTCTATAATGTTTGTGAAATATAGATCCCTAGACCTTTGCCCACACATATCAAGTCAGAATTTCTGGATACATGGAAGGAATCTGTAACAGAATGAGGTGAATCCTTTGTCCACTGATACAGGCAAACTGTTGGGTTAGAAGTAGACAAACATTGGACAGAAAGGATTTGTAAGCCTTTCTACCTCTAGTTAAATATGTTACTGAGCTGGCTTCCCTTCCCTTCCCTTCCATTCTCCATCTTTCTCACTCTCATAGTTGTCAAGTCAGAACCCTGTGAGCTGACCCACTGTTGGGTTTCTGATGCTGTAAATTGCATGCATCATTCTTCCAAGGAGCCATTGGTAGAATCGAACTGCCAGAGGTATGGCTTCTGTATTAGCTGCACAACTTTGACCTAAACTGTCAGAACTCCCTTTCGTAATTTCTAGGGAGACCAAAGGAATTGTGTGTCCTCTCAGTGGAACCCCACCTGTTCTCGTCTTAAAAGCCTAGATGCCACAATAAGTCCACTTTTAGCAATAATTTTTTAATTGATACTAATTTTTTGTTTTTAAAATTTCAGTTTTTTAAATTATGATTTTGATGGACGTTTACAAGGCAATTGGTTTTCCATTCAATGATTAATGTAGATTTTATCTTACAACATTTATACAGTATACACAGTAACCACACTCTTCCCACTCCCTCATGGTAGTTTTTATTTCTTTTTCCATTTATTTTTAAACTTTCACATTTTAAATTTCCTTTACATTTCACAGAGTGGGGTTTGTTTTGTTTTGGTTTTTTTTTTTATCATCTCATTATATTGATTCTTAAAGTGGCCTTTCTCTTGACTTCCTACAAAGACTATGAGGGACACCCCTCCACTCCCACCCCCAAAAGACAAAATGTCCTCTTGTATATCCTTACTAGGAGTTTTCAGATTGCATAATTCATCTTTGTATAATTTCTACACTTGTATTAGGCACCTCCATTACATTGTTTCATACTGAGGCTTTTTACTCTTCCCTGGATTTTTGAACCTCTTTTCCATTCTAGATGTGATCTCAGGAATAGATATAGCTAGAAAATGAGGCTTGTCTTAGCTAGATGACTGGCTTCCCTTGTTGAAATAATTGATCTTTTTTTAATTTTGATAAATGACGATAGTTATAGAAAGGCTTCAGGGCTTTTGTTCATAAGTTTGCTATGAGTCGTGCATCATCATCATCATCAACAACAGCAATAATAGTTCAGTGGCCTTTTATTTAGAATACTGTTAATTTAGGGAAGTTCTAGTGGCCGGGTCCATAAGGAGTTATTGCTGCTAAATCAAAGGCCCTGCCTCCCTGAGGATTTGAGTCCACGATCCACTCCAGCACCGAAAGACAAGGAGTCTCCTCCCGTCCTATTAGAGCCTCGGAAATCCAATGGACAGGGAGCTGTGATTCATTTCCAACTCAATGTCAGTGAGCTTCTTTATTGTTAATTCAGCCAAGAAATGTTTACTGAGTACTTATTATGTACAAGGCACATTTCCAAGGGACATATCACAATGAGTAAAACCTATAAAAATGATCTTCAGCTCATATTTTGGTGGGAGGGGGGCTAGGCAACAAGTCAATTAATCAAATGTAATAAATACTGTTTATTATCATTTTTAATATTTATTTGGCTAAGAGACTAAAGCAAAAGAAAATTTTTAACTGCTCATGTCCACAGTTAACACTCTTGGCACCAGCAGTCAGAAAATCAAAAGACCAGTTGCTTTGGGAAAGTCTGCTGTTGGGGACCTCTCTGGAGTGCTAAAGAGCAGTGATGTCAGTCTAGAAACTAAGGTGCACCAAATCAAAGCCATGTTATTCTCAATTACTTGCTATACATCTGAGAGCTGTACAATAACTAAGGATGACAGAAGAAGAATCAATGCCTTTGAGTTGTGGTGCTGAAGAAGAGTATTGAACATATGGAACTGTCAGGAGAACAAACAGGTCTGTCCTGGAGAGGTGAAAGCAGGCTGGTCCTTGGAGACAAGCATTGTAAAACTCTCACATACTTTGGGCATGTTGCCAGAAGGGGTTAGTCCTTGGGGAAGTACATCTGGTTTGGAAGGGCTAAGAGTCAGCACAGGAGAGGAAGACCCTGGATGAGGTGAATTGACACAGTGACTATACCGATGCAGGCACATGTGTTGGAGACAGTGAGATTAGCTTAAAATAGGGCAGGGTTCAGAGCTATTGGTTCTAGGGTCACTATGAATTGTAATTGACTTGATGACAACAACAACAACAATCACAACAATGAACAACAATAAATATTATGAGGAAAAGACTGCTTATAATATAGTTCTGGACTTACTATGGGACTCCATTTCAATGAGCCCGTTACAAATTTCTTCTGATAGAAGTATAGTCTTTCTTTCTTTAAATGTTCAATATTATTGACTTTTATCATCAGTATCTTTATAAATCTGACCTTTATTCCTCTTTAGAGATTAGAAACATTATGGATAAATTCACAGATAATATTTTAATTCATTCATATATAAAAAATACAAAAGCCCAATAATTTTCTATGATGGTGAAAAAAAGTTGGATGATACTGGCATTTTGTCAGTTATGGTAATAACTTCACTTGTGGAAGGTTCTCTGTATTATTTAGTTTATTCATGAAAATAGAGATGGCATTTCTAATCGGAAAATAGTGAGAGCTGTTTGCATAGTTATTTTTTTCCTTCATTTATTTCACAATAACACCTTACTGTTTTCTGAATCTGCCTGTTGACTTTTTGTTAAGTACTGTGAGTTAGATCTGACTGATAGATGACCCTCCAGTGGGTTTTCAGAGGCAGTTAATTGCATGGGAGGAGATTGTCTATCTTCCTCCTGCAGCTGGTGATCTGGGCGATGGCTGGGAAGCTCCTTATCACTAGGCCACTGTGGTTATCTGCTTATCAGCATTTGGACTTAAAATTTAAAGCAATTTATAGCCCTGATCTAGTTTAGAAAAACTACAGACAATTCTTCCATTGTATATTTTTTGTAGGCTTCCTTTTCCCTTCCTCATTATTTCTTTTTTCTTTAGTATTCCTTTTCTTTTAAGAAACAAACCATTAAGTCCTGATCTATCACTTTCTCTTTTTCACAATCTATGAGCTCATGTCAATGTTATAAAATGCCAAACTTAGTGTTCTTGCTGTTGTTGTCGTTGAGTGCTGTCAAGTCATAGCCTCATAGCAACCCTTTGTATGACAGCTCTGAACCCTCCCCTATCTTGTGCTAACCTCATTGTCTCTAACACATGTACCCCCATGACCCCAGTCACTGAGTCAATCCATCTCATCCAGGCTCTTCCTTTCTTGTCCTTACCTCTAAGGAACAACCTGGTTTTACCCTCTCCAGAACAAATCTGTTTGTTCTCTTGGCAGTTCATGGTATGTTCAATACTCTTCTCCAACAACACAGGCATTGATTCTTCTTTTGTCATCCTTAATAATTGTCCAACTTTCAAATGCATAACAAGCAATTGAGAATACCATGGCTTGGATTAAGTGCACTTTAGTCTTTAGCACTCTGGAGAGGTCCCTGACAGCAGACTTTCCTAAAGGAACTTGTCTTTTGATTTCCTGACTGCTGATGCCAAGAGGCTTATAATGGATCCAAACAAGAGGAAATTGTTAACAATCTCAATTTTTTCTCCATCTATCATGATGTTTCCTATTGGTTCAGTGGTTAGTGGTAATTTGTTTTCCTGATGTTGAAATGCAATCCACATTGAAGGCTGCAGTCCTTGACCTTTTGCAGCTTCAAGTCCTCGCTGTATTATCTGCATATCACAGGTTGGTGATGAGTCTTTCTCCAATATTGATGCCACATTCTTTTTCATAAAGTCCAGCCTCTTGAATGATCTGTCCCACATATAGATTGAAAAGGTATGGAGAAAAGATACATCTTTCACACACTCCTTTCTTAATTTTGAACCATGTTCCCTTGCTCTGTTTATACAACAGCTTCTTGGTCTAGGTATAGGGTTCACATGACCACATTCTTTTCAAGTTTAACCACAATTTGTTGTAATCCACACAGTCAAATTCCTCTTTGTAGTAGTAAAACAGTCTTCTGGTACTCTGATTTCGGCAAAGATCCATCTGACATTGGGAATGATATCTTTAGTGTCACGGTCTCTTCTAAATCCAGCATGTATTTCTGGAAGTTCTCTGGCAAGGTGATAACTATTCTAGTTATTTTTTTTTTTAATAATCTTCAGCAAGATTTTCCTTGCATGTAATATTGTTTGATAATGACTACATTCTGTTGGATCCCCTTTTTTTAGAGTGGGAATAAATATGAATCTCTTCCAGTCAGTGGGTCAGGCAGGTGTCCTCCAGATTTCTTGGCATAACCTCATGAGCATATCCAGGGCTGAATCTGTTAGTTAAAATATGCCAACTAGTATTCCATCAATTCCTGGGGCTTTATTTTTCCCCAGTTCCTTCAAAGCAGCTTGAACTCCCTCCTTTATTATCTTTGGTTCTTGATCATATGCTACTTCCTTAAATGGTTCTGGGCCAATCAACTAGTTTCAGTACTATGACTCTGTGTAATCCTTTGGATGCTCCCTGGACCATTCAGTACTTCATGAAGTTTTTCTATGTCAGCCAGTTCTTTTTGGTATGGTGACTATGTATTCCCTTCCATCTTCTTTTGTTGCTTCCTTCACCATTCAGTATTCTACCCATATTGTTGTTGATTGCTGTCAAGTTGAACACGACTCATAGTGACCCTATGAACAAAAGGCCTGAAGCCCCTCTACAACTATCTACATTTATAAAAATTCAGAGTTTCTGGAGGCATGTTATTTAGGAAGTGGATGCCACTTCTGTTTCCAAACCTGTCATAGTATGTTATTGATTTTATGTACCATTGAGTCTCCTGTGATGTATAGCGACCCTACATACAACAGCTTCGAACTCTTCCTTGTCCTGAGCCAGTCTCACAAATTCTGACACACCAACACCCATCACCCCAGTCACTGTATCAATCAATCTCATCTGGGGTCTCCCTCTCCTGCACTGTCCATCCACCTGTCTGAACATGATGTCCTTCTCCAAGGACAGATCTCTCCTGGCCACATGCCCAAAATAAGTAAGGCAGAGCTTCAAAATCTTAGCTTCCAAGGAGAGACTTGGTTTTAACCTCTCCAAGACAGACCTATTTGTTTTCTTGGCAGTTCATAGTATGTTCAAGACCCTTCTCCAGCACCACAACTTGAAGGCATCTATTCTTCTGTCATCCTTAGTCATTGTCCAACTTTCCGAAGCATAACAACTAATTGAGAGGACCATGGCCTGTATTAGGTGCACCTTTGTATCTAGGCTGACATCATTGCTCTTCAGTACTATGGAGAGGTCAGTGATAGCAGATTTTCCTAATGAAATTTGTCTTTTCCTGACTGCTGGTGATAAGAGTGTTGATTGTGGATCTGAGCAAGCTCTAATTGTTACCAACCTAAATCTCTTCTCCATCTAATATGGTGCTGCCAATTGGCCCAGTGGTGAGAATCCTTTTTTTCTTGATGTTGAGCTGTTTCAATCCATATTGCAGACTACAGTTTTTGACCTTTTGCAGCAAGTGCTTCAGTCTTCCTCAGTTTCAGCAAAAAAGGTTATGCCATCTGCATATCATAGGTTGTTGATGAGTTTTCCAACAATCCTGATGCCACATTCTTCTTCATAAAGCCCTGCTTCCTAAATGATCAGTTCTGTATACAGATTGAAAAGGTATGAGGACAGGATGAATATCTGACACAATCCTTTCCCGATTTTGAACCATGCAGTGTTTCCTTGCTCTTTTCTGAGGACAGCTTCTTGGTCCTACTATAGGTTTCCTATAAGCACGATCAAGTGCTCTGAGATTCCCTTTTTCCTCATCTTTCATTTAGATATTAAAATTCAAGGCTTGAATTTGTTCTTCAGTTCTTACAGCTTGAGAAATGCCGAATGAGTTCATTCCTTTTGATTTTCTGACTTCAGCTCTTTGCACATTTCATTATAACATTTTTCTTTGCCTTCCTAAGATATCCTTTGAAATCTTTAGTTCAACTCTTTAATTTCCTGGCTTTTATGGTTTCTCCATATTGTCAGTGCAATATTCAGAGTCCGTTCTGATAGCCTTTTTGGACTTTTCATCCTCTTGTTCTT
>NW_006399758.1:37737594-37743924 GCF_000299155.1 Elephantulus edwardii | reverse complement strand
CTATTTTGACTGGGGTGAAATGATATCTCATAGTTGTTTTAATTTGCATCTCTCTTAGGGCTAGGGATTTTGAGCATTTCTTCATGTGCTTGGTAACTCCTCTGGTCTGTATCCATTAGCTTTTGGTTTCAAACTAGTTTTTGAGATGGTTATTAAATTCTGGTGGGATACACTTACCAAAATTTCTGGGAAACAATGAAAGCAGTAATTAGAGGTCAATTATAGCAATAAGCAAACACATCAAAAGGCAGGAAAAAATGACCATTGACTCTCTAACACAACATCTCCAACAAATTGAAAAAGAACAGCAAGAAAACCAGGTACCCTTTAAATTCAGATGGCATAGACTCAAGGTCATATTTTGCTTCATGTGGATTTGAGTTAATTTTCTTTAGCTTTAGTTCGAACTTGCACATGGATAGCTGGCGATCTGTTCCACAGTTAGCATGTGGACTGGTTTTCACAGATGATATGGAGCTTCTCTAGTGATTCTTTCCACAGATGTAATCAAACTGACTGCTGTGTACTCCATAAGGTGAGATCCCTGTGTGTAGTTGCTGTTTGTGGGGTATTTTTATCTATCTATCTATCTATCTATCTATCTATCTATCTATCTATCTATCATCTATCTATCTATCTATCTATCTATCTATCTATCTATCTATCTATCATCTATCTATCTATTTATTTATAATGAAAGGTATTTTCAAGGAATAAATCAATACCAAACAAAATTCTATCATTCTATCTCCAGCCTCATTTCTGTCACCAACTTCATATTTTCTGGTTGTTGAGTCTTCTTTCTTGTTTCCAACTTTTGTATTCCAGTTACCAAGTATTATTAATGAATCTCAGTTTCATATTCTATCAATTTCAGACTATAAAAGTTGATAGAAATCTTCTGCTTCTACCTCTTTGAATCTAGTTGTTGGTGTATATATTTGAGTGATAGTGGTCTTCCTTGCATGCATATGTTGTTGTTGTGCACTGATGAGTTGGAACTTACCCATTGCTAATTCTCTGGCAAGTTTTCATAGACAGTTAATTGCACAGGAGATTGCTCATCCTTCTCCAGTGGAGCAGTTGGTGTTTTCGAACCTTGTGTCTTTGGGATTGCAGAGTGATTTCTTGCCACTAGGCCACCAAAGTTGTCATTCACAACATTGGATGTCATGATGCATCTAGAAATGGTCTTTTTGTCTATGAATGTGACCATTTTTTCCCCCTCACCTTTTTTCCCCAGTGTAGCAGATCATATGACTGACCATTGATTATATATGATATGCTTGTATGATAGACCACTAACAGTAGGTCTAGAGATTTGATTGGTTTTCAATTTTGTTGAAAGCTGTTGAGATTTGAATGGATTTAAAAATATGACTAATAGGCTCTGGTTTTAGATTTACAGAATAATTGAGCAGATAGTACATAAAGATTCATACGTCCACCCTACTCTTTCACCCACATCCTCACAATTTCCTTGATGTTAACATCTTACATTATTAGACTTGATTTGCTAATATTTTTGAGCACTTTTACATATATGTTACTGAGAAATATTGGTCTGTAGTTTTCATTTCATTATAAGCCTTTGTCTTATATTAATAACAGTAGGCTAAGGGCTGGCCTCAGAGAAGGTATTAAGAATAATTCTTCTATTTTCTAGAACAAATTGCAGACAAATAGATGTTGTGCCTTCCTTAATGTTTAATAGACTTCACAAGTAAAACAACTAGAATAGATTCTTTATCTTTTTTGAAAGTTATTACTCACAATTTCCTTTATAAGAAATAGTTATATCTAGAAAAATCTGTTTTTTCTTCTGTGAGTATTGCTAATTTGTTTTGTTCAAGGAATTTTTTAATTTCACTTTAGTTTTCAAATTTTGGAGTATACAGTTTATCATAAAATTCTTTTCTTGTATTTTCAAAGACCATATTATCAGTCTGATGACCCCTCTATCATTTGGGGGCTGTCATACCTCAAAGATATTGAAGGTTCTATTCTAAACTTCTTAATTAAAATCACCACTGTAATAAAACAAATCACACCAATGTTTTGGTTTCCAGTGCATCTAAAAGTTATGTTTACACAATGCTACAGTTTATTAAGTATGCAATAGAATTATGGAAAAAATAGGCAGTATTGTGAGAATTACCAAAATGTGGCACAGATGCATGAAACGAGTTTTTGGAAAAAATGCCACTCATAGATTCGGTCAGCATAAAATTACCATAGATCTTCAACTTGTAAAAAGAGAAAATAACTAAAAAACTCAATTAAGTGAAGCACAATAAAATAAAGTATTTCTGTATTAGTAATTTGTGTCTTATCTGATTCTTGATTAGCCAGGATGAGTATTATCAATTTTAAAGATCTTTTAAAAGAATAAATCTTTGGTTTTGTTGATTTTCTCCTTTAAATTCCTGCTTCAGTTTAATGGCATTCTGTTCTAACTTTAACTATTTCTTTCCTTTTGTTCAAGTTAGGCTTATATTGCTTTTATTTTTGTAGTTTTTTGAAAAAGCTTGAAATTTGTGCTATTGACTATAGTTCTTTTCTTGTTTTCTGCACTAAATGCAAATTTTCTTCCTTGAGAAGTTGCTTTTTAACTTACCACATTTTTTTTTGCGAGTAAAACATGCCTTGTAAATTTGATTAGAGTTTTTGTAAATGGGTTATGATGGTTATTTTTTATCTACAGCAACATTTTGAAAATTGACATAACTGTACTTATAGAAATACATCAAAGAGGTATTTATAAAAAATGTTAAGTAGGAAATACCAAGAGAAGTAGGGAGGGAGCAATTGGCAAATTTCAAAAGGTGCATGTTATATTTTCAAAACAATATGGTAATTAAAAATGTTTTTGAATTTTTTTATGATTCTTCTTTTAAAATGCATTGTTTTATTTCTAAATAGTTTGAGTTTTCCTAATTATCTTTTGGTCTTAAATTTTTAGTTTAATTTCATTGTGGTATAATAGTTTACTTTCTATGTTCTCTAGCTAAATGATTTTCAGGTGTCTTATAGCCTTGAATGTAGTCTAACTTGGTGAACGCTCTTCATGATCTTGAAATGAGTGTATATTCTGCTGTTGTTATCCTACACATAGTCAATAAATGTATGTTCTACAAATGTCAGTTAGATCCAATTGATCGATGATGTTGTGCAATTCAACTATATCCTAACAGATTGTCTGCTTGCTGATGCATTGAATTTTCCAGCAACACATTTTTCTACTATTTTTAGCAGTACTATTCATTTTTGCCTCATGTGTTTTGATACTGTTTTGTTAGATGCATATTTGTTAAGCACCATTATGTCTTCAGGAAGAATTGGCTCCTTTGTGCTTATTTAATGTATCCGTTTATCCTTGAGATGTACGTTTGCTTTGATGTTTACTTTGCCTAGAATTAATATAGTCACTTTTCTCAGCTTTCTCTTATCTGTCTCTGGTCTGTTAGTTGGTCATACTGGCAGCTTGCATGTTTCTGTGATGTTGGACACTAGACTACTCAAGGTCATTCATGGTGATTTTTGTTATGTGTCATTGAGTCAACCGCTACTCATAGCAATGCTATGAAAGAATAATGGATACGAGCCTTGCCTTATTGTTACAGCCACTGTGTCAATACATCTTTTATTTTGTAAAAAATATTTTTATTTGAACCAAACCGCCTTCTGTAGTGGTTGTACATTTTATATTCCCACTAGCAGTGAATGAGAGCTCCAATCTCGTCACAGTCTCGCCAACATTTGTTTTTTTGCTGCTCTGTTGAACTTTGCTATTCAAAGTTGTTGGAGTCAGGTGATATCTCATAGTTGTTTTGATTTGCATCTCTTTAGTTCAGAAGTTTCTGCAGTAATAAAGGGTAGGTTCTGTGGAGTAAATATAGCTGAGACTGCCTTTTCTTTGAATTTTCTACCTTACAATAGGAATACATTCTATCTATCTATCTATCTATCTATCTATCTATCTATCTATCTATCATCTATCTATCTATCTATCTATCTATCTATCTATCATCTATCTATCTATCTTGTCTTGATTAATCCTAGATCTTCCCAGCTTCTTCCTAGCAGGTGTCCATAACTGATTAATATCACTTTGTGAAACCTTCCCTGGTCTATGTCTATACAGTGATTTCCTCCTGGAAGCGCCCATCTACTTGATTTGTCTCTCTATTATAGAGTTTTGTATCTCATATATGTTTTTCTACTAGACTTAAGAACTCATTGGCACAGGGACTATGTTCATTAGTATGTGGCCCATGATAGAGCTTAAACTGTAGAATACTGAGCAATTTAGAAAGTGCAATTTCTTGGGAGCTCTGGTAGCCTAGTGGCAAGAAGTTGTACTGCAACCCCAGAAATATGTGGTTCGAAACCACCAGGTTCTCTGCTGGAGAATGAGGGGCAGTCTCCTCCTGTACCAGTCAGATCTGATTTGACGGTATACACACAAAAAAATAATAAAATTTTTTAAAAGTTTCTTTTACATAGTTTACTTGAGTACCCAGGATTAAACTTCTGTCTGAGGCTACAGAAGGACATTGGACTTCACTGTCCTGGACAAGATGAATAGCCACAGGACTGTGTGACAGGCATCATTATCTGAGGATACTCACCCAGTTTCATCACAACAACTAACACCCTGGTCTTAAACCAAGCATGTAGCCTTTGCTTTCTCTTTACCTCTGACCCAAACCTACAGGGAGGAAGATTGGTGTTTGTTGTGGAGATCCACAGGGAACTAGCAGGGCCTGGCCAAAAAGATATAAGCTTTGGAATCATGTATAACAGGAAATTTCATCTCTTTCAAGTTCTATGACTTTAATCAAATCGTCAAAATTCTTCAGGACTGTAGTTTCCTTCTTTGCATAATTACAGATAATGTATATTCCTCAGAGTTGTGAAGGGTAAATGATAAATGAAGGAATATAATTGACCATAATTGTTAATACTTTTCTTTCTTAAGAGAGCTCTGGTTGCCATGTAGGTAAGGAGTTGCACTGCCAACCCAAAGGCAGGTGGTTTGAATCCACCACCTGTTATGCAGGAGAAAGATTGGCAATCTCCTGTGTGATTTACAGGCTCTGGCAATTTACTGGAGGGTCAACTATAAATTGGTTTTGATTTGATGACAATGATAGAGGCTTTGGTTTTGTTTCTTTCTTGGTTCTTGTATATTACACTTCTTGGCAAGGCTTATGGGAAACAAAGTTCTGGTCTATGGCAAGAATGAGATGAGCTCTTCCAGGAGAAAATTATCTGGGAGTGTTGAGCAGAGCTTGGAGCATTGCTTCTCTCAAGGACTGTCTCCTTCAAGCTCCTGCGAGCTGCTTACCTCTTTTCTCCATCATCAACCTCCCTGTCTGTACCATTTTAAGCTCCTTCTGGGTGATGATCTTGATGAAATCATCTGGGTTGGCCCTGAGATTTCTTCCCTGCCTGCTGCTGCTCCACTTGATCAAGAGACTTTGGAAATAACACACATACAGTACAAAAGATTTGTGTTTAAGTTTGTAAATATAAATTAAAAAGTTATTTGAAAAAATTTTGCTTTTATATAATTTCTTTGTTTCATTTGTATAAATTGTGGTTTATGCAATCTTTCATTTATGTTGTGTTTCATATCTTCATGTACATTTTATTATTTTTTATTGGTTTCCTTACAAAGTTTATATACATTGTGTTTCACACTATTCTTCATTCACATTGTGTGTCACACAATCATTCTCATGCATTATGTTCTATGTTTTATATAAAATTAATCACCTTGCCCATCATTACCCTGACTTTTCACCCAGATCCTTCTCATTTGCTTCCCCACACCTCCACCCACCAAATTGTACAGCCCTGTGGTTTCACCCCTATCTATCCTTACCCCTCCACTCCCCTCTACCATTTTTAATTCCCCATACATGTTTTACTATTTATCCTTCTATTTTTACAATGTCTGATGCAGTATTTGTCCTTACGAGACTACACTAGTTTACTCAGCATAAGGATCTCCAGTCTCTCCCAAGTTACTTAGTTGTTGTTGTTACGTGCTGTCGAGACGCTTGTGACTCATAGTGACCCTATGTACAACAGCCCTAAACCCTGCTCTATGCTGTACCAATCGCACTGTCTCTGACACACCCATCCTGATTACCCCAGTCCGTGAATCAATCCACCTCATAGAGGGTCTTCCTCTCCCGTGTTGTCCCTCCACCCTCCAAAGCTTGATGTCCTTCTCCAAGGACCGGTCTCTCCTTAAAACATGTCCAAAGTATGTTAGACAGAGCCTCAGAATCCTTGTCTTCAAGGAGCAGCCTGGTTTGA
>NW_006399758.1:37735192-37735889 GCF_000299155.1 Elephantulus edwardii | reverse complement strand
ATTTACCTCAGCTTCAACTTGAATTTGCATATGAGTAGTTGGTGGTCTGTTCCACAATCAGCTCCTGGCCTAGTTTTCACAGCTGATATTGAGCCTTTCCAGCAGTTCTTTCAGCAGATGTAATCTATCTGATTCCTATGCATACCATCAGGTGAAATCCGTGTACATAACCTGCATTTATGTCTGCATAGTATTCCATTGTATGATGAATGTGCCACAATTTCTTAATCCATTTGCTCATATTTGAATATTTGGGCTGTTTTCATGTTCTTGTGATGGTGACTAACACTGCTATGAACATTGGTGTACAAGTCTTCCATCTTCTTAAGGGTCTTCTTTTCTTATGCTGGACCTCTACCTTTCTAAGCAAGATGTTCTTTTCTAAGGACTGGCCTTTCCTAACAACATGCCCAAAGCATATGAGATGAAGTTTCACCACCCTTTCCTTTAAGAAGTGCCATGATTTCATGTTCTCTAAGACAGACCTGTTTGTTCTCTTGGCAGTCCATGAGATATTCAGTATGCTTCTCCAACGATATAACTCAAAGGCATCAATTCTTCTTCTGTCATCCTTAGTCATTGTCCAATTGAGATGACTATGTCTTAGGTAAGACTCATTTTAGTCTTTAAACTGATATCATTGCTTCCTCATACACTGCAGATATCCCTGACAGCAGATTTTCCCACTGCAACTCTA
>NW_006399758.1:37728692-37734754 GCF_000299155.1 Elephantulus edwardii | reverse complement strand
ACACAATTTATCCAGTTTTTCTCAGTCTTACCCCAATCCTGATATCAGTCCCATTTTACAACAGTGGCACCATGCAATATTTGTCCTTTTGTGACTGAGATAGTGGACAACCCTTAATAGAGCTTCCTAACTAAGATAGACTAGATAGAAAACAGCACTGGCCATACAATTCTAAAATAATAGGCCCTTAAGAACTTTCAGAAGCCTTTCCTCCATATTTCCTTTCAAGGAGGGAGATCTACCCCTTTGGGATGTAACTTTCTAAGAAATCTAACTTAACTTTTTTTATCTTAAAAAACACAAAAACATCTCTATGAATATTAGTTGATATGCTTGACATAGTGCCTGAAGATGAGGACCTCAAGTTGAAAGGCACTCAAAATATGACTTGGAAGAGCTATTTTCTCAAAGTATTCTACCATAATAAAGTTGATGGAGTAAAGCTTTCAGCCCATGAAAGACCTTCATGTATTGATTAAGTACAACTCAAAAAAGGAGGAAAAACAAGTATCCATTAATAATTAGTTGTACAAATATAATTCATAATTAGAGCAGAGTATATAGTGTCAAAATTGGAAGTTGGCAAAAGTTAAATGGAATACACAAAAATGTATATTCTAGACATCAATTAGTTGAAGTGCACTGGTTTTGACATTTCACACTGAGTAATCTGGTGTACTGTTCCAGCAATGAATAGCTGAAGAAAAATGTCACATTTATCTTGAAAAAGAACATTTCATTATGTCTCCTGAAGTAAGTGGCATCAGTGACAGGATAATAACCACACATTTACAATGAAGAACTATTAATATGACTACTATTAAAATTTATGCATCAAACACTAAAATCAAAGAAGAGATTGAGAATTTCTACCAAATTCTGCAGTCTGAAATTGACCTAACATATAATCAAGGCGTATTAACCATAGCTGTTGATTGGAATGCAGAAGTTGGACATAAAAAAGAAAGATTGAGAGAAAATAAAGCTTTGGTGATAGAAATGAGGCTGGAGATGAGATGATAGAGTTTTGTATGTGGGCAACAACTTATTCATTGCAAAAGCATTTTTTTAAGAAAGAAAACACAAAACCAGTGACTATACAAAAGGAATTAATCAGATGAATATACAAGAATGAAACTGTCTACACCTAGGGAAAGAGGTGGAGAAGTTCAATATCATCAGTTACAACAAGTCTGGGGGCCAACCAGGTGGAAAAAAAAATCAATAGATCATTTGTAAGTTGAAAGTTACAGAGCTTTGGTGGCATAATTCATAAGTTATACTGCTAATTTAAAGGTGGTGAGATCTACTCCATTAGCTATATTAAGAAGAATGTGAATTTAAAATTGGAAGAAGACTCATTTCTGCTTCCTTCAGATCACACAAACTTGATTGTTGAAAGAAAAAAGGACTTGAATTATTTACTGATGAAAATCAAAGAATATAATACTCAGTATGATTTATACCTTAATATATAAAAGAAAAAACTAAAGAAAATCCTTACAACTTGAGTGGTAACATCATGACAAACAGAAAAAGATTGAAGTTGTTAAGGATTCCATTTTACTTGGACCCAAATGAATTCCTGTGGAAGTAGCAGTCAAGAACTTAAACGATATCTTGAACTGGGAAAATATAATGCTAAGGACATATTTGAAGTGTTAAAGAGTAACTTTGATGCTGAAGGTGCACCTGACACAAACCGTGGTATTTTCTATCACCACTGTATGTGAAAGCTAGACAATAAAGAAGGAGCAAAGAATTGAAGACTTGAATATACCATGGACTGTTGGAAGACCATACATTTGTATTTGAAGACGATCAACCAGCCAAATTGATCCTTAGAAATGAAGATGTTGAGACTGTTTCACATACTCTGAAATGTTGGAGAAGGAGCTAGGCCCTGGAGAGGGATGTCATGTACGGTAGAGCCGATGGTCAGGGAAGGACAGGGAGACCCTCAATAAGATGAAACGGTGGCTGCAGTAATGGACTCAAATATAACAGTGACTATAGTACACGATTGGGCAGTGTTTCTATTTTGTTGTCCACCCATTGCTGTGAAGAAACCAACTTTATGGCACTTAATGGCAGCAACAATAACAGGCTACAATACAGCATCAATACATGTGTTCTTCAATCAAGACAACTTCCAATCATGGTAGCTCTCAGTTTCTTCTTGGTTGCCTTCACAGGTAGACAACCCTTTTTTGGCTGTTCCTACAGGAATTCCCTTGACCTGTGCTTTGCTTGAACAAGTGCTATGGATTTTTATCTCTGCCACTAAGTGTCCATGGTCATCCTTCTACACGAGCAAGCTTCCTACTTGAAGGCACTCAGCTTGTTCTTGTGTTATGGGGTCACAAGACCAGTACAACCACTAGTTGCCAGTAGCCTGTTTCCTGTTGCTTTTAATACTGCTGATGAGAACTGCATTTCTTCCTTTAATACAGCTAATTAAAAACAAAACAAACAAAAACGCAAACTAACAAACCTCTGAAGAAAGGTCTGAGAGAGGGATATAAATTTTATATATTGATTAGCATATAATTGGGAGTGCTTGAGTAATACAAACAGTTAAAGTATTTGCTTGCTAATCTGAAGTTTATCAGGGTTGAGTATATACAGTGGCTCCTCAGAAGAAAAGCCTTTGAAACCTCCTAGTACAAAGTCAACAAATGAAGATTTGGTAAAATATTGCATTAAGCAGGCTGCAGTGCATTTTCAGTCAAGATACCACAAAACAAAAACAGGATAATTCTGGCATCCTGAGTAGAAAAGAAAAATATGAAGAAGTATATTAACTGGAGGAAGAGACTGAATGAAAGCATTGAATAAGGATTTACAGGATTGTAAACCAGTGAAGCATGACCATTTTGAATGTCTGTTTGACCAGCTCAGGAACTGGGCACTGCAGAGACATCCATGACAGCAGGTTTCTGATGACAGAAAAGAAAGAAGCAATATCTAGCCACACCCATACACCTCCCACAGCTTCAGTAAAAGACCAGCTTCTGCTTTACCTGATCCATGAAAGACTATAACCAACACCCATTCAATTTGCCCTCAGCTGCTGTAAACAGTGAACAGGAAACCACACACACATCGTCATTCTCTACCAGACCCACTAGAAAACCAGGCAATATACTACACATTGATCAGATCAAAGTGAGTAATGAATAGTATTAATCAGTTGTTGCTGATTGCCATCGAGTCGAGCACGACTCATAGCAACTCTCTCTCTATATATAAACAAAAGACCTGAAGCCTTTCTATAACTATCATCATTTCTCAAAGTTCATGGAGTTTCCAGAGGCATGTTGTTTAGGAATTGGATGCTACTCCTGCTTCCAAATATTAATCTATTAATATGATAAAACATATTAATGATGGAGTAAAATTGTAATTGTTGTGATTGTATACCTTCGAGACCCATAGCTGACCCTTCAACAGGTTTTCAGAGGCAATTTTAATTGCACCGGAGGAGATTGCCCATCCTTCTGTGGAGCAGCTGGTGGGATTCACATTATAATCACAGTGGAAAACCAAAATGGTTATGTCACCAAATAAGAGCCAATATGATTTGTAAGCTTTCCCTCAAATGAAACAAAAATTTGATTATTGATTGACATAGTTTGGATTTTAAGTTAATGCTAAATATATTTAAAAAATCATCAATTTAATACCTCACTTAGGATAATTCTACTTTAATACAATTGAGATGATTATGAATCCAACTCGACTGGACAGCAATTGTGTGGGTACAGGCAATGAGTACTTAAAGCTATAAAAATGGGTGATATAATGGAGAAAAATGATGAACTTAGATATGTAGGAAAGAAGTCAGAAAACTGAGTCCTGGGCTTCTCAATGCTTGGAAACTTTGGTCATGGGTGGAATTAAATTACTTTCAAGGAAAACCCAGTGAGAAAAGCATTTCAGTAATCTGTTAAATGCTGCCACTGAACTAAAAAGATACAAAGAGTCAATATTTACTGTTAGGTTTTACGTTTAAAGAAAGCTCATTGCTTGAGAAGCTTAAGAGAGAGGGGAGAGAGAAAGAAAAGAGAGAGATGGAGGGAGGAAGAGAGAGAGGGAGGGAGGGAGAGGGAGAAGGAAGGTATAGATTAATGGCAAAGGAATGGTTATAGTAATGATTGTGGAATTGAAACTGTGAAAGTGTAAATTTTTTCAGTGAGGACTTGAAGGGAGTGAGTGAAGAACAGTGAATGTAGTCAGTGGATTGTAGGATCTAATAAATTTATGTTGTTATTATGTGCCGTCAAGTTGCCTGTGACTCATAGTGACCCTATGTAAAACAGCCCTAAACCCTGCTCTATCCTGTGCCAATTTCACTGTCTCCAACACACCCACCCGACTACCCCAGTCACTGAATCAATTCACCTCATCGAGGGTCTTCCTCTCCTGCGCTGTCCCTCCACCCTCCCAAGTATGATGTCCCTCTCTTAGGATTGGTCCTTCCTTGCAACATGTCCAAAGTGTGTCAGGTGAAGCTTCAGAATTCTTGCCTCCAAGGAGCAGCCTGGTTTAACCCTCTCTAGGATGAACCTGTTCATTTTCTTAGCGGTCCATAGTATAATCAATACTCTTCTCTAACACCACAGCTCAAAGGCATCAATTCATCCCTAGTCATTGTCCAGCTCTCTGATGTATAGCAAGTAATTGCAAAGACCATGGCCTGTATCAGGCACACCTTAGTTTCCAGAGAGACATCATTGCTCTTTAGTACTTGAGAGAGGTCTCTAACAGCAGACTTTCCCCATCTATATTTATAGAATTGATTAATCCAGCCATGGTGCTGGAGGATTCAGTCTGAATGATGGGAGACAAAGGTTAGTGGAGAAATTAGTGGGACAGGAAAATGACAAAGCTAGAGTTGGATAATGAAAGCAATTACTTATACGAGATACAGAATATGTCATTGGCAGGCAGGGCATTTTAGCAGACTGTGTTTGTGTCCTGGGTCACATGCCTGTGGCCTACCTCTGATTTCAGCAGCAGTTGTTAACAATGCCTGTGCTTGTTGATATCCTCCCACTGCAAGCACCTGTTGTTCCTGTCTTAGGAGTTTCTTTGAAACTCTGAGAGCTCCTTGTTCATGCAAGGCAAACTGGAAGCATAAGGGAGTTTATACATCTGACAGCAGATCTAAGCCATTTGGAAACAAGAGTTGATGAATAAATGTTCTGATTACCCTTTTTTAGGAAAGAGCGTTCTGAGGTGGAGTCCACATGGTTTTTCTAGAGTTTCTCCAATGTGTTGAGTTGTAGTAGAGAAGTTGAAGTCTTTGGGTGTGATTATGGACAGTTCATTATGACTGACTGGATAAAAAGAGTGTATGGGCAAAAATATCATTAGATGAGTAGATGTTTTGATGGAAATTTGTGGAAGTTCTATTTGTATTTTCTCAGCGATGTGGAAAGCAAGATCAGCTAATATGAGTGTGAATATTGACATTCAGGTATCATATAGTTGATTAATTTGAGTTCCTATTGCCTATTCTAGTAAATAATAATTAAAAAAAAAACTTATGCCACTATGGCATTCTTCCTGCTTCATCATTATTGTAATTTCTAGGAATCATCTCTCAAACAGGCTATGTAAGACCAGGAATTAGGGAAAACCAGATAAGAGAATTGAGAAGCCAAGTTCTTAAAAGAGCTTCCCAGGTAACTGTTTAAAAGGTAATGGTAGTATGGGAGAAAATGAAGTAGGTGAAGAGTGACAGTTCATAAGCAATAGAAGGAGCATTGTTGTTGTTGTTGTTATGTGCCGTCGAGTCGTTTGCGACTCATAGCGACCCTATGTACAACAGCCCTAAACCCCACTCTATCCTGTGCCAATCACACTGCCTCTTATACACCCATCGTGATTATCTCAGTCCCTGAATCAATCCACCTCATAGAGGGCCTTCCCCTCCTGCGTTGTCCCTCCACCCTGCCAAGAATGATGTCCCTCTCCAAGGACCTGTCCCTCCTTGCAACATGCCCAAAGTATGTCAGACGAAGCCCCAGAATCCTTGCCTCCAAGAAGTAGCCTGG
>NW_006399758.1:37718973-37727408 GCF_000299155.1 Elephantulus edwardii | reverse complement strand
ACTTTTTAAAAGAAATATCTTCTTCCTATATGCTACTCTCTCAAATTATCATTTTTTTTCTCTTTTAATCAAGACAAACAAGCATAAGCACACAACTTGGTGAGCACCCCCAGGGCAGCATCTGTTAGCTGAAATATGCCAATTGGTATACCATCTATTCCTGGGGCCTTATTTTTTGCCATTTCCTTCAAAGCAGACGGAACTTCCTTTATCACCATAGACTCTTGCTCAAATTTATTTCATTAAATTTTTCTGCTAATTCCTTTCGATACAGTGACTCAGTATATTCTTTCCATCTTCTTTTAATACTTCCTGGATGATTAATAGTCTGCTAAAGTATCCTTGATTATAGCAATTCGGGGTTTAAATTTGTCCTTTAGTTGCTCGTGCTTAAGAAAGGCTGAACTAGTTCAGACCTTTTGATTTTCCAATTCTAGTTCCTTGCACATTTCATTGTAATGTTTTACTTTGTCATTCTGTGCTGCTTTTTGGAATCTTCTGTTCAGCTCTTTAGTATCTTGACTCTGTGCATATCAGGACTGCAGGAAGACTCATCAACAAATGGTGTTACAGATATGACACATCTTTGCTTGCTGAAAGTGAGGAAGACTTGAAGTGCTTGCTGCAGAGGATTGAAGACTGCAGCCTTCAATATGAATTATATCAACATCAGGAAAATAAAAACCAGACCAATAGGTAACATCATGATAGATGGAGGAAACATAGAAATTGTCAGTGACTTCATTGTACTTTGAACCACAATCCACACCCTTGGCACTAGCACCCAAGAAAACAAAATAAGTATTTCATTGGGAAAGTCTGCTGTTAAGAATCTCTCCAAAGTGATGAAGAGCAAAGATGTCATTTTGAAGACTAAGGTACTCCTGACCCAAACCATCATCTTTTCAATTACTTGCTATGCATCTGAAAGCTGGACAATGAATAAGGATGGCAGAAGAAGATTGATGCCTTTGAGTTGTAGTGCTGGAGAAGTGTTAATCTAATTAACTTCAATGCAAACAAGATTATTTAATTAAATTAAAAAAAATAAATCTCTAACTTTACATGTAAAGGAAGAAGGACCCTCAATAGCTTAACCAATATTGAAGAACAACAACAACAACAAAAAGAAGGCCTCTTACTTCCTAATCTTAAAACTTACTACACAGCCACAGTAATCAAAACAACCTGGTATTGGTACCATAGAAACATAGACCAATGAAACAGAACGGAGAAGTCAGAAGTCAATGTACCTACCTACAATCTATATGCAGAACATACAGGATTTCTTTTCCAGATTCCTTCCTGTTATTGAGAGATCATTCTCATTCCGCTCCATGTCCTTCTACAGTTTCTATTGGCCATTTAGTGTGTAGTGTGTTCTGGTGAACCAGTCACTAGGGAGTTGTGACGCTAATCCAGAGACTGTTCGTCTCTGTTGTTTTGAATACTCCAATGACTTCAATCTCCTGTGGTACTGAACAGTCTCTGAATCCCAATGGAAATAAAATGAGTTGGTCCAACTCTATAGCAGTGACTTCCTGTGCCCTAATATTAATAATGTTAAAGAATCCAAATGTTTTTATTTTTCCTTTTTAAGAAACATTCATTGTGAGAATATATTTGTTGTTGTGTGACCTCAAGTTGGAACCGACTCATAGCTGACCCTCTGGCAGGTTTTCAGAGGCAGTTAATAAAATGAGTGGAGATTGCCCGTCCTTCTCCTGCAAAGCAGTTTGTAGATTCAAACTGTAACTTTGGGATTGCAGCACAGCTTCTTGCCATTGGGCCACTCGCGCTCCCTCCATTTTTATGTGAGAAAATATATACAACGTAAATTTTTGCATTCTAAGGGCATCTTTTTTAATTTGTTTAGTCATGTACATGGTGTACTTTCTCTCACTCTCTCACTCTCTTGCTCTACCTCTCTCTCTGTGTGTCTGTTACTCTTCCCTTCATTCATACTGTGTTTCATACAATCATCCTCATACATTGTGTTTTATAAAATTAATCACCATTGGACTATGCCAACAATGACCTGCCTTTTTTTACATTTTTTATTATTATTAATTTTAATGAAAATTTACAGAGACTTTGGATTTCCATTCATTCATTGTTGCACTTTTCTTGCTGCCACTCCTCCCCCACCCAGTACACTCTTCTCTTTGAAAAGTAAAAGAAAAATTCTTTCATTGTTTTACAATCCTTCCCCCCAGGTCCACTCTGCTATGCACCCTCTGTTCTGGACTCTTGTTATGACAACAATACCTTATCAAATATCCCTTTTAAACAGTTTTCTTCTTCATCTGTTTCAATGCAGTATACATTATTTATCCATCTTTCTCAGTATCCTCCCAACCCCAGTGTCAGTGCTGTTTTACAACAGTGGCACTATGTAGTATTTGTCCTTTTGTGACTGAGATATTTTATTCGGCATAATGTCCTCCAGGTTCACTCATTTTGAATAATATTACATGAGTTCCTAGTTTTTCAATGCAGCATAGTATTCCATTGTGTGGATATACCACAGCTTCCTTCTCTATTCGTTCATTTGTGGATGGGCACTTAGGTTGTTTTCAACTCCTTGCTATTGTGCACAAAGCCACGATAAACATGGGTGTGCATATATCTGGTTGGGTGGCAGTATGGTCCCTGCGGGATCTTTCCCATTTTCTTTACCTTCTCTTTTCCTCCAACCACCAAATTGTGTGACTCTGTGGTTTCCCCCTTACACATCTGCACTCCTCTGTTCCCGTCTCTCTCCTGCTTGGACTCTCCATGCTTTACTAGTTATCCTTTTCTTTTTACAATGATGGTCTTATACAGTATCTGTCCTTATGAAACTGTGTTCACTCAGCTTAATCCTCAACAGACAAGTTACGTAGTACACTTTGAAATCGTTGCTGCATAGTATTCTATAGTATGTGAATGTACCATGATTTCTCAGTCCATTTGCTTGTGGCTTGACATTTGGGCTGTTTCCATGTTTTTGCAATGGTAAATAACACTGTATCTAGGTTCTAATTTCCTTAGAGTATATTTGTAGCAGTAGAACAGCTGGGTCACGTGGAATTTTTATGTTCAACTTTTTGAGGAAATACCATACTGCTTTCCAGAGTGGTTGTACTATTTTGCAATACCACTAACGGTGTATGAGAGTTCAAATGTCTACACAGTCTCTCTAACATTTATTACTTTCTATCCTGTTAAACATCACTCCCCACTGGGGTGAGATGATATCTTCTTGTGGTTTTGGCTTGCATGTCTCTTATTGCCAGTGATTTTGAACTTTTCTTCATGTGTCTGTTAGCCATTCAAATGTGTTCTGTGAAAAATCTTTCTATGTCTTTTGCCCTTTTTGCAACTGAGTCATCAGTCTTTATCTTGTGGAGACCCTATAATATTCTGTAAACTTTTGTTATGAGATCCTTGTCTGAGATGGTATTACCAAATGTGTTTTCCGAGTTGATAGGGTTTCTTTTCACCCTACTGGAAAAAGTTTCTGATGCATACAGAAATTTAATCTTTAGAAGATCCCATTTCCCAATTTAATCTTCTCCAGAACTGTGCATTTCTGGCTGCATTTATCAGCCTCTTTAGACCATAAGCTAGTATTCTAAGCTTGGTCCCATTTTATCTATTATGAGCTTTATGGTTTTCGGCTTTACCCTCAAGTCTCTGATCCACTTGAGTTGATTTTTGTCTGTGGTGTGAGATGCGGATTCTATTTCAGCTTTCTGCAGGTAGCAGTCAAATTTTGTCAGCACCATTTTGTGATGAGGTTTTCCCATTGGATAGGTTTTATTTCCTTGTCAAATATAAGCTAATGATGAGTCCATTTATGGATTCTCAATTCTGTTTCATTGTCTATATGCCTGTCATTGTACCAGTACCATGCTGTTTTGGTTAATTATAGCTGTGTTATAGGTTTTATGTGTCAGTTGTGTACCCTGCCATTTTGCCAAACCAATCTATCAATGCTGGTAACTTCCTTGTGAACTTCTTTCTCTTCTTATAATTGGGCTCAGAAAAACCTATTTTAGGTTGCGATTATTTTCTTCATTTACTCTCTTCTGGCCATGCAGCTGGACCTGACTTATAACTGACCCTCTAGTAGGTTTTTGGAGGTTGTGAAGTGATAACCCACCTTTGTGTTAGTAGCACAACTCTCAAAAGACTATGCCTCCAGCTTTACCTGTTGTTATGTACCCTTCAGTCAGAAACCTAGCAGCTTTGCAGAGGCTGTAAATTGCATGAGAGGAGATTGGCCATCTTTCACGTTTGGGGTAGCTCATGAATTTGAATTATGAGCCTTTGGATTGGCAGCACAACTTTTTACCACTAAGCCAACCGAGCTCCCTGGATCTCCCTTAGGATGCTTCAGTTGAATGCCAAGGGCTTTCTATTGCTGCATCTCTTTGGAATCAAAGGGCTATAAATTAATGAAATATAAGCTCATTGTTTGGCATTTCCTTAAAAAACTGAACATAGAAATTCCACATGACCCAGCTATTCCACTATGACAACTGAGGCACAAACAGATTTGTACACCAATGTTCATAGCAGCATTATTCACCATTGCAAGAACATGGAAACAGCCCAAATGTCCAACCACAGATGAATAGATTGAGGAAATTATGGTACAGACACACAGTGGAATACTATGCAGCATGCAGGAGCAATAACTTTGTAAATTATTACCTAACTTGGGAGAGACTGGAGAGCATTATGCTGAGTGAACTAACTCAGTCACAGAAGGATAAATATTTTGTACAAACCCTTTATTGTAGAATGAATATAAGGATCCAGGAGGGATGGGAGAGCCTGGAAGCAGAGGGATGTGGATATGCAGGGGGAAGGGAGGATTAATCCTTGGGTTATACAATGTGATGAGTTGAGGGATGAGGGAAATTGGAAGAATTTGTTCAAATTTATATTTGAATTTTGTAAATAAACTAGTAGAGAAAAATACAGTAAATAAGAAAAGTAAAAAATAAATATATCTATAGCTTTACTATTAGTGTTCCCTAATAAATACATTAATTGTTCATGAATTGAACAATAACTGAACATGAAGCAATGATGCAGGCAGTTGGTTAACTTTAAATATCATCTAGAAATGAAACCTAGCATATTTATAGGGAAAGAGTTGATTAATGTTGAACAGGAAATTAGAGAAACTGCTGGGAATATTCACCAAGGAGTTACACCTGAGATGTTGAGTCTATAAATGTAATGTCTTTTCTCATCTCCATAATGAAAATTGTCATTACGAAGGTGGCAGAAGTAAGTTGTTACTACTGGTGATGAAATGAGATACACAACACATAAATGTATATTCATAAAATTACATTTATTGGTAGAAGGAAAAGGATCTTATTTCGTTTTTGGGGAAGGGCATATGCACAGGTTAAAGGTAACAGATTCTACTATATGACTCTAATTACATTTTAGCATATACATAAGTGTTGTTGTTGTGTACTGTTGATTTTGAACAGACCCATGGGTGACCCTTCAGGAGGCTTGCAGAGGCAGTTAACTTCCTCGGAGGAGATTTCCCATCTTTTCTCTGTGAAGCAGCTCATGGATTCAAATCATTGGCAGCCCAACTTCTTACTACTAGGCCGCAAGGACTCCCTTTTATGCAGAATAGACTGTTTGTTTTGAAATCGTTGAAATGTCATGAAAGAGAATACTTTCAGTTAATATTTTCAGTAGTTTTGTAATTACTATAACAAAATTCTATAGTTATATGGCCTACAATGTCTTGTATATGTTTACCTACCAATTTACAGGAAGAAGAGGAATTGCTTCTGAAAAATAAAAATCCTGAGTATCTTAATTGATTCAATGCAGAAAACAAAAAAGATACACATAAATAAGAAAATGAAAATTATACCTATTCATAATTCTACCCTAATGAGCATTACAGTTTTTAAAAATAACACACCCACACATATAATGTGGAGCATAAAAAGTTTATGAAAATAATGTGGGGATGAGGGCTGCATGACTGGCAAAAACATAAAATACGAATGCTACTTGAATAAAACTATTCTTGTGGAGCAGTGGTTAGGCACTTGGTTTCTAACTGAAAGGTTGGGGGTTCAAATTCACCAGCTATTCATGTAAGAAAGATGATAATCTGCTCTTGTGAAGACTTGAGGGCTGGGGAACACCGTGGGACAATTCTACTCCGTGTTCTAGGATCCCTATGAGTTGGAATAGACTTGATGGCAATGGGTATTATCAGAATGCTATATAATGAGAAGAAAATTGACAATTTGTATCAAAACATTAAAAAAAAAGATATACTTATTTCTTGTGTGACTGTCAGAAGTTTCCTTTGAAGAAGTAAACACCTTTTGTCAGCCTATTATATTTAGATGGGATTTAAACATGTCATGTTCAAGTAGGCAAACCCAATGCCTTTCAGCAGATTCCATCTCATAATGATCCTCCATCGGGTTTACAAAGGCATAAGTCTTTACAAGAGAAAAGTGCACATCTTTCTTTCATGGAGTAGCTGACCTTTTCAGTCTACCACCGGACCGGTGATGTGATAAACCACCAGGGCTTTTTTATAGTGAGGAGATATTTTGACAATCAAATTCCATGCAGAAAGAATCTCTTGCATCAGTACATAATTTGGAAAACCACCTGTATGAGTGTGAAAAGGAGGAGCCCGGGTGTAGACAGGAAGAAGAAGAACTCTCGTCTCATTCCTGTTGAGTTGGAGCTGACTTGTAGCTCATCCTCCAGCTGGCTTTCAGAGACTGTAAATCACATGGAGGAGATGACCCACCATTTCTCCAGGTAAAAACTGGATTAATGGTCACCAGGTTAGTTAACTCTGCCAACAGTTACTCTATAAAGAGAAAAGAGACAAAAGAAAGATCTGAATTCTTTCTAGTAAAGTTAGAGAACTTTACTGACAAGCCAGAGTTCTAGCAACTGAAAGAACTCTCCCCTTCTAAAAAGAAAATAGATTTCCTTTTTTTTAAGTCTGGCTGGAATGAGAATGAACAAAGAAGAACTACAGTGTCAGAGAACTAGAGACAATTCAGCAGAGGCAGAGCAAAGGTCATCTGGAAGTATGGATGGGGAGAATTTCAGGGATACTTCCTTTCCTACCCAGTGTGGCATGGGAGAGAGAGTTAATTTTTAAATAACAATAAGAAAAACCATGATTCCAGATGGTGAGAGGCCTGGAGACAGTTGATTTTGGGATACATATATCAATCCAAAACAGCTATGATTTTTTTTCAGTCTTTCCCTTTGCTCATTCTTTCCCCCTCACCAAATGACACAGTACCAGATATTCTGTGAAATCTTGATTTAATTAACATTGGAAAGATGCCACTGGTGATGATTATAATACATGTGCATGCATGTGACTTAAATGAGAAAATCTTGACAGGGACCATATTTATCTGATTTAATGTCACATCCATCCTAATACTTTAGAAATAGGATAGGACAGTAATGAATGCAGGATTCTATAAAACTATGCACACATTTGCACTTGGGCCACATATAACCTTACTTCCTATAATCTTGAACTTCATTTCTTCCTAGTGTAAGAATTTCTGTGTTGTGAATTTCTTTTCCTCAAATAACTTGTATCTGCCAACTTAAAATGACACAATGAAAGGAACATTGGAGTAGATTCTTCCAACGTGCCAACTGTGTCATGCAATTAACCCTCAGCAAACAGCATTTGTTTAAAGTTTAAACTTTAGTTTAAAATAATTACACCAAATGTTTCTTGTTTATTCATCCTAAAGAAAAAGAGGTGCTCTGGTTGGTGGCCTAGTCCACAGAGTGTTGCATAGCTAACCAGAAGGTTGTACATCTCCAGTGGTTCGAATTCACCACCAGCCACTCCATGAGAGAAAGATGGGGAGCCTCCTCTGTGTAAGTTTTACAGCCTTGGAAGTCTGAAGAAGGAAAGTGAGTTGATGGCAGTGAGTAAGTATGTGGACACTAAAACTTAGAATCTAATAGATGTATAGTAGAAGCCTTAGATTTAAAAAGGAATTAAAAAAAGGAAATGATTGCTCAAATATTTTCTGCTGTTTTATTTAATATTTGTCCATATATTATCAATGCATAGACTGAAACTGTTGAATCCGCAGGTTGCTCAGTGAGAGAAGGATGGCTAATCTCCTCCCATGCGATTAACTGCCTCTGAAAACTCACTGGAGAGTCAGCAATGAGTTGAGTTCTACTTGACAATACACAACATCAACAATAGTATAAAAGCCAGTTGTTAGGAAGTGTAAATGTTTCAACTTAAAAAGTGAATTCCATAACAACTTAATAGGTATGGCTTTACTCCTAGGCTGTTTATGGATTTTTTTAAATACTTATTTATTTATTTATTTTTTTTACAGAGGTTTTGGATTTCCATTCATTCATTGCCGCAATTTTCT
>NW_006399758.1:37698987-37718873 GCF_000299155.1 Elephantulus edwardii | reverse complement strand
TTATTTATTTATTTTTTTTACAGAGGTTTTGGATTTCCATTCATTCATTGCCGCAATTTTCTCCCTTCCCACCCCTCCCCAACAGCTCGCTTCCCCCTCCGAAGAAAGAGAAAAAGGAAAAAAAGAAAAATAAAAAAAAAATTCCTTCATTAGTATAGAATTCCCATGTCCCTTCCCCCCACCCCCCACCCCGAGTACACTTCTCTATGCAACCTTAATTCTGGATTCCTGTGCTATTTACTTCATACATGTTAGCAACATAAACAAACAGGATACAGTTTGAGTTATTAGAGAGAATACTTCTTTTCTTCAGAGCAGTCTTAATTACTGCTATAGCTAACTTCTGAAAATATTAGTATACATCCTCATTATTTTTTTCATTGTGATAAATATACATGTTACTAAATATTTGATGTTTCACCAGTCTTCAAATATACAATTCAGTGATGTTAATTGTATTCATTATATTTAACTATAGTCTTAGTCCCGTATTTTGTGACAACCCTTAAGAGATGCTTGGTTTGTATAGTTTACAGCAAGCCGCACTTCTAACTCAAAGGCTACACATGTCTGGTAGTTCACATTCACCGGTGGCTCCAGGGAGAAAGATGGGCAATCTCCTCCCTTTGCAATTTATAGTCTTGTAAACCTGATAGCTTGCTATGAGTTTTTTACTTTTAACAGAAGCTAAGTGTTTCTTAAGCACTAAGTCCTTCTGTCTCCCTCCTTCCTATCAACCTCTGGTGGTGAGTAATAAACTTAGGGCTTTACATACTTGCTTGTCCTAGGTACTTCATATAAATAGGATCATATAATATTTTTCCCTTTCTGTTACTGACTTCTTTCATTCAGCATAATGTTTTCAAGGTTTAGTCCTGCTGTGGTATGTATAAGCACTAATACCTCTTTATGGTAAGTAAATTTTCTTCGTCGCATGTATATACTACATTTTGTTAATTCATTAATTTATTAATAAGCATTTAAGGTATTATTATATGTTGGCTGTTGTGAATAAGTTTCAATGAGCTTTGATGTGTATTTATTTGCAAGTTTCATACTTTCAATTATTTAGGGTATATAGAAAAACCAGGGATATTGAGATCATTTAGTAGTCTTATGTTAACTTTCTGAGGAAAAAAGCAAACTTTTTTATAAAGAGTTTGCACAATTTCATAATCCCCAAAGCAATGTATTCCTAGAAAACTGTACAATTTTCCTCTTGAAAATGCACTTTGAGAAGTTAGCCACTGGATGTCATTGTTGTAACATCCAGATGGATGCAAATACATTTTCTTCTTAATAGGAAATGAAGCTGAGTGAAAGGTGGGATATGAAAGCATCCTGTCTGTGGCAACATATCTGTTTGAAAAAATAAAATGAAAGAGACTTCTTAATGCAATTCAATTACAATATATTTTCTACAACTGAAGGAACTTTGGAAATGGGTGGGTTTTTTTTTTAAATTTTCGCGTTAATTTTTTCCTTCCTCTCCTGTCTATCTCTATGGCTTTGCTAACTCTGCTTAAAATCCCCTAGGATTTGAATTTTTTCTTTGCGTGTATATTTTTCAAGCATTATTATTGTTATAAAATATTACCATTCATTATGAATTGGTCTAACCAAAAGTAGGAGAGTCCCTTGAGATGAGGATAACTCAAATGCATTGCCTTCAAGTGGGACCTGACTCAGGGCTTACCCTGTAAGGGGTTTTCTCGAGCCTGGAAAATTGCATGAGAACATTGCCTATCTTCAGCTCCCCACGCAACTGAAGGATTTGAGGCACCAGATAGGTGGCTTCCTTTGGGTTAGCAGTACAAATCTCCATGGACTCTGTGGTTATTTTCATAAGCCACTGAATTGATTGCAGCTCATAGCAACCATTGAATTGACTGCAGCTCATAGCGACCCTATGAACACAGATCTGAACCTGGCCCTCTCCTCTGCAATCCTCACCATCTCTGATTTACTTGAGCCCATTGTTACAGTCACTGTGGAAATCCATCTTGTTGAGGGTCTTTCTCTCATAAGCTGATACTTAACCTTTGTAAGCATGATGTCCTTCTTCAAGGACCAGCCCCTCCTAACACCATGTCCAAAGAATGTGAGATGAAGCTTCACAATTCTTGCTTCCAAGAAGTTCCCTTCTCCAAGATAGGCTTCTTTGCACTTTTGGCAGTGCATGGGATAGTCATACTTTCTTCAAGACATGTGGTTTTGGCAGTCCATGGAACAGTCAGTACTCTTCTTCAACGCTATAACTCAAAAGCGATGATTAATCTTTTGTCACCCTTACTCACAGAGCAAGTAATCAAAAAGATCACAGCTTGGATCAGGCATGCCTTAATCTTTAGAATGATGCCCTTGTTTTCTGCACTTTGGAGAGGTACCTGAAAGCCCATTTTCCCAGTGTGATATATTTTGATTTCTTGACTACTAGTACCAAAGGTGTTGACTATGGATCCAAATTAAGATGAAATCATTGACATCTCAATCTTTTCTGGGCCACCTACTGGCCCAGTGATAAGGATTTTAATTTTTTTCACGTTGAGATGTAATTTATATTGAAATCTGCAGTCTTTCATCTTCTGGAACAAGTATTTCAAGTCCTACTCACTTTCAGCAAACAAGGTTGTGTCATCTGCGTAACATAGGCTGTTGGTGAGTCTTCTGGCCCTGATGCCAGATAAAGTCTGGCTTCTCTTATAATTTGTTCAGCGTACAGATTAAATAGGTGGGGGGAAAGGAGGCAACCCTGAAACATACCTTTCTTGATTTTAAACCATGTAGTGTTCCTTTTCTCTAATCAGCTAACAGTTTCTTGCTCTAGGTATATATTTCACATCAGCACAGGTAAGTGTGCTGGGATTCCCATTTTTCTCAAGGTTAGCCACAGTATTTTATGATCCACATAACTAAATGCCTTTGCATAGTTAGTAAAACACAAACACTCTTCTGATAGACTTTGCTTTTACCTAAGATCCATCTGGCATCAGCAGTGCTATCTCTAGTGCCATGATCTTTTCTAAACCTAGTTTAGATTTCTGGCATTTTTCTCTCTTGATTTACTGTTCTAGACATTTAAAAATAATCTTCAGCAAGGTTTTGCTTGCATGTAATAATAATGTTGTTTGATAGGTTCCACATTCTGTTGTGTCACCTTTTTTTTTTTAGAATGGGAACAAATATGGATCTCTTCCAGTCAGTTGGCCTGATATGCATAGACTGGTATGTCCAGGCCTGCATCTGTTTGTTGGAACATATCCATTATTATTCCATCAATTCCTGGGACTTTGTTTTTGCCAGTGCCTTCAGTGCACATTGAACTTCTTCACCGTTGGTTCTTGGTCATATGCTACTTCCTGAAATGATTATGTGTCAGTTAATTGTTTTGTGCTTTGTTTTTCCCTTATTTGACACAGTGACTCTGTATTCCTTCCAGCTTCTTTTGATGCCAGCTGGATAATTTTCCCCCTAATACCCTTCAGTACTGGAACTTGAGGCATAAATTTGCTCTTAAGGTCTTTCAGCTTAAGAAATGCTGAGTGAGTTCTTCCCTTTTAATTTTCTAACCTCAGTTCTTTGTACATTTTGTTTTAAGACTTTACTTTGTTTTCTCTAGCTTCTCTTTGAAATTTTCTGTTCAACTATTTTATTTTGCACTTCTTTCCTTTGTTTTGGCTTCTCATTGTTCTAGTGCAGTTAAGTTTCTTCTGCCATTCATTTTGCTCTTTTCTTTCTCCTCTGTCTTTGTAATAAACTTTGCTTCCTTCATAAATGATATCTTTGATGTCATTCCAAAACTCATAGGGGCTAGGTTGTTTTTGTGTGTGACTGAGTTTTAACTGACTCTCTAGTAGGTTTTTTCAGAGGCTATAAGCCACAGAGCTTGCCCATCTTTCTCCCTCTCATACAAACTATAGTAGTTATCTCTTTCCTTCATCATACTCAGAACAGAGTCTGGGTATATTTGTTATCTAATGCTGCCTTAACAGAGACACCACAGGTTGTTGTTATTACATACCATGGAGTCAGAATTAACTTATAGCTGAACATCCTTCCAGTTTTTAGAGGCAGTAAACCACATGGAAGGAGAGTGTATAGTCTCTTGTGGAGCAACTGGTGTACTAAAACCATGGGCCTTTGGTTTTTTAGGCCAACTATTACTACCAGTAACTCACCAGAGCTTCTTTACAACAGTAGATAACTTTATCAAACAGATTTTTTTTTTTTACATTTTATAGGCTTGAAGTTCAAGGATAGGATACTACCCTTTGTACCCTTCTCTCTTTTGTAGTCTTCTCTGCTGTTTGTAGAGATATGCTATTATTTTTCCTTAAAAATATGTAGACCCAGTGTTCCTTGGAAACTTCATGTACCCATGGGAAATTTCCTGGTGTCAAGGAGTTTTCTTTCTTAGGGGCGTAGATTCACTGGTAACTATTTCTTAATGGTCCTGAGTACCCCTCTGTCATCTCAGTTAATCTTCCTTCTCTTTTTTTCTTTAAAGAGATAAAAGATATCACAGGTCACCCCTAGGGGAACTCTCTTTACATTCAGTTATTCAGTGATTATGGAGTGTTTCAGCCCACCCTTAATCCTCCTACAACTCTTTGTTTTATCAGCTCATGAAAAATCTTTACAGAGCTTCCATATTATAACATTGTTGCTGTGTACCATTGAGTCAGAACTGACCCATAGCTGAGACCTGGGCACGTTTTCAGAGGCAGTTAATCACACATTATGAGTTTGCCCATCCTTATCCCTCGGAGCAGGTAGCTGATTCCAACCACATTGTACCCTCGGGCTTACAGCACAGATTTTTACCACTCGGCCCTTTTGGAGGGACACAATTCAATCAATGGCATTGGTCACCCGTAAACCATTACTAGGAAGTTGCTTCATATTTTGGTCTTGTGGATTTGTGTTAACTTCAAGTTGAACTTGCACATGAGTAGTTGATGATATGGTCCACAGTCAGTACCTGGCCTGGTCTTCACAGTTGATATTGAACATCTCCAACAAATACATCTATAATGTGCTAATATGATTCTTGTGTAGTTCATCAGGTGAGATCCAAGCCAGCCCAGCAGGTCTGGAACACCATCCCTGCCAGGGAGCAGGACCCACAGGCATGCTGGGAGCTGACCCAGTGTGCCAGTACATGAACCCCCCTGGTGAGCAGGAGGTCTCTTTTATTGGAGGACTGTATCATTCTGAATCTATGGTCATGAGGGACATATATTTGTATAGGTGGATCAGATTTAATATTGAATTGTTGTTGTATACCATTGAGTTGGAACCAATTCACACCGTTTTCCATAGAAGCAACTGGTGGATTTGAACTGAATACCTCTCCAAAGTACTGAAGAGAATAGTGTCACTCTGGAGACTAAGGTGCACTTGATACAGGCCATGGTCTTTGCAATCACTTGTTATGCATCAGAGAGTTGGACAATGACTAGGGAGGACAGAAGGAGAATTGATGCCTTTGAGCTGTGGTGCTGGAGAAAAGTATTGAATGTATCATGGACTGCTAAGAAAACAAACAGATTCATCCTGGAGAGGGTTAGACCAGGCTACTGCTTGGAGGCAAGGATTCTGATGCTTTGTCTGACATACTTTGGACATGTTGTAAGGAGGGACCAGTCCTTGGAGAGGGACATCACGTTTGGGAGGTTGGAGGGACAGTGCAGGAGAGGAAAGCCCTCTTATGAGGTGGATTGATTCAGTGAGTGGGTCAATGGGGCTAGGTGTTTCAGAGACAGTGAGATTGTTACGGGACAGAGCAGTGTTTAGAGCTGTTGTACACAGGGTCACTATGAGTCACAAGCAACTCAATGGCACATAATAACACCATCACCACCATTGTATTGATAGTGCAACAAAAAGAAAATCCTGGAGCTGATCAGATATGTATTAAATATAACACAATCATGATGGAGCTCTGGTAATGTTGTCTGGAGGTGGTTATATCAGTAGCCCAAAGGCTGGCATCTCTGCTGGTTTAAATTCACCAGCAGCACAGAGGGAGAAATGTAGGCACCTTTTTCCCAATGTGGTTTACTTCCTCTGAAAACCCACTGGAGGGTCAGCTATGAATTGGTTTTGACTAGATGACACTGAGTCCACTTGAATATTAATGAGAGCAGATCTTGTGGTCTTTATTCTCATTACACTTCAAGTGTATTTGAACCTGGTATCTTTCAGAAAGTAGCCAAGTGCTTAGTCATTAGGCCACTAGGGCCCTCTTCATCTGTTCTTGGGAGGCGAGATTGTTGTGGTGGTGGTTAGATGCCATTGAGTATGAGTTAGCGACCTAGTGAACAATAGATGTAGACCCTGTACCATCCTTATCCATGACACACTCAAACCAATTGCAATAGCCACTGTGTCAGTCCGTCTCATTGAAGGTCTTCCTCCACCTTTTCATACATGATGTCCATTTCTAAGGAATAGCCTCTGCTAAGTATGTGAGACTTTGCCATCCTTACCTCTAAGGAGCACTCTGGTTGTACTTTCTGCAGGACATATCTGTTCAATCTTTTAGTGGAAGGGAGGTCCTAAAATTATAATTTAATTGGAACTCTCCTCCAAAGTTTCTGATTAAATAAGTCTATAGAGGAGCTTTAGAATTTGTTTCTGATAAGTTCCCAAGTGAAGATGATACTTCTGGAGGATGGTGGAAACCTGATGCAGGGTTTCTTTGAGTTTTGAATAAAATTGATGCCAGTGGTTTTGGTTTTTGAAGCTGTTAGTAAGGAGAACTGGTGGTAGCAGGGGTTATGTGTTGAGCTGTTAATTTAAAGACAAAGTGGTGCAAGTTTACCAGTTGCTCTTCAGGAGAAAGATGTGGCAGTCACTTTCTATTAAGACGTATAACCTCAGAAACTTGATGACGTGTCACCATGAGTTGAATTGAGTTTACAGTTGTTGTTGTTGTTGTTAAGAGCTGTTGAGTTGTAGGCGTCTCACAGAGACCCTATGAATGAAAGCTCTCTACACTTTCTTGTGAGACTTCCATCCTTTCTCCAGGTTCATAGGCTTTCCAGAGGCAAGCTATTTTATGGGAGTGGATGCCACTCCTGCTTTATGGTGGTGAGTTTAAATTTACTAATGCTCAGTACAGGTTGAAGTAAATGATGACTAGCACTAAGAAGAATGTGGATCCCAGAACATTTAATTTTGCTCATATGTGACCTTTGTACAGATTAAGAAGCTGTTGTTCGGACAGAACAAGGAAATACTGCATGATTTAAAAACTAGGAGAAGTGTGTGTTATGGGTATATCCCTTCACCATACCTATTCAATCTGTATGCAGGACAAATAATTTGAGAAACGGGGCTGTGTAAAGAAGAATGTTGCATCAGGGTAGGAGGAAGACTCACTAGCAACCATGTCATCATATGCAGATGACCCAAGCTGACTTGAACAAAATAAAGAAGACTTGAAGGTTTATTAATGAAGCTCAAAGACTATAATCTTCAGTATGAAGTACATCTCGATGTAAAGAAAATAAAAATTCTCACAAGTGACTTAAACATCATGACGAAAGGAGAAAAGGACATCATGCTTGGAAAAATGGAGGGTCAGTGAAAAGGAGGTAAATCAAAATGAGATGTGTATTAATAACTACAGCAATGGATTTATGCAGAGCAGAAATGGTGAGAACACAAGATTAGGCAGGAGTTTGTTCTGTTGTGCATAGGGTCACTATGAGCTGAAGTTGTCTCAGGGCACCTCACACCAAATTTTAACTTAATATGTCCTTATCTTATTCCTTGGAGAAGAACACAATTCCTGGAAAGGTGGAGGGACAGCAAGAGAGGAAGATCCTTAACCAGGTGGGTTGATACAGTGACTGCTGCAGTGGGCTTGAGTGTGTCAGAAATTGTAAGGATGGCAAAGGATAGGTCATTGTTCAGATTGGTTGTTCACTGGGTCACTGAGAGTCCTAGGGGACTCAAAGACACACAACAACAACAACAACAACTGAATGATCTGACCTTGATATGTCTGTCTGGTAGAGTTTTTCTTCACGCCACACCCCAGAGACCTTCCTCCTAAAACTCCTTCCCATCTCATGCTATCTCTACCTGGCCTGTCTTGCTAAATCTTCACATGACCGGATCATTCTTTTAAGTCTTAGATGAAATATCACCTCCTCTGAAAATCTTTTCAGTTTCTACTCTTCAAATTCCTTCTTTTTATTTATGCTCTCTTGTTGGGCTCATTGCAATTTGTAATTATTTTTGTGTGTTTATTTGTTCAATGCATCTTTTCCTGGCATATTACAAGTTGTACCAGAACAGAAACCTTGCCTGTTTCATACCTCACTACTGAATGTGACTCATAGCTACAGTCTGGACAATAAATCTGAACCTAGTTCTATCCTGATAGTACTTAACATATAATAGGTGCACAGTAAATATGGATTGAATGAATGTATAGAGAGAGAAAGGAATGAGGAGTGGTGGTCTGGGCTGTTCTGCACTCAGCACCGAAGGGTCAAGTGTTGGTGGCCACACAATCAGAAAGAAGATAATGAGCTAGTGTCAATGCAAACAAAATTCTCTGCAGGCTTATTTATGGGCTAACAATAGAGGAATGCACCCTAAAATTACTGATGTTACTTGGCAGGCAGTGTAATGCATTTACTGTGAGTTCTGGCTTGTGAATTAGTTTGGATCCTCTCAGAAGCAAATACCAAGATAATAATCAGAGTGCTGGATAATGACTGAGGGTGACAGAAAAAGAATCAATGCCTTAGGAGTTGTGATGATAGAGAAAAGTATTGAACATACCATGGACTGCCAAGAGAACAGAAAGTTCTGTCTTGGAGAGGATGAAAACAGGTTACTCCTTAGAGGAAAGGAATTTGAAACTCCATCTCACTTACCTAGGGCATGTGGCCAGGAGAGACCAATCCTTACAGAGGGGCATCCTGCTTGGGAGGGTGGAAGAACAACACAGGAGAGGAAGACCCCAGATGAGATGGATTGACACAGCAACTGGGGTAATGGGGGTAAGTGGATTGGAATCATTGAATCTGGCTCAGGTCAGGGCAGGCTTCAGACCTACCGTATATAAGGTCGTTATAAGTCACAAATGACTCAATGGCACATAACAACAACAACATCAACAGCAAGGTTTCTTGAGAGCTCCGGTGGCCTAGTGGTAAGAGGCTGAGCTGTATCCCAAAGGTCCACAGTTTGAAACCACCAACTGCTCCAAGTGAAGATGGACAGTCTCCTCCTGTGTGATTTGCTGCTTCTGAAAACCTGCAGGAAGATCAATAACGAGTCAGTTTTGACTTGACAGCACTAACATAACAAAAATATTATAGATTTTCTAGTTTTGGAGGCAGTATATCTAAGTGGAAGCGTATGCCTTAGCTTTATCTCATGGAGCAAGTGACTGACAGTTTTGCGTTATCAACCATTTTGCTAGCAGCAGAATTCTTTAACCACTGTGCCATAGGTTTTCTCTTTGGGACTGACTACTGTTGTTGTTATTTGCCTTTGACTCATAGTTGATCTTCCAGCAGATTTTCAGAGGCAGTAAATTGCTTGGGAGGAGATGCTAAGGTTAAATAAGAACTCTATGTGTTCTGTTCTGACTCACCTACAAATTCTCATTTACATAATTAGGAATGAATCTTGTTCTTAATTGCAGGCTACCAGAAATGCTGAATGCACTTTGCACTCATATCAATAGTGGAAGAGTCTGTTTAATTTTGTTTTTTTAATGCAGAAATTTTTCAAGAGTCAGCTTTTAGGGACTTTACCTCATCAGAGAGCCAATGATTGGAATCAGTCACTTCAAAATGAAATGCTTGAGAGGAGGAAACTGACAGCTTGAGTAAATCTTTCTGGCAAGTGGGTAAATTTAAAATAAATGTATTTTAAGATTATAAACCTTGAGGGAATTTAATTAAAGTTTAGAAGAGATTACAGCACAAATGTTTAGGAACTAAAATTCCCTTTTCATGTCCAATACCAATTAATTCTTCTCCTCTTCCACTTGTAATTTATCAGTCTACTTCTGCTTCTCTGATAGTGCTGTTACAATTTCCTACTTGGTTATTTTAAACCCAAAAGGATAACTTTGTCAAGCAGTAAACTTGAAAATGTGGAGCCTTTGCTTATGTTTTATAGTATGTGAAATTTCTAATACCATGATGGATGCTGGATTGTATTAATTAGATCTATAATTTTTGAAAAAGAATAGTGAGTGTGTATGTATACATATATATGTATATATCACTTGCCAAGAAGTCCAGAGTTTATTTCTTTATCTTCTTAAAGAAAACACCTCATGCTTTAAAAATTATGTGTAAAAATTTAGGATAGATTTGATGCACAATTAGAAAGATGTGAAATTTTTTCTCTAAATTGTGTTCTCTATGCTTTTGTGATGAATGTTGTTATTGTTCGTTGTTAAGTGCCGCCGAGTCACAGGCGACTCATAGCGACCCTATGAAGGAGAGTCCTTGATGCTTGGGTGCCTTTCATCCTCTCTCCAGGTTCATAGGGTTTCTGGAGGCAAGCTATTATGGAAGCGAATGCCACTCCTCCTTCCACACATGTTTAATTGGGGAGCTCCATCCCACTCTCAGTCTGCATTGGGTAGCCAACCATTAACGCATTTGACACATCCGTGTCACAGTGTTCAGCCTCACAGCAACCACAAGTGACCGCGGGACAGCAACTTGTACACTAGGGCTATACGACCTAGAGGAATGTAAGAAAAACAATGAAAGACTGGCCTGAGGGCCACGAACTAAAAGTCACCCACCTTTGTCTTGGTCACATCGTTTTCTCTTCACTAGGCCAGCTGATCTCTCTCTCTCTCTCTGTTGAAGTTATTGTTGTTAAGTGCCCGTCGAGTCGCAGGTGACTCATAGCGACCCTATGAAGGAGAGTCCTTGACGCTTGGGTGCCTTTCATCCTACCTTAAAATAACTTTCAACTTAAATTATTACTTTTATATATGTATAAAAACGTGTCTATGTTAAATATTTTTATTCTGTTTTAATAACTACTTCACCCATCATCCTACTCATTCACATTTCATTCGTTCAATTAAAATAGATTATTTCATTTTGTTATGCTTTTTTTTTTTTGCATTTGAAGTTGAATACTTTTCTTGGGTTGATGTGAGCAGAGAAAGATAGATATTGGAGGGTAGAGTGACCAATGGTTATAATGCTTTGCCGTCGCTATGGAAGAGGTTTCTAAAAGGGAACAACGTATCCTCTCCAAGTGGACTTGTCCAGAGTCTCCTCTTTCCTGGAGGAGAGATAGGAGTCAAGATCATTCTATATCTTACCCCAAATACCTTAAGAAAATGAACTTGGCAAACTTTACATGCTAATTGATACATTATTGGAGTCTGTGATCCCAGGGAATGAAATGTGAATGAAAATATGACAAGCAATTAGGAGAGCAAATATGAGGTAGTATTTTATCCTTGTAGATAATGTTGCTAAGTCACATAGATATTTCTAGACGGATCATCAGGAATCATTTGTCTTAGAAAAACCCACTGATGGAGAAGAAGAGGAAGGACAAAGAATTTACTTGACATTTCCTAGCTGGTCGTCTCCTATTGATTATACCTACCAGGGTGTTAATCTCTACACATCTGGGGTGTGATGGCTAGCTACTACTTGTGGCTGAGAATTAGGATCTCATACTTATGTTGAACCTGAACCTGGAAGTGGTTGTAAACCTCAGAGCTGTGGTGGGTCTGGTAAAATTGAGAGTAGCCACAGGTTGAATTTGGCCTTCAGAGTTCAACCAAGTGATGACTGGGACCAACAGCACTTTTAAGAGAGAAGCTGTTTGTGCAGATGGGGGTCAGTAGGATAAGTATATGCCTAAATGGGCTGAACTTGCCCAGTCATTGTAAATGTTGACTTAAGCCATTTACGTACGGGAAACTGAAATGGTTCCTTGGCATTCTCCTAAGTAATTTCTCTATCCAAATCATCTCGAGAAAATCTAGATCAAGATTCAGAATTCTTCTCTTCTTTTGTATAACCACTATCTAGGGTTGTGCTTGTGCAAGTTTTTATGAATATACTTTTCCTTCTCATTACGGTAATGAATTGGAATAATGGAATCAGCAAACAAATGAAAAGTAGAGAGGAGATGGGTTAATGAAAGCATAGTTTAATTTTTACTTAAAATTCATGTTTTACATACTGGGAGTAATCTTGGAAAAGAGGAAGTATTCAGGTACTAAGTAAGATAGAGAGCTAAGACTGGATAGAGGTGTGATGGCCTAGTGGTAAGGAGCTGTGCTACCAACACCAAATCAGGTGATTCAAACCCACCAGCTGCTCTGAGAGAGAAAGATGGGCAGTCTCCTCCTGTGTGATTTATAGCCCCTGAACACCCACTGCAAGTTCAGCTCTGAGTCAATTTCAACTCAACTACATGTAACAATGACAAGAAGCGACTTAGCTGTTAAAGTACAATCCAACAAGGTGGAGGCCAATGGCATTCTTTGATAGGGGCTTTTAAGAAGAGTGAGGTTCTGGCATGACCCTCATGATTCAATCAGAGTGGATAGCAAGAACAAGGGAGCAAGACCAAGGCCCTTGGGACTCTAGAAATATAAGTTAAATTTTCAACAATCTTAAGGTAAAGACTGGGACCAATACTAGGCATCAAAGTTAAAGGGAAGGGGAAAAGCAGGCCTGCTCCCCCACCAGGTCGCATATTTCACTGGAGCACAGTACATGCTAGGATACTTACCTGTATCAATTGGCTTGCACATGGCAGAGATCATGACGATGGCTCAGGACAGGGAAAGAACTGATCTTTTGCCGAGAGTGCCTCTATGAGTCATATTTGGCTTCACAGCACTTAACAATGACAACACACTAGGTATGACCGGAATTTCCCTCCCCAACTCCAAGCCAAATGAGGTTAGAAAATGGGGAAGTGATATAGAGATTTTAAATATGTATGCTTTCTTCTCTTGCTTGTAAAATTTTTCTCATGTATGTTATAGGAAGTTAGCATTTCTTTTACGGAAGGTGGTCTCTGAAGAACTTAAATAATCATTATCTAGCTCAAAAAACACAGGGACTTCCTGTTCAAGGTTTTGCTATGGAAATTTTTTTTAAACCCTTTTTCTCTGAAAATATTTGTTATAGGAATGACTTCGTAATAACTCCAATCAGCTGGTTTTACTTTGTTGTTGTTAGATGCTGTTGATTGGAGTATGACACGTAGCAACCCTATGAACAGTGGATCTAAACCGCACCCTAACCCTATCCTATCCTGTGCCATCTTCACACTTTCTGACACACCAGAGTCCATTGCGGCAGTCACCTTGTTCGCAGGGTTTCCAGGGTCCTGTTATTTAAAAAGTGCCTGGACAATCCTGCTTCCTAGTCTGTCTTAATCTGGGAGCTCTACTAAAAGCTGTCTGCCATGGGTAAACTTTAGGGCGTTTGACATACCAGTGGCACAGCAACCCACAAGTTACCCGAGTAGAATAAATTGACAGAAAAATACTGGTAACAATGTTCTCCCCAAACATAACAAACTACCGGTTTAGTTTGTATCTCTACTAGCAAACCTTGGGTAGGACCCAACTGACTTTTAATCACAAAGTCCTGCCCACTGGGTCCTGACTGGTTTAAATAAGAGGCTTCTAGCCCATAACTGACTATTTAAATAAAAATGACAAAACACTTACACCTTCAAGAATCTTACTGCTTCAGACAGGAGCTCCAACAGGAAGCCATATTAATTTACTTTAAAAGGGTAATTATTTGCCTGCCGTGAAATGAGAAGAGGTCTAATATTTTAAAAATCCCCTTTAATCACTCAAACTATATAATTTACAAACTATCTTATGTCCTATACTTAATGTTGTGAAAGTTAACATTTTTCTTTTAATTTTTTTATTATTAATTTCAATAAAAATTTACAGACTTTGCATTTCCATTCATTCATTGTTGCACTTTTCTTCCCTCCCAACCCTGCCCCCCACAGGACACTCCCCTCTTGGAAAAGTAAAAGAAAAATTCTTTCATTGTTTTACAATCCCTCTCCCCAGGTCCACTTCACTATGCAGCCTTCACTCTGAACTCCCATCATGACAAAAATACCTAATCACATATCCCTTTTAAACAGTTTTCTCCCTCATGCTTCAATGCAGTATACATTATTGAACCCATCTTTCTCAGTCTCCCCCCGCCCCCTGCCATCCTGATATCAGTCCCGTTTTCCAACAGTGGCGCCACGCAGTATTTGTCCTTTTGTGACTGAGATTCTTCACTCAGCATAATGTCCTCCAGGGTCACCCATTTTGAATAATATTGCATGAGTTTCTTGTTTTTCAATGCAGCATAGTATTCCATTGTGTGAATATACCACAGCTTCTCTAGCCATTCATTTGTTGATAGGCACTTAGGTTGTTTCCAACTCCTTGCTATTGTGAATAAAGCCTCGATAAACATGGGTGTGCATATATCTGCTTGGGTGGCAGTTATGGGTATATTCCCAGTAGTGAAATTACTGGGTCAAATGGTATCTCTAGTTGCAACTTTTTGAGAAAGCGCCATACTGCCTTCCACAACAGTGAATAAGGGTTCCAGTTTCTCCACAACCTCGCCAGCATGTGATGTTTGCTGTTCTGTTAAATTTTGCTATTCTGTCTGGGGTGAGATGATATCTCATAGCTGTTTTGATTTGCATCTCTCTTAGAGCTAGGGATTTTGAACATTTCTTCATGTGCTTATTAGCCATCTGAATGTCCATGTCCTGTGCCCACTTTTCAATTGGACTATTTACCTTTATCTTGTTGTGGTGCTCAAGTATTTTATAAATTCTAGATATAAATCCCTTATCTGACATGTCATTACCAAATACTTTTTTCCCAGTCTGTGGTTTCCGTTTTTACCCTGTTGGAGAAATTTATGGATGTGCATAGGGATTTGATTCTTAGACAGTCCCATTCATCTTGAAAGGAAAACCAAAATAAATCACCACAATTGATTTGCCTGGATATTTTAAGGAATTACTCTTCTGACTGAATGGGGAAGGGGAGGAGGATGGTGATTATGACACATTTGTGTCAATGTGTTTTCATATTTGTACCCAGTTTCTCTTTCCCCACTCAATGTATGTCCCCAATCCTGTTACTAGTTGAAGTTTGTTTCAAAAGTTTTCCATCTCTAATGTCTCTAGTGCCTGCTTTTCCACTTCGTGCAGTGACACATCTTTCCTCTGGCAGCTGTCTTGCTATGCTCTAGTGCTCTCTTCATCTTTTATCTGTTCTCCCTCTTCTCAGATCATCGTGAGTCATAGGCAGAGAAGCTTAGAAACTAACAGAGTGGCAAAACAGAGCAGCTGTCATGGGAAGAGAGCATGGCGTTCAGGAGTTGAGGCCGGGGACTCAGACAAACTGATGTACTTTCGTGGGTTACAGTGTTTGACCCAGAAATACTTAGATGAGCAAATGAATTTTGAGATGGGCAAACCGATCTAGTTTTGCAGTATGGATTCTGTGTCATATTCTTTTCTCCCTCTCTCACTTTCATATCCAAAAGTAAAGAAAAAAGCCCATGGCTTGGTTATGAAATAAATATTACTTTAAGCAAGTCTTGAACATAGTACATATGAGAATATTTAATAATATCTCATTATGTCAAATTGTAAGGTGTTAGGGGGAGGTCACTGTATAAGTAGGCCCTTTGAGACTCTTTTTTTACAAGTCATCTCAAATATTTTGCTATTCTGTGTCATTTGATTGGATCCTTTGAGATTCATATTCCTTGAGACATTTTACAGCTTCAACAATCTCATTTTGTTTCTTTTCTCCTGTGGACATTTAGAACAGTTGTGTTTATTTGCTGGAATTTCATTCAGAAGAACCATTTGGTAGAATTCTAATTGCCTTATCTTAGGCTTCTTGTTTTTGTGTAATTATGTGTTTTATAGTCCAAGGGGAACTTTTGTGAGTCCCTCATGCCTGCACCTTGTTGTATCCACACTTATTTGTTGGTCGTTTTCTGTGATTCCATGATGTGTCACATAATCACTGCCTGCAGTAATGGTTCCATCCTCCTTAGTTCACTCATCATGGTGAACATGAGTCTCAGTGAGGAAATGTGTGGTGTGTAAGTGCTTCCAACTTGTCGTACAGAAGAAGAGGAAGCGCCATATAGATTTCTCATTTTACTGACTCTTTATTAGTTTGTGATATGTTTGGTATTTGAGTTCCAACTTATTGCTTACAGTGTTTTATTCAAAGAAATACACTTCAATTGATAAACCTCACTAAGTATTAGTCTAATTGTTAAAATGCCATTGTGTCATTAACTGGAGATAAAAATTGATAGACATGACAAGTTAAATAATTAAAAGAGCCAATGTTCATGTCTTCTTTTGCTCTTGGGTAAGAAATAAGAAACTACATACTTTGTTTTACTTTTCTATTTATTTGTTTTACAGTATCTATATATATTGGTTATCTATTATATAGACAGAAATCCATTTGAAAGTCATCTACAGGAGCTAGGTTCTACTGGAGCTTAGTGACCAAGATTGGTAAGCATTAGGGTGGAAAGTTGATTTGATAAGAGGAGCAGCGGGCTACAGCCTCCCAGTTAAAAATGCATTAGGTTCCTTGGGCCTGCGATCCTCAGGCCTGGTTTAAATAGTTTTTCGTCAAACAAATGCACTGGTCTGTGCATTCCTGTACAGAGGTAACTCGTGGTTGCTGTGATGCTAAACACTGTGACACTCATGAGCCAAAAGCGATAATGGTTACCCATGATGGACAGTATTTGGTGGAGCTTACCCATTGAAACAAGCTTGGAAGCAGGAGTGGCATCCACTTCCGAAATGGCTTGCCTCTGGAAACTCTATGAACAGTGTTCAGGTCTTTCATTTGTAGGATCACTTTGCGTGGTCTACGAATTGACAGCACCAAACAACAACAACAATTATATAGCCAAAATAATGTGCCAGATTCTGTGTATTAACTAATGGAGAAGAAGAATAACATGAAGAAGTGTAGTTATTGTTGTTGTTGTTGATTGCCTTCGAGTTGAGCATGACTCATAGCGACCCTATGATCAAAAGGCCTGAAGCCTTTCTATAACTATCAACATTTGTAGAATAATTCAAGTGACAGTGATCAGTAGCCATTGAGAATATACATCTGAAGTTCAGATGATAGACTGTTCTCTAGATTAGAAATCAGCATCATGAATGTGAGAACTGAAGTAATTGGAGAAGTCTATAAGATAATTTGCATATAAGGGAGGATCAACCTTGGAAGAAGCCACATAAGGACAATAAGACATACTGAGATTAGCAAATAGAAATGGGATATGTATAACTGTTCAAAAGAGTAGAGAGAGGGGGACAAAGGGGCCAACCAAAGGAGGGCATCACTCAGATAGCAGAAGTTAGTGGATAGATAGGGAGGTCAAGGATTATGCAAGGTGCAGTGAAGACTTGATGAGATGGAGTGATAAAAGCAATGGATCAATAGTAATTAATATTAGACATTACAGTGCATAGAAAGATTATATAAAACATAATGTAACTTAATTAAACACAATGCATTTGATTTTATTAAAATCAATTAAAAAAGGAATATTGATGGCACATAATGGGAAAAAAGAGATAATTTACAGAAAGAATGAAAGAAGGAAATTAATGTGGAATGCTGAGAAGTCTTGGTAGCTGTGACCTGGTGAAGTGATATTAGTAAAGATGAGGAAAAGTAGATAGTTGAGGGGAGAAGGAAACCATGGGAAAATGTTTTGTACAGGGGCAAAGGAGACAGAAAGCTTTGGGATGACAAATGTCAAAGTATTAAATGCCAGAGAGAGGTCAAATAAGATAATGACATTTAAAAATCATATTTGATTTTTACTCTCTCACTCATTTCCATCAAGTCAGAACTGACTCATCAGTGATATTCCAATGGGTTTTCAGAGGCTACTAATCTCGCAGAAGATTGTCTAGTTTTCTCCTGAGGAGCAGCTGGTGGATTCAAACCACCTGCCTGTGGGTTGGCAGTGCATCTGTATTTCCAGTGAAACTATAAGGATAAAATGAGATTGTAAGGTTTTAGATAGTGAGTCGAGAGTGAAAAAACAGTGAGTCTTTTGAGCCTATGATAAAACAAATGGAAAGAAAAAAATTAACTGATATTTAAAACAGTCTTGAGGGCTTTTCTCCCCCCGTAAATATATTGTATTTATGGGATGCTGGTAACAAAAAAAGGATTGTTATAATAGTTGGCCCTTAGAATAATTAAGGAAAAGCAAATGTGACACTTTATCTCTTACTGTGTGAATGATAGCCATTTCACATAATGAAATAACGTGAAATATTATAATATTGGACATTACATGTAAAATATAATATTGTATATTATATAATAATATATATTTCACATAATGGAAACATAGGATACTTATCCTTTAGCATATGTCAAGCTTTATTTCTTTTCATGGCTGAACGATGTTACATTATCTATGTATATCATCTTTATTCTTCTGTAAATAGACACTTTGATTGTTTTCATGTTTTGTTACTGTGGACAGTGCTGCAATAAACAGTGGTACCTGTGTGTCTAAGTCTCTTCAGTTATTTTTAATAGATTGTACTTGTTGTTGTTACGGGCTGTCAAGTTGGGACTATGACTCTTAGTGACCATGTGTACAATGTCGAGCCCTGCGCCATTCTTATTATCACTGCTGAGATGGATCTTGTTGTTGCAGCCATTATGACAATCCATCTTGTTGAAGATCTTCTCATTTTCTTTTATTAACCCTTTACTTGACTCTATTCTGCTATCTTGTACATGTAAGAATTAATAAAAAAAATAAGAAGCCTCTCAACAATATGTATTTCTTTTAATTAACTCTTTACTAAACATATTGTCTTTCTCCACATATTGGCCCCTGCTCATAACATGCCCAGAGGATGTAAGATGAAGTCTCACAATCTTTGTCATCAAGAAGGTTTCTGGCTGTACTTCATCCTACCTAGACAGACATGTTTGGCTTTTTTATGATGTTTTGTGTACTGTCAGTTCAGAATCGACCCGTAGCTGACCCTCCAGAGAATTTTCAGAGGCTGTAAATGAAATGGGAGGAAATTGCCCATCTTCCTCCCATGGGCCAGCTGGTATATGCAAACCACGTGCCTTTGCCTTGGAAGCACAGCCAGTCCTCTCTGTATTCAGTATTCTTCACCAACAGAACAATTTCAAGACATCAACTTTTCTTTACTCTGTGTTATTCATTGTACAACTTGCCCATGCAAGTTGGTTCTTAAAAATGACATCCTTTCTCTTTATCCCTTAAAAGACGTCTTGGAGCAGTTTTGTCCTATGCTTGATTGTCCTTTGTTTGATTACTTGACTCCTTTTTCCATAGATGCTGATTGTGGGTCCAAGTAAAATGAAATCATTGACAACTTTAATCTTTTCTCTGTTTATCACAGTGTTGCTAGGTGGCCCAATGCGAGGATTTTTGTTTCCTTGACTTTGGAACGTAATTCATACCTGTTGGGGTAACAGCTTTCCAAGAAAGTTAGAGGCTGAAAATATTTGTAAGTGATAAATATCCCATGAGCCAGAAAAAGGTTTAATAAAGATAACACAGAGTTACTATAGGATATAGCAATATCTAGTTTTAATTTTTTTTAGTGTATAACTAATACTTCTAGGTGGTATAGCACTGGTCTGTGCGTTGCTGTACAGAGGTAACTCGCGGTTGCTGTGATGCTGAACACTGTGACAGTGATGTGCCAGTCGTGGTAATGGGCACCCATGGTGGACAGTGTTGGCTGGAGCTTCCCAACTAAATCAAGCCTGGAAGCAGGAGCGGCATCCACTT